>NC_134540.1:5882500-6182500 GCF_050624435.1 Tenrec ecaudatus | reverse complement strand
GTCTTAGTACACTGTTGGGTAAGCTTTGGGCTCCTAAGCCCAAATCTGGCAGTTCAAACCCACCAGCTGCTCCATTGAGAAAGAGGAGGCTGTCTGCTCCCGTAAAGCTGGATAGACAGCCTCAGAAAGCCTATGTGGCGTCACTAGGATTCGAGGGGAGAAAATGTGACCTTGATCGACAAATATTATGTCCAATAAACGTCCATCCACTTCTACTGGCTTAATATTTTAGTGTGTTTTGGTTGACTGGCTGGAGACGAGTCAGTCTCCCAGCTCCTTGTGACCCTGGGCCGTCCCCATGCTGGGCTGTAGATTGGACCTAGGAGATCCATGGGGTTGTCCCTGGTCACTGTCAGGCGCAGATCACCGGGCCTTCTTACCCAGTCTGTCTTAGTCCGGGAGTGGTTACATGTCTGGCTGCTAGTTGGAAACCGCCAGCCGCTTGGTGGGAGAAAGATGGAGCTTTCTACTCCTGTCAGTGCTTACTCCTTGGACACTCACAGGGGCGGTTCTCCTCTGATCGACTGGGTCATTATGACCAATGTGTCTCAGGCCACTCAATGGCAGTGAGCTTTCTCTTGGCCCAGGAGCTCCCCTGAAACCTGTCCAGTATCATAACAACACACAGACTTCCACTGACTGAGGAGTCCGGGTTGTGCATGAGCTGCACTGATAGGAAGTGAACCTACAGCCTCCACAGGGAAGGGTAGAGTTCCATGGCTGAGTCACCACTGTCTCTGAGCCAGAGCCTCCCAAACTCCTAATTTACTGCCATCCAGCAACCCTCTAGAGCCGCGGTTTTCAACCTGTGGGTCGAGACCCCTATCAGATCTTTACATGACAATTCATCACAGTAGCAAAATGACAGTGATGAAGTAGCAATGAAAGTGGAGTCAGTGCTGACTTACAGTGACCCTACAGGACAGCATAGAACTAACTGCCCCTGTGATTTTAAGGGACTTTAACCCTCTACGGGAGTAGAAAGCCTTGTCTTTCTCCCTCTGCCTGGTTATTCTTCAGATTGACCTTCAACCTCTGCCAGGCTCACCTTCTGTTCTTCTCAACTCTCCCCTCCCCATTTCTCCTTCCGTCTTCGTGCCTTTCTGGCAGTTGGGACGTAAACGTGAGGAAGGGGGAGGAGAGGATCTATCGATAATCTAGAACAACAGCTTACAAAAAGGTCAAAGAAAACACGCGGGCGGTTGTATCCAGAGGCTTTGCACAGGACGCATGGGGAAAGGAGAACTCAAAACGAAGCCGCTACCAAAGCTTTCTGGGCTGTCGAGGCCCAACCTACCCAGCCCCAGCACTCCCCAAAGTGCCTGCCAGGCCCACTGCACAGCCCAGCCCCCTCCCCACTGCAAGTGCCTTCATGCCCTAGGGCCCCCTAAGTGCCTGCCCCTCCCCAGAGTATTAACGCTCCAAGAGTATTATTAACGCGGCTGTACCTCAGTCCACGGAAAAGAGAACCCAGCCATTCGCCAATGAACCTTGCCTGTTCACCAGGATGCCAGCCAGGAGCCCTGGTAGCACAATGGTTGGGTGATCAGCTCAGCTCAAGGTCAGTGGTATTCAGCCCCACCCTCGCTGGTGGCAATTTCCCCGCGTTTGCCCTCTTGGGAAGGCCTGGCCTGTGTGACTCCCGATGGCAATATTTTAGGGAAGGTCCCTGCTCCGGAACTGCCCCTAAGAAGCATGATGGTTCTCAATGAATGGTTATTGAGTGGCCGTGGATTTGAAAGATTAGTGGTTACGCATTGGACTGCAAGGTCAACAGTTCAAAGCCACTGGCCAATCCATGCAGACAAACAAGGCTTTCTACTCCTGTAAAGAGCTCCAATGTCAGGCAGTTCTACACTGTCCTCGAGGGTCGCTATGAGTTGGCATCGACTTTATGGCAGTGAAGAGAGTCCTGGTGGTGTAGTGGGCAGCGTGTTGGGCTGTTAAATGCAAGGTTGGCAGTTCGAAACCACCAGCAGCTCCTCAAGAGAAAACAGGGATTTCTATTTCTGCAAAGAGCTACAGTCTTGGAAACTCCCGGGGGGGGGGGGGGGCAGTTCTGCCCTGCCCTGTAGGGTCACAGTGAGTCAGAATTGACTCGATGGCAGTGAGCTTGGTCCCAGGACCCCTGGACCTGTGTTCCAGTTCCTGCCCTAGCAGTCTAGTTCTCAGTAGCATGAGACCTGGCCTTGTCCTGTATAATTTCAGGGAGCAGCTGGCATCTAAGCAGGCCTCCTACCTAATGCAGGCCTCTGTCCTCAAGTCCCTGACCAGTGGCTGCTGAAGGTCTGATGGACAACAAAGAGCTCTCCATCTCCAGAGAGCACCACTTCCAATACATAACACTGAATTTATTTTTCAAAGGTTTTTGTTTGTTTGTTAGTTTAAAAAAGTTGTTGGCTGGGATTGAACTGAACACCATTGTCCCTGCCCTCTCCTTCCTCCCTTCCTCTCTCCCTCCATCCTTCCTTCTGCACCTGCCCTGGCTTGACTCACTCTTCCTTCTGATTTTGTCTTTATTAAACCCCGACAGCTGTCCTGTCTTTCTCACAACTCCTCACAGAGTTGGGGCCACGGTTGTTCAAACCATAATCTTCGCTCGCCATGTGAGGTCCCAGGTTCGAGTCCCGGCTCATGCGCCTCATGTGTAGCCATCACCCTTCTGACACTGGAGGCTTCTGAGCTGCAAGGGTGCTGAGCAGGAGAACGTCCAGGCTGCGCTGGACTAGGAAGAAAGGCCTGACCATCTCCTTATGAATATCCGCCCATAAAAACTTCATGGATCCTTGAACATGACTTAGTGCCAAATGATCATTGCCCCAACCATCAAGTGGCCAAGTAGTCAAAGGACCAATCAAGGGGCCAACCTTGTGAGCTTTTCTAATTCAGACCTCGTCCCATCTCTAGGCCCACCCGGGACTGTGATGAGTTGATCTGCCACCAACCATGGTTTGAGAGGCTTTCCTTTGGTCTCTAACCAGCCCGAAGGCCATGAACCCCATGGGCACCATCATGGCCTCCTACTGGTGGTCTCCCAGGTGCTTTTGTCTTTATCTTGCCTTTGTTCTGTTTAAGGCTTAATAAAGCCACTCGAGGGAGAAAGGTGAGGCTGTGTGCGTCTGTAAGGCCTCGCCATCTCAGAAACCCAAAGGAACAGTTTTACTCGGTCCTGTAGAGTTGCCATGAGTCAGAATCAACTCAATGGCAGTGGGTTTACGGAGCATTTTAAAAGAAAGGCAGTGTGTCAGGCTGGGTTCTCAAGGAAGGCAAAACCAGGCAGGCTTGTCTGTGTGTGTCTTCAGAAAGAGACTGACGTGGAGCCATGGCTCACACCGTTGTAGACATGGGTGAGGCCAGGCGACTCAAGTTGGGGGTGGGTTATTAGCCGGAGGCTTACTCCTGACTCCTGTCGCTCTAGGGGCCGATGAACAGGAAGTAGGAAAGTCACGCTGGAAGGCCTCAGGCTGATGGATGCAAAGGTGAATGAATCTGAGATCAGTCCAATGAATTCAAGGTCAGCAGTCCGATGATGGCTCCTGGGATCGGCAGGTGATGTAACAGGATGCTGAGGAACCAGATGCAGGATCCAGATCCAGCAGGAGTGAGCTCACTTCCACATGCGGTCAAGTCTGTGCTAAGAGTAGGCCACCGCTGAAATGCAACCGCCCTCCATGGTAGCAAGGCTGCGGCCAGAGGAGGAGGTCTCTTTTCCCCACAACTACTTGACCACATCATGGAGATGGCCAGACGATGTTCGACGACATCATGGGAGAATCCCGGCCCACCCAAGTTGACATAAAACCAAGTTATCACACAGGGTCTCTATGAGTTGGCATCCACTCGATGGCAGTGAGTGAGTGAGTTAGTGATCCCAGACAGGATTCAGGCAGGCAGAAAGGTTAGGGAGGAGGGAGGGAAGGAGGGGGGAAGGAAGGAAGGAAGGAAGAAGGAAGGAAGGAAGGAAGGAAGGAAGGAAGGAAGGAAGGAAGGAAGGAACCAAGGAACCTCTATGAACCACAGTTGTCTGATTTACAGTTGATCGTGGCATGTCACAGGACCACTGTGCCTGGGTTCCCAAAAGCCAGGGACTGCCTCGGTGGCAGCTCTGACAATTGTCTCTTGCTTTCTCTAGTCTGTTGAACACCTCCCACTGTGCTTACAGTGGATGGGGTTTCTCAGGCCTAGTATGCACAAGCTTCTCTGGGCCCACTTTTGTATGCTATGATCTATCTTTGAATGTAAAGGCCCGAATCGAACATTATCTTTCAATTACTGTCTGACCAGCAGAGAGTGACTATTAGTGTCTGGACATGAGATCTCCATCTAATGAAGTCTACAATTACGCCGGCTCTTTTCAAGCAACCACATCACTCGATCGGGCTGCATTAAGCCTTGGGCCAATGAAAACCTACAGCTATTTTGAAAACAGAAATTGCAATTCAGCCAGGTCTCCCTCGAAACGCTCTTGCGCAATCAATTTCTGGAACTTAAGTGTGTGGGCACAACACCAGCCCCATTAAAATGAGGGCTTTGTTTCCTTCAAATGCATTCGAGGCTCGCTCTGGTTTGTCTCGCTAACCCCGCCCCACCTCCAGCCCAGCCTGCCAGTCACGTGAGGGCTCTGCAGTCAGTGGTGCCACCTGAGCTGAAGCAGCATCTCTGCCTCCTTTGTTGTTTTATTTTAATTAAATCATTTTATCAGCGGCTGATACAATTCATATCACAATCCACACATACATCCGTTGTGTCAATCACATTTGTACATTTGTTTCCCTCATGATTCTCAAAACATTTGCTTTCTATTTGAGCCCCTGGTATCCACTCCTCATTTTCCCCCTCCTTCCCCGCCCCCTCCCCAGGGAGCCCCTCCCCCACTCCTCCAGAAGTCTCATGGGAGAAAGACCTGAGGGCTACTCCTTTAAAAATGGCGGCCAAACCAAGGGTGTGAGGGGCGAGGCTGGGAGAGTGGAGAGTGAGTGGGTTGGAAAGGGGGAACTGATTACAAGGATCCCCATGTGACCTCCTCCCTGGGGGAGGGACGGCAGAGAAGGGGGGGAAGGGAGACTCCGGATAGGGCAAGATATGACAAAATAACTATCTATAAATTACCAAGGGCATATGAGGGAGGGGGTAGCGGGGAGGGAGGGGAAAAAAAAGAGGACCTGATGCAAAGGGCTTAAGTGGAGAGCAAATGCTTTGAGAATGATTGGGGCAGGGAATGTGCGGATGTGCTTTATGCAATTGATGTATGTATATGTGTGGATTGTGATAAGAGTTGTATGAGCCCCTAATAAAATGTAAAAAAAGAAAAGAGGAGAAAAAAAAGAAAATGATTAGGGCAAAGAATGTACAGATGTGCTTTATACAATTGATGTATGTATATGTATGGACTGTGATAAGAGTTGTATGAGCCCCTAATAAAATGTTTAAAAAAAATGGCGGCCAAGAAAGGCCCACCCTGTTGGTCACGGGCACTGTGATCCACAACAACTCACCGGCACCCCACAGCAGCAGGACCCAGCACGAGCCGGATTTAGGGATGGATGGATGCTTCATGAGGGACTTGATGAGTTTTTGTCCACAGCAGTGGCCCCCCAGAGTCATCAAGGTTGGCCTCCAAGGCGTAGGATCCCCTCATACTTCATGATCTCTTTGATTTGAGCTCCGTCTTAGGGGAACCAGGAACTCCTCTCAGTCGTGGAAGACGCCTGCCTTTCCCAGAGGACTGAGGAAAGGCCGCTCTGCAGAGAAAAAGGACACGTGATGATGCTCACACATGACTCCTCTCAAAACCCACCGAGTGGGGAACACCAAGGGGCTGGGTTTGGGGTGGATGAAGAGATCGTGGGCTTTTCCCGTGGATTTTGAGTGCCCCTGGAATTCTGTTTGCAGGAAACCGGCATCACAAAGGATGCCAAGAGAGGCACCTTGAATGGCATGCTGGTCCTTGGTGCCAACAGTGCACTGTTGGCATAACTGACAAAGGAACTGCCTCCCTCCGGTCCACTCCAACTCCAGGTGAACCGCCCCGTCTCTCCTCGTGGGAGTGGAAAAATCCCACCCGTGTCCCATGGAGCGGCTGGGGGTTTCAAACTGCTGGCCTTCTGGTTAGCAGCCCTCACATCACACATGAGTGACATCACCAGTCAGCCGAGTGATGGCCTTTGCCTTGAGTACCACCAACCAGGTCTTGAGTACCATCAACTCAGCTTCCGACTCCGAGGGACCCCAGGTGACAGAACAGGACTGGCCCAGAGGGGTTTCTTAGCCATCATCTTGGAACTTGAAAAGAAAGCTCTCATTCATTTTGTTCTCGTTGGTGAGACGGTGCACCGCAAGACCTACATCACGTCAACCGTTTGTAGACGTTCCACTCGGGGACCTGGATGACAACCTCCTTCAGGTTAGGCAAGCATGCCCCCCACTTTCTGTGTTGTCTCTCTGTCATTAGCATAAACTCACTGCCCTCTAGGGTTCCTGTCCTACCCCTCCAGTGACTGCTGTCCCTTTTGATCCCACACAACCAGAGCCAAATCCCCCACGGAGTCGGTTCAGCTCAGAGCGCCCCTCGGGGTCAGCGTTGACCTCCTTTCTAGGATTTCTAGAACGAAGAGCAGCCAGCCTCTTCATTCTTTCTCAGAAGGGCTGCTGTGTTTGAACCGCCAGCCTCAAGGGAAACAGCCCAACGCCTCGCCCACAGTACCTTGTTCTTGAATGTGGATGATCACATGTTTCTTGTAGAATTGCATGTGTGAGTGGCCAATAATGATATTAATCATAGTCTAGCAAGCCCTTGACTTCCGAATGGCCTGGAGAACACCCCTTTGTGTCTCTCTTTTGAGATCAGGGGCAGGAAGGGTTACCTGTTCTTTTTTTTTGGGGGGGGGGGGGTTACCTGTTCTTACGTGAAAGGCGTTTCTGAAGGGCTCTGTACCTCCTTTGTCTCTGGTGTCTGACAAGGACTGAGAGAGAGAGAGAGAGAGAGAGAGAGAGAGAGAGAGAGAGAGAGAGAGAAGAAGCTGGTTGTTGTTTCCCCAAATCGCCAGGCAATCTTTGTCATTGCTCTTAGGTGCCACAGAGCCCGTTCTGACACAGCCGAACCCCACGTCCCACAGAACGCAGCACCGCCTGCACTCTCAAGTCGTGACGTTTGAGCTCGTTGCTGCAGCCACCGTGTCCATCCCTCTTCGGGAGGGTCTGCCTCTTCTTTGCCGACTCTCTTTACCGAGTGTCATGCCCTTCTCCAGGGACTGGCTCCTCCCGCCACATGTCCAAACCGCCTAAGGTCACGTGGAAGCCGGCTTGTACGGTGGGAGCTACACAGATCCTACCTTGGCACTTACCATGCAGTATGGTCCCAGACTCCAGGCAGATTCAGTGAGGTTCCAGTGGCTAAGGGACCCTAGACCTTGAAACTTTTTTTTTTCTTTTCTAGATATTTACTTTCTTTTTTTTTTTAATTTTATTTTAACAATTGACCTTGAAACTTTTGTGGGTATTCCTGGATCCATGAAAGGGGGCCCTGGTGGCCTAGTGGGTGAGCTGCTGGGTTGATAACCACAAGGTCAGCAGTTCTCTGTGGGAGAAAGATAAGGCTTTCTACTCCTGTCGACTGATTCTTGGAAACTCACGGGAACGATTCTGCTCTGTCTTATATGATCTTTGTGAGTCTGAATGGACTCGACCTGAGGTGTTGTTTTTAAATCGGGGACACTGTTCATGAGGTGGGGAGCATAGCGAAGGTTCCTGGGAAAATGAGGACCCCGAGCTGGGACCTCCCTCCAATTTCCCTGGTGCATCTCGTTGCTTGTACCCCTTCTGGTCATCATCAGTAAGTACATCTACTTCTAGAGAAAGGCACCTTGCTGGCCTAGAGCAGCGGTTCTCAGCCTGTGGGTTGCGACTCCTTTGGGTGTGAACAACCCTTTCACAGGGGTCACCCGCTTCAGAGCAGTAGCAAAATTACAGTGACGAAGTAGCAACGAAAATCATGTTATGGCTGGGGGGTCACCACACCATGAGGAACTGTATGAAAGGGTCACAGCATTAGGAAGGTTGAGAACCGCTGGCCTAGTGGGTTATGTGCTGGACTGTTAACCACAAGGTCAGCAGTTTGAAACCACTAGCCGCTCCATGGGAAATAGGTGAGTCTTTCCACTCCTGTAAAGAGTCGCAGTCTCAGAAAACCTCCAGGGCAGTTCTCCCGTGTCCTGTAGGGTCCCGGGGAGCCAGAATGACTCAACAGCAGTGGGTTAAGGACAGGTAACAGATTCTGTGAATGTCACGCACACACCCACGGGGACATGGAGGCTCGGGCTTTGCCTGCAGTTGCTAATTCAGAGGAAGGATGCTCAGGCAGTCCCCTAGAAGGCCTGAGCCCTGGCTAGTGAGGAGCCAGATTTGTGTGGCCGGAGGACAGGAGGGGGCTGCCTAGGTGATCAATGTGTGACAACGGGGTCTAGCTGGTAGGGTGACAGAGAGGCTGCAGTCAGTGAAGGACAGAGCCCTGGTAGCTGGTGGCCTGGTCCTAGGGGACGAGAGAGAGACAGAGAGACCAGATGGACGGAAGCACAGGGAGTTCGTGAACTCTCGAACCTACTGCTGCTCCCTGGGGTCCTGGCCCCAGGGGACGGGGTGACCTAGCTCTGGGCAGGCAAGGTCAGAGGTGGGCTACTAATCATTTGGCCACCCTCGGTCATTTGGTTTGTTTGAGAACTGCAGGGATGCCTCGCTTAACATTCATCCCAGCCATGTCCAGTTTCTTACAGGTCTGTGGTCCCCTCAGGGTTTTCTGGCTTTATCTCTGTGGTTTTCAGTTCCCAGGAAAGGTATAACTTAGAAGTATGATTGTAATCGTTGCAGTGAGAGTCATGGGTCGGAACAAAGCACTGCCCAGGCCCGCACCATCCTCACGCTGTCCCTGTGGCCGAGTCCGTTATGGTACCCACTGCGTCCATCCATTTCATTAAGGGCCTTCTCTTCTGCTGCCTCTCCAATTTACCACGCGTGGGGTAAAGTCTTGGCCAGTGGGCCAGGGGCCAATCCCTCCTGATAAGTTTGGTTTTTCAAGTTTAAACTGGGCCCTGAGCCTTGGACCCGAGTGTCAGCTCCGGTGACTTCCGGTCGTTGGGCTCTGGTAGGACCATGTGTACAGGGGTCAAAAGAAAGCAGGAGGCCCTGTGGGGCCACGTGTTGGCAGCAGTCCAAGCCCACCCAGCTGTTCCGTGGGACTGTCTGTCCCCCTGAAGGTGGCGGCCAGGAAAACCCCATGAGGCGTGGGACGCTGCCCCGTGGGGCCACTAGGAGCCAGAAACCGAACACCACAAGTCTTGTGAACAGGCAATGGACAGTTGATTCTTTGCTGTTCCCAACAGTGGAACCCTACACACGGGAATACTGCGCATCCCTTAAAAGCACCGGTGAACCGCGAAACCCCTCATGATAGGGGTGGGAAGGGGACCTGGGAACCATGATGGGGGGTGGACTCAGTCAGGCACAGAGGGGCAAAGATTGGATGAGTCCACGGCTACTCAGGATAAACAGCCAGATGAAGGCATCAGGGCCTCGCCCGGAACACAGCATGTAGGAAGGCACTTTCTGAAAACAAAACCAAGAGGAGTTGCCGCAACATCTGTTCCCAGCCGGGAGCTGGGGAAGGCAGAACCCTGAGAGAGAGGGCAGACTCCAGTGCTTCCCCTAATAGACAGTGTGAAAACAGCGACAGAACTGTGTCCGGTCACAGTGTCACAGGTGACTGCGTCTGTCTCTCGCTGCTATAGAATGACCCAAGGCCAGAAACCGACCGAATGGAATGTGCACATGCGCTTGCATGCAGGCATGTGTACATACACACACACGCACCGCCCTTCAAGTTCCGGCTCACTGGAACTGGCCTCACTAGCTGTGAGATTTGGCTTGTCCCAGAATCCTGCACAGGGGGTCACCATGACTCAGGAGGAACTCGATGACTGTTGGCTTGGTTTGTGAAAAATGTGCTTTTGACAAAACAAACACACACAAATATAAACTCACTGCCATCGGGCTGAGTCTGGCTCGCAGCGACCCTACAGGACAGGGTAGAACCGCCCCTGTGGGTTTCTGAGACTGTCACTCTCGACAGGAGTAGAAAGCGTCATCTTTTACCAGAGGTGCGGCTGACGGATTCGAACTGCTGACTTTGTGGTTAGCAGCCCAATGCACAACCACTAAGCCATCAGGGCTCCATGCTTTTGACAGCAGGATGCTATTTCCAAAGGCCCTGAGCAAGCTTCCTCGGAGCACCAACCCCCGTGCATTGCTCGCCGGAGTCTGTAAAGGAGCGAACGCTTTCCACACCAATCTCTGTCCCTGGGGTGCCCTCGTTTGCAATGACTGATGGTGAGGAGCCATAGATGCTACCGCCAGACATCCAGAGTCAGCAAGCAAAGACCGGAAACAATCCCCAAACATCTTTTCTGTGTTCAACTCACTGCCCTCCAGTCCATTCTGACTCACACCGACCCTACTGGACAGGGTAGAACTGCTCCTCTGGGCTTCCCAGACTGCAACTCCATATGCCAAATTTATAACACCCAACTCACAGGCGTGGAGGCCATGCTGACTCACAGCAAGCTTCCAGCACAGAGCAGACGGCCTCTGTGGGTTTCTGAGATGGCGACTCTTTACAGGAGGAGAAAATCTCATCTTTCTCCCTCGGAGGGGCTGGTGGTTTTGAACCATTGACCTTGCAGTGAGCAGCCCAGCCCGTAACCACTGTGCTGCCAGGGGTCCCTGTATCTGTTATTATTCCCGGTGTCACGACATCCAAAATCCCTCGACAGCACACAGAAACCAGTTGTCACAGGCGTCATCAGAAGGCAGGCTGGTCAGGAGCATCCTCCTCTCTCTGACCTTGTCCCCTTTCTGAAGAAGAGGCTCTGCTGCCCCAGTTGAGCGGCTTGTCCTGGGACAGCAGTGAGCGAGATGAAATGGAAAAGGAAAGGAGATCACCAGTCCCGGGGAGCAGAGCCAAAGGACCACAGAGCCAGCCTGTGGCAGCTGCTCAAGGTGCCCCCTTGCAGGAAGAAGAGACAGAAAGGCAGATAAACAGCATGAGTGGCTGAGGGGTAAACGAAAAGAGATGGAATTGATGGAAAGAGAGGAAGACGGCGGCGAACTGGAGGGCCGAGGGGACCCGCCCAGGGACTCGGGGCTGTCACTTTAGGACATAAAGCCCATGGGCCAACGCTGGTCCCAGAGCTCCAAACGTGGAATGAACCTGGGAAGGAATCTCTTTTTTTTTAATTCTCTCTCTCTCTCCGCCCCCCCAACTATAAATTGAAGATACCCTACTAAGAGCAGCCTGATGACACAACTGAAGCACGTGGCCAGTCATTTAAATGCATCCGGGGGTCCCCAGGAGGAAAAAGAGAAACAACAACAAACAGGCACTGCCCCCCCCCACCTCCCCACCCCAAGTCGATTCCGACACACTGTGACCATAGCACTGCTTCTGGGGTGCTCTGGGGCTGTAATTCTTGAGGGGAGTAGAAAGCCTCATCTTTCTCCAGGGGAGCACCTGGTGGGTGGGAATGGCTGAGCTGGAAGCCAGCAGTCGGACACGTAACCCACCCTGCCAGCAGGGCCCCCCCCTGTCCCCTGGGAGACACGGCCCGGCCACTAGCTGCTGTAAGTTGGAAAGCCCAGTACAAAGGGGACATTCTCTGGGTCACATCGGTCACTATGAGTCAGGACAGCTGCCCGGCCGGCTCAGGCTGTAACAGGCTACACGCCGCTGGGTTCTTCTAGCGCCAAGACCACCCATCCTCTGTACGTGATAGGCACCCGCCCTGCAGACGAAGAGCCAGGTGGGGTCAACACCTGTCCACCTGCCCCGCCCAGGGTGGAGAACGCGGGCTCTCTCCACACCCAAAGACACACTTGGTCTCCCGAGTCTCGAGCCTCAGACTGCCTTCACCTGTACGCGGCCGTACGCGGGCCAGTGGCCAGCGACTTCACCGCAGGGCTATGACTTACTGCTGAGGCTAACTACCAGCCAGAGCTGCCACGTAATAATTTACCCCGGCAGCTGAAAGGAGCACCCATAATTTACTCCCAGATCCCAGACAGTCTACTTCTCAATATAGCCACCAGAGCCTTAGGGGGCTCTTCAGTCTCTCCGTGCGCCCCCCCCCCCCCCGGCCTGAGAGGCTTCCTTCAGCTCTCCTCCCTACAGGAAGGGGAGGGGGAGGCTAGCTGCCTTGAGACTCGTTGGCGTGTCAGCCACGGGGGAGGAATGAGGAGGGAGCCCCTGAGAGTAACTCCGGGGCCGTCAAGACAAGATGCCTTGGCTGGGACACAGAAATTCTTCCCTTGCACAACTGGGGCAGTGAGAGAATGTTCTGGAAGACATGGGGTCCAGAGGGGAGACTGTAGGGCATCACGCTCTTTCTCAACCTGGAGCTAGCTGCCCACCGCTCTGGCTGTAGCAGAGGGACAGAGAACGATTCTGAGGCCTGGCATTAGGCCTGGCACCACCTCTACCCCTGTCCCCTTCGTTCTCCTCTACAGCATCCCCATAGGGAGAGCGGCCTCACCAACCCCCCTTCCTACTGCTACCCCCTGCTCCATTCCCACCCCCCGTGGGCAGAGCCACCCACCCCACCTGGGAAACCTCTTTGCTTCGGGGCTCAGTGGAGCGGCTTCATCTTTCCAAGTCTTGAAGTTGCCTGAGTGCATGGTGGTGACCAAGGCAAGCCACACAGGCAGACATGCCTCCAGTTTCCAGCAAAAGGGGCCTTGTTATATCTCGAAGGGGTCCTTGAGATAAAGTGGCTGAAGCACTTGGCCGCTAACAGAAAGGTCAGCAGTTCAAACTCACCAGCCGCTCCCCAGGAGAAAGATGAGGCTGTCTGCTCCCGTAAAGATTTAAATCCTCAGAAGCTCACAAGGGCTACTCTGTTCAATAGGGTCACTTGTTACGAGTTGGACTTGAGTTGAAGTTAATAGTTTTGATGTGTGTGTGTGTGTGTGTGTGTGTGTGTATACACAAACTCACTGTTGCCGAGTCCGTGCCAACTCATAGCAACCCTACAGGACAGGGTAGAGCTTCCCCTGTAGCTCTGTATGGAGGAAGGAAGAAAGCCCTGTCTTTCTCCCAAGGACTGGCTGGTGGTTTCAAACTGCTGACCATGTGCATTGCAGTCCAATACATAACCACTATGCCACTAGGGCTCTAGATAGATAGATAGATAGATAGATAGATAGATAGATAGATAGATAGATAGATAGATAGATAATATGGATCTATACATATATATTCCTTGATAGTCCTCTCCCTCCGTGAAGCTTATCTGCCCTTAGAGAGTGACTTGACCTTCTGGGGGCATCAGCTGGTGATCCCCTGGCATAGTTAAGCCCTCAACTGCTGACCCAAAGGTTCAAGACCACCAACCGCTCCCATGAGGCAGGTGCTTTCAGAAAGCTCATGCCTTGTGCACCCTCAGGGGCAGCTCCCCTCTGTCCTTCAGGGTCGCCCAAGTTCGTTCTGTAAGTGTGGGTGTCTGGATTAGTGCAGTCCCAAGCCACACCCTGCCTGGTGCTCGCAGGTGGGAGCCTACCTGGCGGCCCCTCCTTGGCTCTCCAGAGTCAGGATGGAATGTGTTCATCTCCTTCTAAAATTGCTACTTCTCCTTCCAGGCCCAACTCCAATACCACTCTCTGAGGCCTCTCGGAGCCGCACTCTCCGCCACACACACACACACACACACACACGTTTGGACATGCCTGTGCGTGTGCCTCAGGTACACTCTGAACACACCTCAGTCAGGGTACAGTCATCTCAGACTCGGTGGTGGGTTCTTGGAGCCAGGGAGAGAGGACAGCAAAGAGGGCCGCCATCGGCGTTACCTTGGGAAACCCCTGTAAGTCCTGGGATGGAACCTGGGACTGTGCTGCGTGGAACACGGAGCCTGGGTGGCAACCGTAGTTAAGAACTTGGCTGCTAACCGAAAGGTCGGTGGTTTGAACGCACCAGCCACTCGGTGGGAGAAAGATGAGGCTGTCTGCTTTGGTAGAACTGACAGCCTCACACCCCACCTGGGGCAGGTCCTGTCTGCCCTCCAGGGTCGTGATGGATGAGTCCAGATCAGCCCCATGTCCACGTCGATGAGCCAGACGTCACCCTGCCCTGCACGGCCCTTTGCAACGATGGGCATATCTGAGGCCACAACCCGAAGGGAACCCACTGCCTTCGGGTGACGGCATTCCCTTGTGATTCGCAGGCTTTCCACTGGCTGGTTTCTGGACGTCTGCCACCAGGCCTGGCTTCCTTGCCTGTCTCAGCCCGGAAGGTCCACTGAAACCTGCCCCCGTGGCATTGGAAAGACTGTCCCTGCTGGTGTCTGAAAGACAGACGGCCTCGCTTCCAGCCGCACAGCAGCACACTAGCTCCTGCAGTGGCACGCGGGCATGGAGAAGGTGAAGGGGGTGAAGGAGGATGGCTTTCTGGGCTCCACAGTACCGCCCCCACCCCCGGCCCCATCCTCCCGGTGCTCACTCTCTCCTCACAGACAGCGAACCCACGTGTCTCTTTAAGCACCAGCAGCTGTGACAAAGGCCCCCCAGGGAGGGGGGGTTGTGCCAGGCGACCTCACCCAGGAAGCAAGAGGCAGACCCCACGGGACACAGTCCAACGGCCCACTGAGTTTCCCAGGCACCATCTGTGAGGAGGGCCCAGAAAACACTGTGGGTGGCTCTACCCCATGAGGCCGTTTGGGTGCCTAATACACGGCCTGTGACTCGGAATGCACGCCGGGGTCTTTAACCACAGGGCTCCGGTGCGCTCACTGGTGGGAGAGGGGGTTGGAGGTGTCTCGTGGAACATGGACCCAGGGCAGCAGCCCCGGGCACTGTCTCTGATCCCCCCTCCCTGCTTCATGACTTTTCACACGTGAGGCCCTCTGCCAGCTCTCCCCAAATGGTCCAGTCATGGCACCCAGTGACCTCCCTCCTGGGTGAACCCACACAATTCAGCCAGAAAAGGGTCATTGTGCCTTTTTCTCTCTCTTTCTCCTCTTTCCCCTTCTTCATCTTCCTCCTCTTCCTCCTCCTCCTCCTCTCCTTTCTTCTTCTTCTTCCTCCTCCTCCTCCTCTTCTTCCTTCTTCTTCCTCCTCTTCCTCCTCCTCCTCCTCTTCTTCCTCCTCTTCCTCCTCCTCCTCCCCCTCCTCCCCCTCCTCCTCCTCCTCTTCTTTCTTCTTCTTCTTCCTCCTCCTCTTCCTCCTCCTCCTCTTCCTCCTCCTCCTCTTCTTCCTCCTCCCCCTCCTCCTCTTCCTTCTCCTTCTTCTTCTCTCTCTCTGTCTCTCTCTCTCTCTCTGATTCCGAAAGACCTCCGGGCACCACTCACACACCGGAAGTCAGTTCCCCCACTGGCATTCCCTCCGAGGTTCACACAGAAAGCAGCTCTGCTCAGATGGCGAGAGGGTGCCGTGTTCCCCTTCTCATTCCCACCTGCTGAGGCAGCACCGGGGACACCCAGAGGGCCATTCATGCAAGCGCCCGTCAAACGCCGTCCTGCACAATCATCGCGCCCGTTCCTGACACGCCCTCCATCCGGGTCTCCCCGGTTCTGCAGGCCGTGGTTCCGTCCCTCTCACCCTTCCTCCCAAGAATCCTGCACGCGTCCAGTTACCCGACTTGGAGACGGCGGCAGATTCGGGCTTCAGAGACTCAAACCCCGGCCCTCTGCAGCAGCAGTTCTCAACCTGTGGGTCGAACGACTCTTTCGCAGGGGTCGCCCGATTCGTAACTGTAGCAAAATAACAGTGATGAAGTAGCAACGAAAGTAATTTTATGGTTAGGGAAAGGGTCACCACCACATGAGGGTCGCGGCATGAGGAAAGGGTCTCAGCATGAGGAAGGTTGAGGACCACTGCGTTATAGGGTTCTTTGAGTTTGGGGCAGAACAGAGAGCCTGAAAGGGCGGTCAGGGCTGTGGCCACTCCAGGTGAAGGCTCTCTCTGCGTGGCCTCTGGGGACCCTTGTCTCCTTTCAACTTCCGCTCCGAGGCTCCTGCGCGGCCTCCACATGACCGTAGCTGCTCCTCCACCTGTTTCCTTCGGCGGAGCCGTTTGGACTCTCCTGGGGGTGGAGTCATCTCTTTTTAAGGTTCCCCGGGAGATGAACTGGAGCCCCAGTAGCCCAATGGGCCACATACTGAGCAGCTAACTACAAGGTCAGCCGTTCGAGCCCACCAGCTGCCCCTCGGGAGAAAGAGAAGGCTGTGTGCTCCAGTGAAGATGTAAAGTCTCAGAAACCCAAAGGTGGCCAGACATATGGACTTGATCTGGACTGGGCAGGGGTGTTTTCTTAATGTACCATTGCTCTTTGATACAAAGTTCTCTCACACACACATATGCGTTTCTATGAATTTGTTTCCCTAGTCAACCCAGACTAACACATTTGCCTCCTAGGGGTCTCTGTGAGTCGGCAGCAGCAGGGAGCTGGGTGAGAACCGGCTGGATGGCAGTGACTTTGGCTTGGTTTTGTAACGAGACTGAGACCACTGCATTCCTGAGAGAACGTGTCTGGAGCCGCCCGCTGATCACAGAGATGTGTTCACACACGGCTTGTCTGGGAACAATTGGTGCACGAAGGAACATCGTGTCTGCCCCTGGTGTGTCTGCATTAGAACACACGGAGCCAAAGAGATGAATGAAACAGACTGGGTGGAAAGGGTGTTTGTCGCCTCCAAGATGGACAGAGTTCGCATTGGCCTCTTGCATTTGATTTTCTTTGATTGTGGTACGAACCGTAGGATGTGCAGTCTGCTGGCTTTCAGTGCATACCTGTGTGATTTTGATAATCCTCATCGTGGCATGTCACCATCCCGCTCCCAAACCCAAACTCACACCAGAGTAGAGTCCCACTCACAGTGGCCGATAGACCCTCGAGTCGAACTGCCCCTCTGAGTTCCAGACTGCACACATTTACAGTAGAACGCTGGTAGTTTCAAACCGCCGACCTTTCAGGCAACAGCCCAACATGCGACCAACTAAATCCCCAGGGCTCTTGGCCATCACGACCACGTGCTCTGTATCCAGACGTTTCCACATCCCGCTCAAACAGAGATTCAGTGCCTTCAAAGCAATGACTCCCACCTCCTCCTCCCACATCCTGTTAACCACTCCCAAACTGCAGCCTGCAGGCATGTCCTTATTCTAGAAAGTTCATAAAGAGCCCTGCTGGCAGAGTGGCTATGCATTAGGCTGCTGTGCCCATCACAAGGCCAGCAGTTTGAAGGCACTTTCCACTCCCCTACACAACTGCAGTCTGGAGGCCCACAGGGCGGTGCTTCCCAGTTCTGTTGGGTTGCTTTGAGTCAGAGGTGACTCCATGGCAGGGAGTGTGGGGTTTTGGGGGGTTTGGGGTTTATACACATACACACACATATACACATACATTTTCACATAAGCACACATACATATGCATATACACGCATTCACATGCACATACATATATGCTTACACATACACGTGCTTACATATACACATGCTTACACACATACATATACACATATGCATACACATATACACACACATACGTATGAGAGAGAGCAAGAGAGACCTGGCGTGGTGCAGATGGTGAATGGTCATTTGAACATGGGCGGTTCAAACGTACCCAGAGTGCATCAGAAGCAGGCCAGGCACTCGCTCCCACCCTTGCCCTTTGTGTATGCTCCCCCTTCACATATCTGTTCTTTGTCTATGTTCCTGCCAGTTCCACTCAATGTGTTTGTTCTCCCACCATCTGTCTCCTCCCTGCCTTCCCGGCTGACCACCGAGATGGCCCAGGGTTCTTGTCCTTTCCCATCTTCTTGGACTTGACTTTGGCAGCTTGGCGGCCAGCAGGGGAAAGGGGGAGGACTCAGGAGGGTGGGGTGCAAATTCAAGGCTTAGGATGAAACCAGGGCTTTTCAGGAGTGCCTCTGCTTGCAGGCATTAACTCGGGTGGATCCAGGTCCTGGGTTCTCCGTGGTCTTATGAGAAGAGAGAGACCCAGAGACAGACGCCCAGGAGAACACCGGAAGCAGGTTGCCAGCCCTTTCCTCCTCCAGCCAGCTATTGGATTCAGACAGCCACCTTTTGTTCACGTAGCCATGAGCCACCGAGTGCTTCACTGGGTGCCACCAGGTCAAAATCCAAACCTGCGGCAATAGAGTTGATTCCGACTCATAGCAACCCCTCAGGGAAGGCAGAATCTCCCCATAAGGAGCCCCCCGTATCATGGTGGCTCAGCCATTGGGCTGCTAATCAAAGATGAGTCCTTCAAACCTACCAGCCACCCCCAGGGGAAAGACGAGGCTGTCTGCCCCTGTAAAGGTGTGCAGCCTGGGAAGCGATAAGGTGCAGTCCTGCTCCGTCCCACGTGGTCACCAGGAGCCAGACCTGACTCAAAGACACCCCACACCAGCACTATGCCTGGGCTGGCTGGTGGGGAGGTGCTGGGAAGCAGTAGCTGTGGCGACTACAAATCCTCATCATGCAGCTTCCGAGGGCTCAGCTGCCGAGAGACCAGTCCGTGGTTGGCACGCGTCCGATGCTCCGCTGGACAAAGGTGTGGCAGTCTTTGCTCCCACAAAGCTGCTTGCTGCAGTTGTTACCAAGCGCTGACTCAGAATGACCTCAGGGAAGCAAAACCCTGCCCAGTCCGACACCAAAGTCACGGTCATGACTACGCGTGAGTGCTCCATTGCGGCCCCACTCTGTCCCTCTGCCCCTCTTCACCCATCCTGATGCCGTTTTCCAGGGACTGGTGCCTCCTGGTCATGTGTCCCGTGAAGCCCCACCCCCCTTGCTTGGACAGAGTACTCTGGCTGTACTTCTTTCGGGACAGATTGGTGCGTTCTTCCGGCCGCCCGCTGCCTATTTCATATCTTCTCCAGAACCGTCATTCAAAGCCACCCATTCCTCTTCGGTCTTGCTAATTCACTGCCCAGCAGTTGCACGCATGGGGGGTGATTTCAAACACCCTGGCATGGGTCAGGGACACCGTGGTTCTCTGAGGGACGTCTCTGCTCTTGAACACTGAAAGACGGTCTTTCGTAGCAGACTTGCTTCCATGGCACCGAGTGGGGTCCAAGTAAAGGGAAATCCCTGACTACTTCACTTCTCCCCTCTGCTGGCGGCGCTGTTGCGGTGTTGCTTACTGGTTGAGGTGTAATCCAGACAGAAGGCTGCTCTCTATTCAACCGAACGTCATGTCCCCTTCACAAACTAAGCTGTGTCCTCTGCGTGTCACAAGTTGTTCCTGAGTCTTCCTCTAACCTTGGTGCCCAATTCTTCTTCAAACAGTTGTCGTTGGATGCCACAAAGCAAACCAAGAACCAAACTCACTGCCATTGAGCCGATTCCGACTCACAGCAACCCCATAGGACAGAGCAGAACTGCCCCCATGAGTTTCTGAGACGGTAACTCTTTATGGGAGTCGAAAGCCTCGTGTTTCTCCTGAGGAGCAGCTGGTGGATTCGAATTGCTGACCTTTTGGGTAACAGGGCAATGCTTCACTCACTGTGCTAGCAGGGCTCCTTTAGACCCCATGGACTGCCCGGTCCTGCACCTTCCTCACAGTCGTTGCTGTGCCTGAGCCTGTGGCTGCAGCCACTGTGTCCACCCATCTGGTCCAGGGCCTGCCTTTTGTGTTGTTTCCCTTTACTTTACCAGGCAGGACGTCTTCTCCAGGGACTGGTCCCTCCTGACGATATGTCGAAAGTACTTGGAGGGCCCCGAACAAAGTGCCCGTGATAACCGCCTTGGGAAGAGGGCTTTCTTTGGTATGTGGAAAGGGCTATGTCTGCACAGGTGCATCTTCAGCCAATCACTTGTGAGATATGCAAGAGCCGCTGAGACTCAGAGACAGGCTAAACTAAAAGTCACGCTAAGCGAGTAAAAGAAACGGACTGAAGTTTGTTGAAAAGACGGTTCGCAAACCTGGGTAGCACTCGACGAGAGATTCAGAAATGTTCTGAGGATGAGAACACCTGGGGGATTCTTATACTTCACTTGTCAGCGTTGTCATGGAAACAAAGCCAGCACCATGTTTTCATAATAACAGTTGACTCTGGAAACACAGCTTCCAGTTTCTGTTTCTGGGAAAGTGACAACACACACACACACACACACAATTCTCCAGAAGAGTCCAAGGCCTAAGGCAAGATACTGTCACTCAGCTGTTTGCTCAGCTAGTGTTTAACCTGAAGGTGACTTTTACCCCAAACCCACTGCCATTGAGTTGACTCCTAGCAATGCATAGCAGCCGACAGGGCAGAGTGGAATGGTGCTTTGGGGTTTCATAGGCTGGCAGTCTTTGTGGGGAGCAGACAGCCTCAGTTTTCTCCTTCAATGGTGACTTCAGCAGATCGTTCTTTCAAGGATCTGGGTTCGAGGAAGACCTTAGGGCCATGGCCTGGCAGCCCACCCCCCACCCCACAGACCCCAGGAATCCAAATGGCTCATCAGAGGGAAACACAAGGGTGGGGGTGGGCAGGCAGCTATAGCCACGCAGAGGCCTCCCAGGACCCTCGGAACGGAAGCCGTGAGAGAAGGGCCTTCAGATCCTCACAGCTGCTAACCGTGGTCAGCAGTCTGAAACCACCAGCCACTCAGGAGAGAGACGAGCTCTGTGCTCTCGTAAAGGGTCCCCGTCTCAGAAGCCCATATGGGCAGGTCTACACTGCCCTACCGGGTCGTTGTGAGTCAGATTCAGCTCGATGAGTGTGGAGTCTGATTTGGTTTTTTGACCGCAGTGGCATGAAAATCAATTCCTAGCATTTGGGGACAGCAGCAGCACATGGATAGCAGCTAAGACTCTCCCAGCTGGCAGGGATGAGGGCTCTGTGCTGAGTTGGGGCCCTGGTCCGGCCCAGATTCTTCCCCGAGGCTTGGGAAGGGGCATGGAAGGGCCCCGGGCCCCTTGGGCAAACTCGAGAAGGAGGCGTCCCCTCTCTGCACCACGTGCACCCCGGAGCCCACACCTCTGCCCACCCGGACACCGCTCGCTGCCTGTTCATGAGGGGCACTGCGTGGGCCCCCTGTGCTGACTCTGAGGGGGAGAGCCCCCACTGGGGACCAACCAGATGGAAACAGCCCTCACACTGCATCACCTGAATCCAGGGAGAAATGGGGGGGAGAGACAAAAACTCCCAGGGGATCCCCCCTCCAAGCTGAGACATGCTCCTGCATGCTAGGACCCCTCCCGCTAAGTGTCCTGCCCTTGACCCAAGCCTCTGCTCTGGAGCAGACTCACGGTTCTGGTGGCCATTCCCCCTCCCAGTGACCCTGGTGAGCAGGGTGGAGCTGCCCCATGGGTTCCTGAGACAGGGGCAGACACCCTCATTGTTCCCTGGCAAAGCAGTTGGTGGATTCGAACTGCTGACCTTGCAGTCAGCAGCCCAACGCTTAACCCACTACCCCACCAGGGCTTCTTCAGGATGCAATCCTGAACCCGTCATAGCTGACCTCCGGGCCTTAGTGGCCTCTGGGGGCCAGTCTGAGCCACAGCCGGGCTCCGGGGCTTAATGTCCCTAAAATCTTCGCTGCCCCCCCCCCCACCGCAGGAGCCCTGCTCCAAGGGTCTTTGTCCACTTTCCCTCCCTGGTGGCACCGTAGTTAAGCTCTGTGCCACTATCCACCGGCCATTCTGAGAGAGAAAAGCCTTGGGCATCAGGTCCCGGAAAGAAGGCCGACAAGGAAACTCGTGGGCATCCGGCTCTGTCACGTGATGGCCTGGACGCAGTGGGTGCGGTGCAGTGAGCCTCTCTCTGTGCGTCCCCCACAGCCCGGAGCCGCTGCTGTCCCTCCCAGGCCACGTGCTGAAGAGTCAGTCCACTCCTGCCCAAAGGCACAGTCCTATATTTAGACACGCGGAGTGAGCTGCGGATGCTGGGCTCTGGGTGGAGCCTGGAGCCGAGGGACTCTGTGCACCCTGCGGACAGACCCAGCATGACACCCCCAGGGGTGGGGGGACAGAATGGAGCCCCACCCCAGATTTAGGGTCTGGGTCTCCCAGCTATGGAGCTGGGCAGGAGTGGGTGTGTGAGCACTGATGGGGTGTGCAGTGACGTGCTTGAGAAAGGTTGGGGGTTGGGAACCCCCACCCCTAACCAGCTCCTAGGAGACAGTCCTGGCAACCTGCTCCCATTCTGGAGCCTTCCACCCTGCCACGTGGGACACCGGGACTCAGAATCGACAGCCAGGATCTGGCCCTGCCCAGCACTCTTGGTTTTCACATGACCTGCCTCCTTTTAAGCCTGTGGGTTTCGGAGACGGGAACTCTTTACGGGAGTGGAAAACAAGTCTCTCGAGGATCGGCTAGTGGTTTCGAACTGCTCACCTTGTGGTTAGCAGGCCAACATATAATCACCAAGCTCAGTTAGGTGCCTTCTTATTGGGCCTCCCTCAGTCTCTCCTCCTGCCCTGCCCTCCGTACTCCCCCTCCACCCCACCCCAACTCTTGTTTCCTGGGAAGGAGCCCAGAGGGTGTCGTGGATTAAGCATCAGGCTGCTAACTGCAAGGTCGGGAGTTTGAAGCCACCAGGTGCCCCATGGGAAAGGCTGAGGCCGTCTTCTCCTGTAGAGAGTCACCGCCTCGGAAAACCACAGGGCAGTTCCATCCTGCCCCATAGGGTGGCCATGACTCGACACCGATGGCAGTGTTTCCCGGGGCTGGCACCCCCTGACGCAGTAGGCACACAGCTGCTTTTGCTTCAGGTTCTATTTTCTAGGGAGGCCTGGCTACGCCAGGACTAGTACCCCTTGGAGAGCTTACCTCCGGCCCATCCCCACGCCGCCCCCCCGCCACCACACACACACACATACACTGCCTGGTGCCAACTTGACTTGAAAGTCTCTACCTTAGAAATTCGGGAGAGATTGATTCCAGAACAGATGCCAGGCTCCTGTCGGAGCCGAGTGAAAGCTTGCTTTGTTTCGTGGATTCCAATCTTGGCGTCCCAGATGAAAGCAGCATCCCACCTGGAAGCAGGCTTATTTCTGGTCTCCTGCGAACAGTTTGTGCTCGGCGACGACCAGAAAGGTTGGGGGGTTCAAAGCCACCACCGGCATCTCAGAAAAAAATTCCTGGTGGTCCGTTTCTATAAATGTGGTGGGGGTGGGGCCCCATCAACTCCCGTCAACCCAAGGGGCGTGGTGCAAACCCACCAGCTTCTCCCGGGGCAGTGGTTCTCAACCTTCCTCACACCGCGGCCCTGTAATACAGTTCCTCAGGTGCTGGTGACCCCCCAACCATAACATTATTGTCGTTGCTACTTCATCACTGTCATTTCACTGTGGTTACGAATCGGGCGACCCCTGTGAAAGGGTTGTTTGACCCCCAAAAGGCTTACCACCCACGGGTTGAGAACCGCTGTCCTAGGGAGAAAGCTGTGGCAGTCGGTTCCCACCAAGACTTAGCGCTTTGGAAACCCCTGTGCAGTTGCTCTATGCCCTTCTCTCCGTCCTGCAAAGCCTCCAGGAGCCCAAGGAGGTTTGGTGGCAGGTTTGGTTTTGGTTTAGGACAAAGACGAAGTGCCATGCATGGTTTCCAAGGCTCCAAAGTATGTGGGAGTCGGTTGCCAGCTCTTTCTCCCGTGGAGAGGCTGGTGGGTCCCAGCTGCTGACCCATGAGTTGGCAGTCAAGTGCTTCAGCACCGTGCCACCACGGTGCCTTCTGTAAAGACGGCAGGCACCCCAACTCGATGAAGCACCGTTCTACTCGGTAACACGGGGTTCGCCCAGAGTCAGAATCGACTCCGTGGCAATGGGTTGGGCTGGGTTCTGAGGATTTCAGGTGGTTAGAAAAAACAAAAATGCTCTGGAAGCATTTTAAATGGTTATCTTTATAAAGCATCCGCCGGCCTCTTTATAAAGAAAATCCCATAATAACCATTGCAGAAGAAAGAAGGAGCTACCGACACCCTAGGGGCTTTACTGGAATACTGCTTTTGTCTTGTGTTTGTCTGTCACGACACACAGTGTGGTTTTCTTCATGTGAATTCTATTCCACAAGGAAAAGGGGAATAAATAAAACTGAAGAAAAGTTTAAACGCACAGGGGGAAGGGTCACAGCCTTAACCCTCCTCCAGATTCCTCGCCTGTCGGGGCTAAACACTGGTCTGAGGGGTCACAAAGGAGGAAAAGTAACATCGAAAAGGACTCGGATTCTTTTGTGACACGCGAGCTAGTTTCAGAGACAAGAGGAAAATAACCCACCGCAGAATCCTTCCTTCGTGGACCAGATTGGACCTGCGAAGACGTGTAAAAGCCAGACGATTTCCCCAGAGATGCTCACTCTGCCCTCTCACCCCCCACACAACCCCCGTGGGCTCTGGCCTCGCACATCTGTGGATTGGGGCAGCCAGTCCTTAGACCAGTGGTTCTCAACCTTCCTAATGCTGCGACCCTTTAACACACTTCCTCATGAGGTGGCGACCCCAACCATAACATTATTTTCGTTGCTACTTCATCACTGTCATTTTGCTACTGTTATGAATCATCATGTAAATATATCTGATATGCAGGATGTGTTTTCATTGTTCTAAATTGAACATCATTAAAACATAGTGATTAATCACAAAACACTATGTAATTATATATTGTGAAATATTTATTTCTAATGATAAATGAAATGTTGTCCTGAAGCATGGTGTAGCATGGGTAACAGTCTTCACGCCAGGTACTCCTACGTGGGTGTACCTGCATGTGGGAGGACCCACCTGGAGACAGACAGAGGAGTGGTGTCTCGGTTCCTAAGACCACTGGAAATATGTGTTTTCCGAGGGTCTTCGGTGACCCTGTAGCAGGGTCGCTCGACCCCCAGGTTGAGAACCGCTGCATTAGACCCTTTCATCTGTGAGCTCATGCAACCAACGTCCTGACAGTGTGTGTTGTCCAGTCGATTCTGACCACCTCGCCCTACGTACGTACAACAGAATAGGACAAGGCTCGGTGGGACAGAGTGGGGTGCGACATTGTGGTTGGCAGAAGGAGAGGCTTCTGCAGAAGACGAAGACGGAGGCTGGGCTTCCCCATTTTCTTCACCCTCTGCCAATCGCTTATTCTAACTTCCAAAAGTCAGCTGACCAGGAAGCCTGCAGGCCCCCCCCCCCCCCGCCCTTCTCCGGGCTCCTGCTCACAGCCCCTTCCCAGGAAGAGCGTGTACGCAGGCTGGCCCACCAGATACCCCTAGAAGTAGCTGCCACATGACTCAAGCAACATGGTTAGCAAAATAAAGTTCAAGGTCTTGTGCCGTTTGGTGTCCATCAAAGCCTGATTTTGTAAATGTCCACAAATCGCAATGTCCTTCCTTTAAGTTCCTGGATGTGGGAGAAAGACTTTCTTCTCCCGTAAACAGTGGGGCAGTTCCACCCAGTCCTCCAGGGTCACATGAGCCGGCATCGACTCAGTAGCGGTGAGTTTGGTTTTCGTTGAGTTCCCGCTGCAGCACTGCGATGAGTCCTTTCAGGATGCAAGAAGCTGTGATGTTGGGGTGGGTTATGAGCAGGCTGTTAACTGCAAGGTCAGCAGTTTGAAGCTCCCAGCTGCCCCACAGGAGAAGGACGAGGCTTTCTACTCTTGTAAAGAGTCACCGTCTCAGAAATCCCCCGGAGCTGTTCTACTCTGCCCCACTCTGTCCACGCTGAGTCAGCAGTGACTCCGGGGCATGAGTCAGCAAGGTACTGCTTGGTCCACAATGGTCCAATGAACTCTTTCATTTTAGCAGAAGGTCTTGGGCGTACCCTTGAACCCCTTGTTGCTGCCACATGTCAATAATCCATGTCTTCGTCTCTCTCCCTCATGAGTCAGAGTGGACTTGATGGCTGTGGGCCTATTTCTTGGAAAGATCTACGTAAAAGTTTAGAAAGAGATCAACTCACTACCATGGAGTCAGTTCGGTCTCTTAGCAACCCTATGGGACAGAGGCGAGCTTCCCCTGTGGGGTTCTGAGATGATTTGTCTTTACACCAATAGAAAGCCACTTTTTTTTTTTTTGCTCATAAACAGCTGGTAGGTTCGAACTGTTGACCTTAGCAGGCCAGTGAGTAGCCCACATCCCCACCAGTGCTCCTGAAACGCTGCTAGAAGGGGTGAAAGCGTTAGCCTGCTGTTGATCAAAGTACTAGAAATGGAAGGTGATGTAAGAGTTAGTTGTTGGACATGCAGAATGGAACAGGTCACTCCCCTGCAATGAAACTTACCTTTGAGCTTAACCAGCGGGGATGTCGGCTCAGGAAGGACGCAAGCAAGGCGTGAAGGCAGACGGGTCCCCCTTTTAGCTAAGCAGCGGAGTACGAGGCTCAAGGAGGCGGTGGTCTGCTAGCTCCTGGAGCCAGGTGCAACAGCGGCCATTGTTTCTGTGGCCACACTTGCTTTCTCTGTCATGCTGTTTGGAGTCTGGTTCCCTGTGATCATTGCAGCACCTGCTGTTTGTCAGACAGTTTGGGGTATCTAACTCGCTTGATTTTCACTGGCTTGTTGAAGCAGTTCGGAGGTAGCAACCCCCCACCGCTTCCTTCTGCCTGGCGCTCACAGAGTGAATGTAGCGTTTCTCGAATCAAGCTGGTCTCTGTCTTTGGCTGACACAGCAACAGGCGATCCTGGGCCCCTGTTCCCGACAGTCGGACCAAGGGGGCCGGTGCCATCTCCACACTCACATTCACCGTCCTGCTTGGAGTCTGCGTGCGTCGGGAGGAGGGGTGTGTGGCTCCAGGAAGGAGCCCGGCGGTGCAGTGGTTAAAACGCTCGGCTGATGCCGGAACCGCAGCCATTCCAGGGGAGAAGAATGAGCACCCCGCTTCAGTTAAGATGACAGCCCTGTAAACTGGGGGGGAGGGAGGGAGGGTTCCACTCAAGTCTCTAGGGCCACGTTGAATAGGGACGGGCTTCACAGCGATGGTTTTGAGGGGCTGATGGACAAAAGAAAATGAGTTCCATAACCAAGTGATGTACAGTGATTATACTAAATGAGCTCAATTTTTTTCTCTCTCAAGAGTAGCCTTATTTAGTGGATTTGAGGGACCCAAGAACCCCAAAGTTGTAGTGGTTATGCGTCGGGCTGCTAACCAGAAATCAGCCATTCAAAACCCCATGCAGCTCCTTGGGAGAAAGGGGAAGCTTTCTCTTCCCGTAAAGAGTTACAGTCTTGGAAACCCACGAAGGCAGTTCTCCTCTGTTCTGAGTCGGAATCAATTAGTTGACAGTGAATTTGGTTTTCAGAAAGTTCAAGATCTGATCCAGCAATGTAGATTTGCAAGGTGTTGGGCTGCTAACCCCAAGGTCAGAGGCTCAAGACCAGCAGCCACTCCACAGGAGAAAAATGAGGCTGTCGGTCCTTGTGAAAAAAATCACAGTCTCAGAAATGCTATGGCAGGGTGCTGCTCTGTCCTTCAGGGTCGCTGGGAATCTGAATCATCACCAGACCGTGAGCTGAGTTTGGTTAAGTATGACTGATCTCATTTCATAACAATCCCTTTCCTCTTCGCCATGGGACTTCTTAAGAACAAGGCTGTGGGACACCTTAGGAAAAAACCTTTAAATGATTTAATGGTCTTTTAATAACTTGGTGAGATGTTTTTTACCCCATTGGCAATGTTGGAACAAGCCTGGGGACTGGGGGTGATTGAGGTTTGGTTTGGTGTTCTTTTGGGTTCTCTTGTTTTTTGGGGGGGCAGACCGTGGAAGAAGAGTGTTTTGTGGTGTTTTTTAGTGCCCTGTAGCTGTCATTGGCTGAGATGCACATGAAACCCACAAGGGGTCGCTGTGAGTCAGCACTGACCCAATGGCAGCAAGCGATTTCATGACTTACCTGGTTTTTATCAAAGGAATTCCACAATCGGGAGCCCTGGCGACTCCGCGGGTTAGGCGTTGGACTGCTCCCGGCCTGGTTCGAAACCCCCAGCCGCTCTGAGGCCCAAAGCTGACACAATCTCAGACTCTCAAAGGAGGGTTTCTATCCCTTTCCATCCTCTAAGGTCCTTGTGAATCAGAGTTGACTCGATGGCCGTCGGCAAAGGCATGTGGCAAGATCAGTCGTTGAAAATCTTGTCTCGCTTCCCGGCCTTTTGGCTAAGATCAGGTGAAGCTCTTGGGCAGGCGAGTTCTAGGCAGACATACGTGGCCGCTGGCTTGTGTGAGGGTTTGGCTTTCAGATTTTACCACAGAGCTGCATCCAATCCCCTCTTCCTTTGTTTTCAGGGCAGGAAAACCTTGAGTCCCCATGGCTCAGTGGAGTGTGCAGATCCGTGGCCTGGCCTCCGTCAGAGTCTCAGGTAGCATGAGGGCCATTGAAATGGCCCAGCATTGCTTGGCCGGGTCCTGAGCTGCCTTCAGAAACACTGCTGCCCGCGACACTGCCTTCCACTGGCCTCAGCTCTTTTGAGTCAAGCAATCACAAGAAGGTCTGAGCCGCCCCTGAGTTGGGGCTTTCCGGAACATTCCCAATATCACAGTGCATCTCAGGTGGGACTTTTCCCTCTGCGCTCTGTCATGCTCCATCGGTAATTCTGAGTTCAGAACATGTAAACAAACATTGCAACAGAGCCGGCTGGCGAGGGTGTGCCTCGCAGGACTGGCCTGGGTGCCCTGCAGGCCTGCAGGGTTGAGAAAGAGCCGGTTGAAGTCACGTCTTCAAGGTCACCCGAGGTCATTTAGCCTCCACTTTAAAAACTCTTATGAGGAGAAAAAGTATGCACCACGTCTCCCTTGCCGCGATTGTCACTATGGGAAAACATACTCTTCCATTCCTGCGGCCGCCCTCAAAACAGTGTCCCATAACGCAGCCACCGTTGCTGTCCAGCCAACCGTGTGGAATAGACACAGGTCCAGGGCCATTGCAGAGGGGTTTGTGTGTGTATGTGTGTGTGTGTGTGTATGGGTATGGGTGGGTGTGTTTTGTGTATGTATGTGTGTGAGTCTTTGATGTGTGTGTATTTGTTTGAGTGTGTGGTGTGTATGTATGTGTGAGTGTGTGGTATGTATATGTTTGAGTGTGTGTGTATATGTGCATGTGATGTGTGCTGTGTGTGTATATGTGCGAGTGTGTGGTGTGTGTATTTGTTTGAATGTGTGTGTATGTGCATGTGATGTGTGCTGTGTGTGTATATATGCGAGTGTGTGGTGTGTATATGTTTGAGTGTGTGTGTATGTGCATGTGGTATGTAGTATGTGTGTATATGTGCATGTGATGTATGTGGTGTGTGTATATGTTTGTGTGTGTATATGTGCATGTGGTGTGTGGTGTGTGTGTATATGTGCATGTACTGTGTGCTGTGTGTATATATGTGCGAGTGTGTGGTGTGTGTGTTTGTTTGAGTGTATGTGAGTATGTGCATGTGGTATGTGGTGTGTGTGTACATGTGCGAGTATGCGGTGTGTCTGTGTGATGCTTTCTCTGAAGCCTCCTTTATAACCATCAGCCAACACCACACAACCTGAATTCCCAGGCCCAGACAGAACTCAGCCCTCAGAGAACCCAGGTGAAGGAGCCAGGTGTAGATGTCAACCACACACACCTGCGTCTCTACTCTTCAAATGGACGAGAAAACAAACTACCTCCCCCAGTCAAAACCCAAACCAGCCCACCTCTCTCAAGTCCTCTGACTCATCGTGACCTTACAGGACAGGGTCGACCTGTCCCCTCTGGGTTCCCAAGGCTGTAGATCTGAATCAAGAGCCTCACAGTGCTCCCTCAGAGAGGCTGCGTGGGTTTGAACTGCTGGCCTTGCGGTTAGCAGCCCAGTGCATAGCCCCATCTGCCACCAGGGCCCAGTGAGGGCCAGGCCTCAGCGCGAGACTCTCTGATGCTATTCAGATTCTCCTGCTTGGCAGGAAGAGTGTGTTTAATTAATGCCAGAGGCCCAGGCTTCCAGAGAGATGGACGCTAATGAGCAGAATGTGGTTTCTGTCAGACCCAGAAAGTCTCTCGGCTGTTCCTGCAGCAGCAGCCGTGACAAGCCTGCGTATGAAGGTGTGGGGCTGTGGCCCGTCTCCAGGGGCCTGGAGACCGGGCTGAGGCCCTGAGCACAGATGACAGAAGCTGTAACCGTGGGGTTTCTGTTTTTCTGATAGCTCGCCATTGAGCCAATTCCAACGCCTGCTGATCCTCCCAAATTCAACTCACAGCTATCGGGTCAATGCCGACCCACAGCCATCCTACAGGACAGGGTAGAACTTCCCCTGCGGGTTTCCGAGTCTGTAACTCTTTACGGGAATAGTCAGCCTCTTTTTTCTCCTGTGGAGCGGCTGGTGGTTTTGAACTGCTGACCTCATGACTAGCAGTTCGATGAACAATGGACTGTGCCACAGGGCTGGGCAGAGTAAACAGCCCCACTGGGTTCCCGAGGTTGTGAATCTGTACGGAAGCAGGTGGGCACATGTTTTCCCTGATGATGGGTTTGAACTGCTGGCCTCGTGGAGAGGAGCTGAGCGCTGAACCACTACGCTGCCCGGCTGAACACCAGGTCATGGGCTCGCCTCTTCTGTCAAACGAGGAGGCCCTGGGCTTGAGTTCAGCGCACAGTTGGTGTGACTCCTTATTCAGGCTTCGGAAGTCCCCACTGTGCGGCGGGGTTACTAGACCAGGGGAAGGCGGCATTAAGAAGGTGCGCGGCCTCACTTAGGGGGCTGGGGTCCACAGAAAAGCCTAAGGACACCCTGCCAGCCTCTGACTGACCCTCTGCCACTGAGTTGGTTCTGACTCACAGCAACCTTGCAGGGCAGAGTGGAAGTGCTCGCAGGGTTTTAGAAGCAGTTAACTTTTACAGCCTCACCATTCTTACCTCAGAGTGGTAGGTGGGTTTGAACTGCTGACTTCAGTTAGCATCCCACCACTTCATCACCATGACACCCAGGTCCCTTTGACAGAGTTATGTGAAAACATGCCATTGAATTGATTTCAACTCGTAGCGATCCTAAGTAGGGTCTCTAAGCCTATCACTCTTCATGGGAGCAGACAGCCTCTTCTTCCTCCCAAGGATCGGCTGGTGGGTTTGAACTGCTGACCCTGGGCTCCTTGACAGAAAGCGAAAAACCAAAACAAACTCATGGCCATCGAGTGGATACCGGCTCATAAAGCCTCATCTTTCTCCCGCGGAATGGCTGGTGGTTTTGAACCGCCGGCCTTTCGGTTAGCAGCCCAGAGCTTAATCTGCTTTTGTCAGAGAGAAAAGTGGCCAGAATGCATGGACAGCATAACCCTTTTTTCTTATCAACCTCAGCAAAAGATTAAAATCAGGGGCCGATGAGAAGGATGAGGGTGACGAATGTACAAAAGTGCTTTGTACAATTGATGTATGTATGGATTGTGGTAAGAGTTGTATGAGCCCCCAATAAAATAATTTTTAAAATAATACTGAAATAAAATCGGGGGCTAGTGGATTACAACCACTGACCCTGCAATAAGCAGTCTAGCACTTTAGCCACTGGGCCACCAGGACAGGGTCACCAGCACCACAGTGGTAGGTTTCAGGGGGGTGGCGGTACTGGCAATGGGGGTTAAGTATTGGAAAGCTCCCCGCAGGGTTGGCAATTCAAACCCACCCGTCCCTCTTTGGGAGAAAGATGAGGCTTTCTACTCCCAGTCTCAGAAACCCAAAGAGCAGTTTGTTGTACTGTGTTCTCTAAGGTGGCTACGTCCAAATGTCCTGGAAGGAAGTGGGTTTGGTCTGGAGTCTGTCGGGGCCCGGATGCCTGTGGACCGCAAGGCCCTCCTTCTCATGGTGGTGGGGTGAGGGGACCCTGAGTATGGAGACAGTGGGGTCCAGGTTCTAGGCCCACTGTCCTTATTTCCTGGACTGGTGGCTGAGAGCTGGCCCTTTGACCTGCTTGCCGGGGCACACCCTGCTAAGCAGCAGAAGCCACCTCCCAACAGGTAAGCTCCTTCCAGATGAGCTCTCCCCGTGGAGTGAGGTGACGTTGGCACCCCAAACCCTCGCTCACCTCCCGTGCCCCGTCAGCCCTGTTGCTGCCAGGAATAGCAGAGGCCCTAATGGTCTAGCCAGCTTGCTACCTCTGTTTGTTTGCATTCCAACAATGAGACAGCTGGCCACCCCTCCCACGCCACGCTCAGCTGCCAACCATCTGCCTGTCACGCTCTGTGGAGCTCAGAGTAGATCTTGTGGGGTTGCCGGGGGCATCACTGCCTCCAGCCAGGAATTCCTTTTGTGCCAATAGCACCCAGGTTACCCAGTGGGAAGGGTTGTATTGTCTACGTGTCCCCGCCCCGCCCTGCCTCCTCCCCTGGAGGCCTGGGCACAATTAAAGTGCTCCACGCCCGGGAAGGGAAGGGGGGCTCAGGTCCACCTAGAGACATCACAGAGAGTCCTGGTGGCGCAGTGTGTTAGGCGCCTGGCTGCTCACCACAAGGTCAGCTGTTTGACACCACCAGCTTCCTCGGGAGAAGGATGAGGCTTTCTACTCCCATAAAGAATGACAGCCTCAGAAACCCACGGGACCGTGAAACTCTACCCTACAGGGTCGCTATGAGTCAGAACCGACGGATGGAAGTGGGGTTTTGTTTGCTTTTCAGAAGAAATGCTGGCCATCAGTTTCTGCAGAACCCAAACCCACTGCGGTCAATTCCTTCTCCTGGCGACCCCGTAGGGCTGTGTAGAGCTGTCCCCACAGGGTGGGCAGCAGCCAGCTGCTACGTCTCTCTCCTGTGGAACCAATGCGTGGATTTGAACCCCAACCTCTGTCTGACAGCAGACATTTAACCACTGCACCACCAGGGGAATCTGCCCAATCTGCCCCTGGCAGCCCTGTAGAGCAAGGCTGTGCTCTACCACATATGGAGGTGCTGTTGATGGGGGGTCCACCCCCGACTCTGCTGATGGTGGTGCTGGGGAGCAAGAGAGGTCAGTAGAGCGGGGCAGGAGAGAGGGTCACCTCAGGCCCGGGCCTTTGAGGCAGACCAGCGGCCTCTTGTAAAACCAAACTGTGGTCGTTACATAATTTCATGTCAACTTGATCAATAAGTCTAGGGGTGCAGTCTAGCCTGTCAATCAGGTAACAGCCTGATGATGCCTCCCTGTGGGCGTGGCCTCATGAGGATTCTGGGAACTTCCTCTCTCTTGATTCTGCCATCAGAAGAGCTCTCTCTCTCTCTCTCTCTCTCTCTCTCGCTCTCTCTCTCTCTCTCTCTCTCGCTCTGATTTCACCCTCCTGTTGACAAGCCACCTGGAGCTGCACTGAGGGGCAATGCTCTGGAGGAGCCACATGGAGGCCCGAGCCAGCGCTGAGATGCCTCCATCGCCACTGGATCTAGAAGACATTCCGCCCACTGGCCTGTGTTCTTCCCACATTCAGCATCACTGCATGTGCTGTGTGAGTCTGAAGAAGAATTATTTATAGACTAGTATCAGACAGGTGGGGTAATATCGGATTTATGGACTTGACCTAGACTGAACTGGGATAGTCTCTCAATATTCAATTGTTCTTTGATATATCAAGCTCTTTCTTCTGTGAGTGTCCCTGGATTTGTTTCTCTAGTCAACCCGGACTAACACTCAAACCACAACCTCACTGACTGCCATCAAGTCAGTATTGACTCACAGACACCTTATAGTCTGTGGATTTCCTAGACTGTGACCCTTGACAAGAGTAGAGAGCCCCACATTTCTCCCATGGAGCGGTCGGTGGTTTTGAACTGCTGATCTTGTGTTTAGCCGTACATGAGTGTGTTTAGCCGCTGATGGTTTCGAACTGTCAACCTGGCGAATCCAGCCCAACACATACACCGTACGTGCCCAGGGCTCCTGTCTCACTGCCATCGAGTCGGTGTGGACTCCTGGTGACCCACACTGTGGGGTTCCGAGACTATAACTGTTTAAAGGAGTAGAAAGCCCAGTCTTTCTCCCGAGGGGCTGCCGGCGGTTTTGAACTGCCAACCATGTGGATCACAGCCCAACTCAGAACCACTACTCCCACCAGGGCTCCAATATTCTTGGAGTCAGTCCTGTGGGCCTGCTGCCTTTACAAGCTGGAGGGGAGCCGGCGTGACCTCCAGCAGGGGTGCTGCACCGGCAGGTGCCTCAGGTGTCTGGCCCCAGGAAGGACAGTCTGGTTGTGACTCAGGTAATGGTGTGGGAGGGTGCTGATGGCAGCGGTGACTGAAACCAGAGAAGCCCTGACGGCCGCTGGAGCGGGCAGGGCAGGGCAGGCTGCCTTCCACCTGACCGCACAGCCACCCGGGCACTTGGCGCTCTGCTTCCCGCCTGCCTGGAGCCATTCCCTGATAGGAAACAAACATTTGAGCGTCCAGGGCTGAGTAGAGTTTCAGGTTCTGGATGCCTTACATTTTCCCTGTGCTGGCTAGACGCCTTGGCAAGCCTTATCTGCAGCTGGAGTCCCCACCCCTCTTGTCGTGAGGTTGCCCCAGAGCTGGTGGCTTCATCCATTAAAAGGTCCTCCTTAGCTGACCCTCACAGTTCCCACTTGATCTGGTTTTGTCTGTGAGTTGGGTAAGTAGATAGCATTTTACAGGAGACAGCTCTGGGCTACTAAGGGCAAGGTGGGTGGCTGAAACCTCCCCCCACCCCCCAACCTGGCGACCTACCTGCTGCCTTAGAGGTCTAATACACAGAGCAAACTCAAAATAACTCACTGACAACCAGACACAAAGCCAAACTCACTGCCACTGAGTCGTCTGGTCAGACTCATCGGGATCCTACAGGACAGGGCAGAACTGCCCCTGGGGAATCCTGAGACTGTCCCTCTTTCCAGCAGTAGACAGCCTCTTCTTTCTCCTATGGATCAGCCGCTGGTTTTGAACTGCTGATCTTGTGTTTAGCATCCCAGTTCGTAACCTCTCCACTACCAAGGCTCGCCCATCCAGACACAAGAACTCGGGAGTCGCGACAGAAGCAGACAGCCTCTTCTGTCTCCCAGGAAGAGACTGATGGGTTTGAACCGTCCACCTTGCAGTTCGAAACCCAACGCGTGTCCCACCGGGGCTCCTGCCATAAAGATCAAGGCCTTGGAAATGCCACAGGGCAGTTCTGCTCTGTCTTGCAGAGGTGCTAGGAGCTGGAATCGACTCGGTGGTAACTGATTTGGTTGGGGAATTGGGGTCTGACAGCACAATGGTTAGATACTAGGCTGTTAACCAAAAAGTTGGTCAAACTCAGCCAGTGGTTCCACGAGAGAAAGGCCCGGTGATCTGCTCCCATAAAGAGTACCCACCCCATCAGAGTCCTGGGGCACAGTGCTTACAGCTGGGCTGCCACCCACAAGTCCGCAGGTTGAACCCACCATCCGCTCCCTGGGAGAAAGGAAAGACATTCCACTCCCCAAATAGGGATGTCTCAGAAACCCACAGCGGCAGTTCGGCCGTGTCCTACAGGGTCCCTCTGAGTCCAGGTTGACTCAGCGCCAGTGAGGTTTGAGTTGACTCTTGCCCTGTGAGTCTTGCGTTTAATCTCTTGAGTTCAATCTCCACGGCAGCAGATCGGCCCCCAGGCTAGGGGGTGGGGTGGGGGGTGAACAGCCCATAGGGTCGCTATGAGTCGGCATCAACTCAATGGCTGTGAGAGAGAGTGTTGGGCTCTATTCAGTTGCACCCCTGAAGCACGGAGTAGACCTGACCCTGCGGGTGTCTGAGGCTGGAAATCCTTAGGGGAGCAGAGCCTCAGTTTTCTCCCTGGAGGGGCGGGTGGGTTTGACCTTTGGGCCAGTACCCCAGTGCCTAACTCACAGCCCCACTGGAGCTCTCAGGCAGCTCTGCCCTGTCCTCTCAGGTCACCCTGAGTTGGAATGGACTCAGTGGCCATGGGTTTGGTTTGGGGGAACAGTGCCCTTCCCGGCTCTGAGGGCAGCCTGCTCCTAGCCGGAGGATGCTTCAGGTGAGGTGGGAGGTGGAGACAGACAACATGAGCATGCTGAAGTGGCTGGGGCTGCAGGTGCTGGTCCTGCAGTGCAACCTGGGTACCTGACCTACACTTCTAGGTATCCGTTTCCCTATCTGTCACAATGGGTCCCAAGCCCCATCGACAAGGCAACAGGAAGAGCAGGCTTGCTACTCCCCAAAAGGGTCACAGCCTGGGAAGGCCACAGGGGTCATTCTGCCCTGTCCTGGGGGGGCGCCTCCAGTCAGAATCAGTCCATGGCAGTGGGTTTGGCTTGTTTGGTGCTTGGGCTATCCCAGGGTACTCGGGGCTGAGGAAACCATTTCAAACCGTAACTAGGGGAAGCAGCACTGGGGGCAGAAGTTTCCAAACACCCACCACGGCCCCAAGGCTGCTAACCGAAGGTGGGAGACCCACACTCTTGAGAGCAGGTGGAACCCGGCCCCCCAGCCTCCTTGACTTGTGCCGGGCCTTTCCATGACCCTTCTAGAAAACAGACAAATCCGTCTTTGGAAAAGCAAGGATGGCGAGACTTGGTCCCAGGTATGTTGGACGTGTCGTCAGGAGAGAGCCGTCCCTGGAGAAGGACGTCGTGCTTGGTGAAGTGGAGGGGCGGTGACAAGAGGATGGCCCTTGGCACGTTGGACTGGCACAGTGGCTGCACCAGTGGGCTCGGCCGTGAGGCCGGTGCAGGCTGGGCGGTGCCATGTTCTACGGGCTCATGGGTTGCTACGAGTTGGACGCAGCAAGCAGACAGCAGCAGCTGTTGGCAGAGACTGCCCAGTGCCAAGCGGCAGCGCAGACAGACAGGGCTAACTAGCTGCACCCCTGAATGCCACGCAGTCATTCTGCAGCCAGTGTGCCATGCGCCCAACCCCCAGGGTGCCAAGAGGGGTCTCGGTTCTGTGACGGTTCAGCACTCTGCTGCTAACCAAAGGGTTGAAGGATCAAACCCACCCAGCGAATCTCCACCTGCTCCCATAAATGCGACAGCATAGGAAGCCCTGTAGGACACACGTACGCCAGCACACAGTGTGGCCCTGAGTCGGGAATCACGATAGGGGATCCAGGTGTGTGTCAGGACGCTGCCTGGGAGGGGCCCTGGGGGTAACAATTGAGTGCCCGGGACAGCTCGAAGGCTTGAACCCAGCTGAGGAAAGATCTAACAATCAATCTGTACAAATACGACGGGGAACAACAACAACCCTATGGGATAGTTCTGGCGGCATAGGGGTTACTTGTTGGGCTGGGACCCACAAGGTCAGCAGTTCAAAGCCACCAGAGAAAGACGGGATTTCTGCTCTCAGAAAGAGGTACAGTCTCAGAAGCCCACAGGGATGGTTGTACCTGGCCTAGAGGGTCGCTGTGCGTCAGCATCAACTTGAGGGAGGTGTTTGCTTCTTTTGGCTTGTGGGGTAGTTCTACTCTGTCATATGGGAACGTTTTCTATCTAGCTAGCTTTCTCTGTCTCCCTCTGACTCTCTCTCACACACGCTTTCATCAGAGAGCGCGTGCCACTGTCTTTGGGCATTATCTGTCACGTACCCAATTTAATTGGTACTGTTGTTGTTTTTTCTTTCTCTCTATCTTGGCAGTAGAACCTTCGGGCCCAGCTCTTACCCATAATGACGTCAGGCTGCAGTGACAGAGAGACTGGAGCCAGCAGGGCTGGGCTGACTAAGCGCCCCGCTTGGCCACGGTCGGCAGTCCTTGTCTTGGCCCGATTCCCTCATCAGAACTACAAGCTTCGGGTCTATAATTAGGAAGAGAGGCTTTCTTTGGGGTTTCTTAAGATAAGCGATGGCAACCCACATCTGTCTGTCACCGCTGACCCCTGGTTTGGACCGCGGTGGGGCAGAGGGCTAAGTTTAGACTGCTAATGGGCTGGAACCCGCCAGCCACTCGCCAGAAAGAAGATGAGACCGTTTCTGGGGTGGTAGCCTAAGGAAACCCTACTCTGTCTTTGGGGTGTCTATGAATCAGAATCAGCTCAAAGATTGAAGCAGCTCTTGGCTTTGAACCCCTGACTTTGCCATTGTAAGTCCAAGGTTGACCCGAGAGCTCTTGGGGCTCTCTGATGCGACAGCAGTGGGTTTTATTGCTATAGTATCTCCCTTGTCCACAGTGCCCTGTCATGGTGTCATGGGAAGCATGTACCCTGTCCTAGGCTCTGCCTGCTCAGGCCTAATGTGGCCCAAACCACGTTTCAGAGGGGCCTATTGTCGGGGGTTGTCATATCCATTACTGCATGTGACAGAGGATAACTGCCCCCAGGCCGCCACCTCCACAGGAGCAGATGGCCAGACCATTCTCCTGCAACATCGCTGGCTGGGTTTAAGCCACCTACCTTCGGTTAGCAGCCAGGTGCTTACCCGTTGTGCCGCTGGGACCAGAACCCAAACCACGCCGTTGCCCTCAGCTGGATTCTGACCCGGCCCGGCCCCGTCGGGTAGAGTAGGACTGCTCCACGGGGTTTCTGAAGCTGCAAGTCTTTACAGGAGCGGGCGGCCTCATCTTTCTCCCGAGGAGCGGCTGGTGGTTTCCAACCGTGACCGATGGGGTTAGCAGCTCAACTCGTAACCCACCAAGGCAGCGGGCAAGCAGGACGTAGAGAGGAGAAATGAGCGCTGGAACGATGAAAGGACTCCGTGTGTTTGTTATGGACGCTCAGCTCTCGTCCGCCACGGCACTGTCTCATTACTCAGTGTGCGTGGCAGAAACGAGGGCTTTACTGTCCTGGGAAGCTGAGGGGACGCCAAGGGGCAGGCAAGACTCTGCGTTCTCCCCGACGGGTGGCAGGAATGGCCTTTTGAGGATTGAGAGAAAAGAGAAACATGCATGGCTGGGTATGAGTAATAGTAGTTGGTGAGCCAACTCAGTGTGGGGTGAGCCTGCGTGTCAGGTAGAGCGCTACTTTGCAGGATTTCTTGTGGATATACCATCAGATGTTGATGTAGCTCTTCACGGGAGTAGAAAAAGCCCTGTCTTTCTCTGGAGGAGTGGCCGGAGGTTTCTAACTGCTGACCTTGAGGATCGTAGCCCAGTGCATCACCACTACACCACCAGGGCTCCTGTCTAACCCACTGTTCCACCAGGAAAGACGGTCTGCCTTGAGCACGGTCCTCTTTCAAAGAATTGTCCACATGCAGTCGAGTGGACAGCGACAACCAAAAAATACGACGGGAAGCTTTGGGGGAGTGTGGGTCGGCTTAGACCACCAGGGCCAGAGGAATTCAGACAAGGAAGGTGAGAATAGCTACCCAACTGGAAGGATATAATCACTGTTGCTGAATTATACACATAGGAGCAGCCTAGTTGATCTAGATATGCTGTGCCTATTTTCAGCAATAACGGAAATGAATTATTTTTTAAAAAAGAATAAGGTGAAGTGGATTCACCTCCACCCGCCCCCCATCTCCCCAAAAAGTCAGCAGTCAGAACCCACCCAGAGGTAACTCGGAAAAGAGAGAGCTGGAGATATTGAAAAGAGATGAAACTAGGTCCCGGTCTTGGTCACCTTGTGGGCAGGTCTGCGCTGCACCCATGAGGTTACAATGAAACAGAGTCTGATCAAGGGCCTCCAACCACAACACACTCTGTGTTTGGTTTGTTTTTTGGGAGGTGTTAATAAATAATTTTAATAGGGGTTCTTACAGCTTTTACAACAATCCATACATTAATCATATCACAACAATCCATACATTAATTGTATCAAGCACATTTGTACATATGTTGCCAACATCATTTTCAAAACATTTCCTTTCTACAAGAGCCTTTGGTATCAGCTCCTCTTTTTACCCTCCCTCTCCCACTTCATGAACCCTTGATAAATCACAAATTATTATTATTTTAATATCTTACACAATCCACTGTTTCCCTTCACCCACCTTTCTGTTGTTTGTTCCCCTGGGCGGGGCGGGGGGAGGGTTATGCATCGATCATTGTGATCAGTTCCCCCTCTTTCTCCTTTCTTCCCCGCACCTGCCCCCTACCCTCATCTATCGCCACTCCCATTACTGCTCCTGAGGAGGCTATTTGTCTGGATTCCATGTGTCAAGAGCTCTTATCTGTACCCGGGCACATGCTCCAGTCTAGGAGGATTTGTAAGGTAGAACTGGGGTCATGATAGTGGGGGGGGGGCGGACATTAAAGAAGTAGAGGAATGTTGTATGTTTCGTCAGTACTCTACTGCACCCTGACTGACTCATCCCTTCCTTGTGACCCTTCTGTGAGGGGGTGTCCAATTGTCTACAGGTGGGGTTTGGAGCTCCATTCTGACCCCCCTTGTTCACATCGATATGATTGTTTATTCTGGGTCTTCTGATGCCTGATACCTTCAACAGCAAACTCTTATGAGAATGGGGTTAGGAGGGTCCTCCCCACCAGCCCTCTTGCTGAGGGCTCACTAGATTCCTTGTCCCACAAAGCAGGGCTGCCGCTCTGGTCTCAGCTTGGCTCTCTCAGTGGCCACCAAGGCTGGCCCCACCAGGTGACCACGGCTTGGAGTCTATCGTGAACACCCTTCTCTGTTCCCATCACCATCCCAGTCACCGTCTGTCTCAGCCACACGGGGTTGAAGCAGGTAAAATGGATTAGTCGCTTCTTAAACATTCTGTGGTTTGATAGACCTCTGTCAAAGAGCGATCGTCATGGAAACACTCCAACCTGAGCCAAGGAGGGAAAGTCAGGTGGCAACAACCCAACGTGACTACCCTACCTCCCACTTGCCGTTTACTGCTCCCGACTCCATGAGCCTGCATCTGCTGCCAGCCCAGAGTCCAGCAGAGCTGCCACCACCCACAGCTGGGCTCGTCCAATCTGGAAGGAAAGAGAGCTGTTCATTAAGCTGTTCATTTAAGACAATGATCTGACAGGTTGGTGTCCTGCCCTGAGGATCTGGGACAGGTAGAAGGAAGACAGGCGGGGAGGTGTACTTGGACCTGAAACAGGTGCCAAGGCTGTGTCTGTCAGGAGCTTCGCTGTGGAGAATTGTCACCTGCTGGAATTCCTTCGACACATCACAAACTGTCCTGAAAGGACTTCAGGGAGGGGGCAGCGGGTGGGGTGGGGACAAATAATTTGGGAGTTCATGGAAGCTATAAGACTTCAATTAAAACACACACACAGCCATTGAGTCAGTTCCAACTCATCGCCATCCTACATCGGGTGCCTTGACTGAATCGTTATGAGAGCAGACAGCCTCATCCTTCTCCCATGGAGCAACTGGTGGGTTTGAAGCACCAGCCTTATGTTCATAACCCAACAGCACCACCAGGCTGGGTCTGTAGTTCCAGTGGGGCATTTGGCAGCCGGTGGAAGCCCTCGGGAGATGCTCTACCCTGCGCCATAGGGTCGCTCTGAGTTGCAATTGTCTCCGTGGCCGCGGGTCTGCGGCTTTGGGATGGAGAGCACAAGGCTTCCTCGGATCTGCTCACTGAAGGTAGGATTGAAGAAAGCAGGGAAGGGTGGGATAGAGAGGCTAGAAATGAGAGTGTGGGAGACGACTGATCTTCAGTGAGAGCAGCTCAGAGTAGAGGGACAGTGGAAGGAGAAAGAAACCCTCCTGACTGAACCCAAAAGAGTCCTGGTAGCGTAGTGGTTATGCATTGGGCTGCCATCCAAAAGGTCAGCAGTTCAAAACCACCAACCACCCCTTGGGAGAAACTCTTGTCAAGAGTTACAGCCTCAGCAATGTACAGGGGCAGTTAGTTCTACCCTGCCCTGTAGGGTAGTTAATGAGTTGGCATTGACTCGATGGCAGCAAGTTTTGCTTGAATTTGAACTGAACCCAAATGAGACCCAAGTCTTTGGCCTGGGCTGGGCTGGGCTGGCCTGGGCTGGGCTGGGCTGGCCTGGGCTGGGCTGGGCTGGCCTCGGCTGGCCTCGGCTGGCCTCGGCTGGGCTGGGCTGGGCTGGCCTCGGCTGGGCTGGGCTGGGCTGGGCTGGGCTGGGCTGGCCTCGGCTGGGCTGGCCTCGGCTGGGCTGGCCTGGGCTGGGCTGGGCTGGGCTGGGCTGGGCTGGCCTCGGCTGGGCTGGCCTCGGCTGGCCTCGGCTGGGATGGGCTGGGCTGGGCTGGCCTCCGCTGGGCTGGGCTGGGCTGGGCTGGGCTGGCCTGGGCTGGCCTGGGCTGGCCTGGGCTGGTCTGGGCTGGTCTGGGCTGGGCTGGGCTGGGCTGGCCTGGGCTGGGCTGGGCTGGCCTGGGCTGGGCTGGGCTGGGCTGGCCTGGGCTGGCCTGGGCTGGGCTGGGCTGGGCTGGGCTGGGCTGGGCTGGGCTGGGCTGGGCTGGCCTGGCCTGGCCTGGCCTGGCCTGGCCTGGGCTGGCCTGGGCTGGGCTGGGCTGGGCTGGGCTGGCCTGGGCTGGCCTGGGCTGGGCTGGCCTGGGCTGGGCTGGCCTGGGCTGGGCTGGGCTGGGCTGGGCTGGGCTGGGTCTGAGCTGACTCATGCATTTTTGTTCCTTTCAGGAGTTAGGGGCTCTCACATCCACCCTGAGACCACTTGCTTAAACACCAGCAGAAAGGCTGTTGCTAACCACCTTAATGATCGTGGCCTGGGCAGCAGTGGACCCTGATGGTGGGGGTCAGACACAAGAGAGACACCAGCAGATCCCAGAGCAGATCCCAGCTGACAGGGCTCCCTCTGGGCTCCCTTCCCTATCAGCCCCCTGAAGACTTTCAAGGAGATGATGGGGAGGGAGCTGCCTATGCTATTGATCCTGTCACTGCCCACAGCCGGCTTCTCTAGAGGGAAGCTCTGACACTTGCTGGCCGACAATGACAACTCCTAACAGCCCTGGCGTGTGCGCTTCCAGAAGGGAATGCCGTCTAGGGAGGCACGCAGCCAAACGCACCAGGCTTTGTTTCTTCAGTGGGTGGGTGAGTTCTTCAAATCCACTTGCAGGAGCGCCGCTCCGACAGATGCTGCTTTGGGTCACTGGGCATGGAGGGAGGGCCCGCTGTTACTGTATGGAGGGATCCTTAGAAAACCAGGCCCCAGCAGATGTTCTCCCCAATGACTCACGCTGCTCTACGGGGGAGGAGAGTTCTCGTTGCCTTGGTTACGGGCGGAAGTAAGTCACACAGCACTGCCTATCACAGCTTTGACCCCATGTGTCTGAAAGAAGCATTGATTTCTCACTTTGGAAATGCTCTTTGCATATGAAACCCTACACATTTGGGGGCTCCCATACCTGCGTTTAATCCATATTTATTGCAATCGATTAGGTGAAAGGTCTGAACTTGAAGACACACAACAGCAGCTAGTTGGTAGCATTAAGTTAGCACTCAGGAGAAAGACCAGGCTTTCTACTACCGTAACGAGGTACAGTCTCAGGAACCCACCAGGACAGCTCTCCTCCGTCCTGTAGGACTGCTATGCGTCAGCATCGACTCCATGGCAGGGAGCTTGGCTTTGCATTTTATTGCCCCTTTGGTGGTTGGTCAGTAGTGGAAATAAGACCCAACTAGTCTGTGTTAGTCTGGGTAGACTAGTGTGTTAGTCTGGGTACATTAGAGAAACAAACCTACAGAAACTTAGACATGTATAAGAGTTTTATATAAAGGGTAAGTGCACATCAAGAAAACATCCCAACCCAATGCTGTCCAGGCCCCCAAGTCCAACATTAGCTCATATGTCTGACACCGATCCACCATCCTCCTCCAGCTCACAAAACACACACTATGATGCCGACGGCAGGAGGAAAGCCGTATCAGTGAACGTGTAGGCATCTTAGCGCTGGCAGAGGCCTCTACGTGGCTGCTCCAGCACCCAGGGCTGCATCGGGGTAGGTCCATGTGGCTTCTCCTCAGGGATGTCTCACAGGAAGTGAGCCTTGCCAGCTGAAGCAGGGAACTGGCTAAGGCAGCAGCACCCTGGTCCAACCATCAGAAAGCAAGAGACCTGAGAACTCGAAAGGCAAGGCTCACCGAGCCATTTATCCCTCTGCACTTCAATTAACCCCACTTGTGTTTATAGGCCAGGTTGGTACAATAAACTAACTACCTCAACTAAAAAACAAGTTCATAGAGACTCGTGTGTGTAAGAGAGAGATTTATATCAAAGATCAATTGTAAATTGAGAAAACATCCCAGCCCAGTCCAGCTCAAGTCCATCAGTCCGATATTAGCCCAGGTGTCTGATACCAGTCTGTAATTTTCTCTTCAGACTCACGCAACACATGCAATGATGAATGCAGGAAGATCACAGGCCAGTGGGTGGGAAGTCTGGTGGATCCAGTGGCGGTGGAAGCATCTCAGCGCTGGCGTGGGTCTCCACGTGGCTCCTCCAGGGCTCTGGCTCCATCAGCTTAGCTCCATGTGGCTTGTAAGCAGGAAGACAAGCAGAGTGTCTGTCTGTATCTGGCCTCCAGTGAGCTATTTAATCTACGTAGCACGTCCAAATGAGGTCATCAAGCTATGACCTGAATGACAGGCCAGACTCCACCCCTTGCTAGTCCCAAATTGGCACCAGATGATATAACTACCACCTCATCCATCACGTAGGGTAAGAGTGTCACAAACAGAAATACCTACACTAAGCAGGATGATGCTCAGTGTCCAGGACCTTGAAACAAGAAGAACTAGATGGTGCCCACACGGCCATTGCTAACAGCTCTGAAAAGGCTCCGTCCTGAGTAGAGTGGGGGGAGATGTGGGGAACTTAAGAATCAGAACAGAGCGCAGACTCGTCAGATAAAGAATGGCAAGACGCCCCCTCCCACCCCCACCAAGGGAGGGTCAGGGGCTTTAGTCATTCTTCAGGTCTGGAAGCTCCATTTTCAGCCCAACAACAGACAAGTCTGCCAGGGAAACAGTGTCACGAGGGCCGAAGGCACACCTTAGACTCATCAGCTGTTTGAGATGAAATGGGCAGCATTTGTCCCAGGACAGCGTTCACACCAACGAAGGAGGTGTGGAAACGGGAAGTGCAGGGAGCAGGTGGGTGGGCGAGGGTGCGTGGTATGGATGGCAGTGGATACGTTGAGACAAAATATGCGTGAGTGGGTGCGCGTGAAACTGAATATCCAGTGTCCCCTAATGCACCATAAAAAGCTTTACATAGACAACAGTAAGGGATGGCGTTAGATCTGTAGTGTGTGAGGTGGTGAGCGGCCCCCTGGCACAGAGTCGAGCTGTCCCGTAGTTTCCCAGGCTGTCTCATTGGAGAAATTGTCAGGTCGTCCTTCCCCGGACCTGCTGGGTGCGTGCAATGACCAACCTTTCAGCCAGCAGCCAAGCACGTAACTGTGGCACCACCTGGGTCCCTTACGAACAGGATAGACATGCTCAAATGAGCAGGCCACCTGGTCTGAGTGACAACAGACGGAGTGGGCAACTTGCCCGTCGCTACCGTCACAAGTGGCCGCAAACGCGGTGCCTTGAAGCACAGCACGCATTCTTTCACAACTCTGCTGATTGGCCTTCCGACGTGGGCCCCACAGCACCCCGACAGAGGCATTCCAAGGGCTGCATCCCTTTCTTGGGGAGCTAGGGGAGAATTCGTTACCTTTTATTTGTCATCTTCGAGAAGCTCCAGTTGGTTGGCTCGTGGCAACTCCCTTCATTCGGGAGCCAGAAACACTGAGTGTTTTGTGCTTGTCTTCCACAGTCACGTCGCCCTCTGAACATAGCTAAGAAAGGGTCTATCCTTTTCAGACCCTGCGAGAGAACATGGCATCCAGCCTGACCATGCAGGACCCTCTTCCCCCATCTCAACACAGATCCATCTTTTCCCACCTCAATCCAGGACCATCTTCGTCCATTCCAACCAAGGGGCATCTTCTCTCACGTCAATCTAGACTCACCTTCTCCCATCTCAAGACCACCTTCTCCTGTCTTAATTCAGGATCTTCTCCCATCTCCATCCATACAACCTTCTTCTCTCCCTATCAGGCCAGGAGCATCTTTCTTCCTCTCAGTGCAAGGCCATCTTCTTCGCCTCATGAACCATCACATAATGACACCCACAACATCCCTTTTGCCATGCAAAATAATCTAGTGACCTTCTAGTTCCAAGAACATCTTCGGAGGGCAGGATTTTCTACCCTGATCCTTGATCATACCAAACCCCTCGCGAACAAGCTCATTCCAACTCAGGGCGATCCCAGTGGCTTCGAGGGCTTCCAAGGCTGTGATCTTGACAAAGGCCAATGACCACCTCCTTCTCCTGCACAGCAACTGCTGGTTTGAACTGCGGACCTCATGGTGAGCAGCCGAGTGCTCAACCACTTCAGCCACCCGGGCAGAGAAAATGCTCAACACACATCCGGGGAACGAGTGAGGAACGCAAATGGGAAAGACAGGGATGAAATAAGCACCCGGGTTTGGAATGAATTCAATTTATTGGTGAGTAATTCATTTCTGGTTCTGGAAGAACCAGAATCACATGCATGTTGGTGCTTTTAAACACTTTCTGATGAGTCGAATGCTGACCTGCATGGAGTTGTCCCCGCGTAGCATCGTTGAGAAGGTTGACTTCAAGATAAAGGAGGGTAGGAATACCACGGTGGAGAGCCCCGTCTTTGACCTTGGCTGTGTGGCTATGGGAAACCTGCATGACCTCTCTGTGCCTTGGGTTCCCCATCTGTTAAAGATAACAGATGGTTCCACCTGCAATAAATGGTGTGGAGCTGGAGTGGACCTGCCTGATGTCCTCTGGCTTCCCTAGTGCCACAGTGAGGCAGGAGTCAGGCTCCCCTCCACCCTGCACCCTTCTTTCTCCTATTCTGACACCAACCGTACCTCCCAGGGCACCCTGCTTCTCGGCTGGGTTGGGTCATTCCTTGCCGTGGCCACACAGAGCTCACAGATAATGCTCACAATAAGGGGGGTTATTAGGGAAGTGAATAGGTTCCCACAAGTCAGGATCAGCAAACAGCAAGGACACGGTTATTGGTCTCCTCGGCCAGCAGCTGTCCTTTGTACCGCCTCTACCATCCTCAGTCTCTCAGCCACACGGTCCCTTGGCCTTTGCCTGCATGGGCCAGGAAGGCAGCCCGCCTGTCATTCTGTCTCACAGATCCATAGCCTCGGGCCAGGTGAGGAGAAGGCCCCATGGTCTCCTTGCTGCTCCTCGGAGTCTCTGCGCCACAGTCTTGGCAGCCTCTGCCTGAGCCTCTTCAGACGGAGGTCTTGGACATTCTTGTCCAAAGAGTCCTGCCAGTTTTCTCTGTGTCCGGGATGCCTCATCTACTGAGCCTGGGCTTTGATGGAGCTGTGGCCTATCTTTCAGGTGACCGAACCTCCAAAGATAAGGTTGGTGTCTTAAATCCCACCCTCTCCTAAAATAGTTTTAAAGATGCCCCCCAAGGAAGCAAAGTTGTGGCTTGGTCCACACCTTCTCTACTAAGGTCGGGACTTAAACCCTTCCTGGAATCCAGAATTAGGATACACCACATAAGGAATGATGGCTATATTGATTGACGGCATCTCACCACTTCATAGACCCCTGCGCCACTTAGAACAGCGCCTGGCACACAGTAGGCACACAGAAAATGTTACCTAATTAGCACAGGTGCAGCTCAGAGGCATTCTGGAGGTAAAGGAAGTCACAGGAGTCTTGTTTACGCTCCATCTGAGTCCAGTAGTGCTGGGGTAGCTACACCATCTGGTGTCAATTTGAAAGGATTATGAGGGAAGGGGTGGGGTCCGGCCTGTCAATCAAGCTATAATCAATGAGGTATTTGCGTGGGCATGGCCTTCTCTTGAGGATTCTGGGAACTCCTGGATTTCCTCCTTGGAGACAGGAGACACGTCTCTCTCTCTGCTCACTCCCTGAGATGCTCTACTGACAAGACACATGATGTTATGCCGTGGGAGCTGGAGAATCCATGTAGAGACCCCTGCCAGTGCTGAGATGCTTACAGTGCCGCCACTGGATCCACAAGAATTCCCACCCGCCTATGATCTTCCTGCATTTGGCCTCATTGCCTGTGTCTTGTGAGTCTAAAGAGGACTTTGTAGATTGGTATCGGACATCTGGGTTAATATTGGACTTATGGACTTGATCTGGATTGGCCTGGGATGTTTTCTCAATATCCAATTGCTCTTGTATATTCTGGCGACTCTCAAGCCTTAAAGGACTGCTAGTGTCTCACTGCTTTATAATTTAACTGTTAATTTCTTGTATTATCTATCTGTATATAATTTAATGGTTCATTTCTTGTATTATATATCTATCTTTATGAATATATTTATATATAATTACTAGCAATCTGGTCTTGTCTCTCTAGAGAGCCCTGTCCAACACATTTTGGTACCAGGAGTGCTTCTAGAGAAATAAACCATAAATATGGGTTTCTTAAATTGGCTTTCCAACCTAATTAGTCTTGACGGGGATATGTCTACTATCCGTACTAATCCATGGTGTGAAATAGCAAAGATAATACCTAAAGTAGCACCTAAAGTAGATGATGTGCTGGATAAAGGAGATGCTCTAGGCAATCGTATATTTGATATTTTCCAGGAGTTTTGTGATAATGACAAGTATAGGGAAGCTGGTTGGCTGGTCCTTCGTACAATGGAAAGTGTTATTAAGGAGAGGGATGATCTCAGAGCCTCAAAAGCACGCCTCAGGTGCAGACTAACAGATTTGAAAACTTCCATCTGTGCTACAAAGGAAAGCCTTCTCTCCTCTAGTAAAAGAGCTGACATTGCTGAGAACCAGGTCCAGAGTCTCATTATACAAGTGGCTGAATTACAACAGCAGCTGAATTGCAGATCTACAGTAGTGTCTGAAACCAAAGTAAGGGCATTAATTGGGAAAAGTTGGGACCCTGAAACATGGGATGGGAACATATGGGCTGATGATCCAGTAGAAGAGGATATTGAGCCCTTAGAAACACCTGAGCAGATTAGCCAAACGATTCATGCCAGGTGGGGCTGCATCAGTAGCATTACCTGAGGAAGATGCCTCGCAAGATATTGCTGAGAGCACCCAGGAAACACCCTCACCACCCATTATTTCTGCTAGACCTGTCACTAAAATGAAGTCTCAGAAACCTCCTAAAGGTGAGGTTGAGAGGATTATCCAAGAAGAAGCGCGCTACACACATAAAGACCTGCTCGAGTTCTCAAATACGTACAAGCAAAAGCCTGGAGAATACCCCTGGGAATGGTTACTCAGGGTGTGGGATACTGGTGCACGAAATGTAATATTAGACCGGTCTGAGTTTCTAAGCACAGACCATTCTTTCAATGTCTCTGCGAGACAGGCTAAAAAAGGATCTAAGTCTTTATTTGGTTGGTTCGCTGAAGCATGGACTGTCAGATGGCCTAGATTAGACCAACTTGAAGTACCTGACCTACCTTGGTACACTGTAGAGGAAGGCATCCAAAAGCTTAGAGAAATTGGTATGTTCGAATGGATCTATCAAGATATTCCCATGGACCCAAAAAGGGGGTGTCCTGAGGACATACCCTTTACCACAACCATAAGGAACAAGTTTGTGAAGTGGGCCCCAGCATCTCTTAAGACTCCTGTAATTGCTATTTTATGTGCACCAGGATTAACAGTGGGCACTGCCCTAAGCGAACTCCGACATTTGCCCACAATGGGGCTGATTGGTCCCCGTGATGGTAGAGGGCAGGTGTCAGCACTGAATCAACAGAGACAGGGTGGGCATGGTTATAATAGACAACAAGTTTTCAATAATAATCAAAGCAACCTGTCTCATATGGAATTATGGCATTGGCTACTTAGCCACGGTGTCCCTAGGAATGAAATAGATGGGAAGCCTACTAAATATTTACATGATCTATACAGGCAGAAGAATGGTAGATCAGGTGAACAGCAGAATAGACAGTCACAATTGCCCAATCAATTCCCAGACCTGAGCCAGTTTACAGACCCACAACCCCTTGAATGAAGGGGAGGCCGGGTCCCTTGGAAGGAGGACCCTGCTACATCACTGAAGGTTTATACTGTTAGTCTTTCTTCTAGCCTTCCCCAAAGGGACGTGCGGCCTTTCACAAGAGTGACTGTTCATTGGGGGAAAGGAAATAATCAAACTTTTCGGGGATTACTAGACACCAGCTCAGAACTGACACTGGTTCCAGGAGATCCAAAGTGTTTCGAAGGCCCACCAATCAGAGTGGGGGCTTATGGAGGTCAAGTTATCAATGAAGTCTTAGCTCAGGTACGCCTCACTGTGGGTCCAATGGGCCCCGGACCCATCCTGTGGTTATTTCCCCAGTTCCAGAATGTATCATTGGAATAGACAGTAGGGGATTGGCATATGGTGGCTCTCAAGCCTTAAAGGACTGCTAGTGTCTCACTGCTTTATAATTTAACTGTTAATTTCTTGTATTATCTATCTGTATATAATTTAACGGTCATTTCTTATATTATATATCTATCTTTATAAATATATTTATATATCATTACTAGCAATCTGGTCTTGTCTCTCTAGAGAACCCTGTCCAACACATATATAAACCTCTTTCTTATACACATGGGTATCCATGAATTTGTTTCTCTAGTCTAGTTATTCATTTAAAGTAAAAGTTAATTGACTGGAGGAAAAGGCTTGATATATAATATATTACATATCTAATACCATTTCAGGAGGCCTGATGGTTTAGTTGTTGGGCTATTAACTGTAAGGTTGGCAGTTCAAACCCATTAGTCACTGTCTGCTCCCCTAAAGATTTACAGTCTCGGAAATCTTTCCAGGCATTAAGATGGTAGAGAGCCCTGGTGAGTTGTGGTTACTCATCACGCTGCTAATTGTAAAATCAGCAGTTCGAAACAGCCAGAAGGAAAAAGATGGGGCTTTCTACTCCCATAAAGAGTTACAGTGTCAGGAACCCACAGGGGTCAGTTCTACAGCTCACTACAGGTCACTAAGGGTTGGAATCAACTCAGGTCACTAAGGGTTGGAATCAACTCAGCCTTCATTTGGGATTTCAGTATTTCCTCTCGGTTAATTAAATACTTTTATTGAGGGCTCGTACATCTCTTCTCACAATCCATCCATCCATCCATCCATCCATCCATCCATGTGTCAGGCACATTTGTACACAGGTTGCCATCATCATTTTCAAAGCATTTTCTTTCTACCTGCGCCCTCAGCCTTGTGTCTAAGAAATGTTCTGCCTCCCTTCTTCCAAGATGGACGTGTTCACATTGTTGGCGGTCTATTCAACATCCATCACCACACACCAGTTCTTCTGTCTTTCTGTGTTATTGCCCAGCTTAGGAGAGATTGAAAAGACCAGCGCTTGAATCAGACATACCTTCATCCATCACAGTGACATCTTTGTTGACTTTCCCGCAAAAACCAAACCAGACATGTTAGAGATGTCTGTTGCTGCAGACTTCCTGAGAAACATGACACTTTCTATACCCACAGAGAATTACAGTCTCGGGCATCCGCAGGGGAAGCCCTACCCCGTCCTGTGGGGTTGCTATGAGTCAGGATTGCAGGGAGGTTTGCTGTGGATTCAGTTGGGGTGGAGCAGGGGCGGGGCAATCCCCATGGAAGTCTCAGTGAAATAGATTCCCATGAACCTGACTACGGGGCTTGGTGCCAGACCAGTGATTAAAAATCTCTAGCGGCTCACATGGGTCCAAACCCCTTGGATTTCTGAACTTTTTTTTTTTAATTATCTTAAGAGCCCTTGCTGCAAGGTCGGCGGGTTGAAACCACCAGCTGCTCCTCAGATGCAGGAGGAGGCTCTCTGTTCCGGGTAAGAGTTCCAGTCTGATAACCCAGAGGGGCAGTTCGACTCTGTCCCGTGGGGTCGCTGGGAGTTGGCATTGACTCAATGAAAGGGAGTTTGGGGTCAATGCCTGACTCTCGCCGTGTAAAACTAAAATCAACCCAACTCACAGGCCCCCGTGTGTTACAGGGACGATCAATCTGCTCCTTGGAATTGTCTTGACTCTGTCTGACTCTCCTCTCTTTTGCTACCTCCACGCTGTCTCTCTACCATTCAGGATACTTAGCCATCAACTCTCTGGTGGCGATTTGGTATTAAACTTAGAAACACATGCCCGGAGAAGAGAAGCCTGCTGCAGGTTGTCCCGTGGGAGAAGGACACACCCACATGTCTTATGAAACCACGAGACCCTGTGACCATCTGCTCAGCAGGGAGGATCCTGGAAACTCTCCGCTTGCTTCCAGAAGCGTGCTCAGAGGCAGAGGCAATACCACGCCTGCCCTGTGTCAAAATGGCCATAAAAAGTCACGTTACGGTTTAACCTGGATTGGCTGTGAGTCTCGGTGGTCTGTTGAGCATTGTGTGCTGCATTCGTACACAGTAACACACACGCTACCTGTCTCCCACTTGAGTCAGGTGGGGTGGGGGTTGTCTGTGGCAAACAAATGAATACAAATGTGCAAAATGTGCATTATTTGCATTAAAATGTAGTCAGCGCCTTCCACATAGAGATCTGATGTGAGAAGCTCATCAGTTGAAAGAGCAGTTTCCTTGGGATAGGGTCTGGGCGGTGAAGGAACATTTCTTAATACGGCTCTTCCAGTCTCTTGCTCTCTGGTGATCGGACCAGGGTGCAGCTGCCTGAGCCAGTTTCCTGCTTCAGCTGGCAAGGCTCACTTCCTGCGAGACATCCCTGAGGAGAAGCCATGTGGACCTACCCCGATGCAGCCCTGGGTGCTGGAGCAGCCATATGGAGACCCCTGCCAGTGCTGAGATGCTTACACACTCACTGATTCTGCTTTCCTCCTGCAGTCGGCATCATTGCGTGTGTTTTGTGAGATGGAGGAGGACTTTGTGGATTGGTGTCGAACATATGGGCTAATGTTGGACTTGTGGGCGTGGGCAGCACTGGGTTGGGATGTTTCTTGATGTGCACTTAGCCTTTATATAAAACTCTCTCTTATACATGTATGAGTTTCTGTAGGTTTGTTTCTCTAGTTTACCCAGACTGACACCATGCAAATAAAGTGTGTGAAACACTAATAGATGGCTGGCCAACTTTCACTGCTACTCCCCTGGCTGGGCAGAGAGGGTTCCTTTGACCACCTAAGAGGAAGAGTTGCTAGTGGTGCCTGAAGTGGCAGAGGCACTAGACTCCAGCCCAGAACCAAGGTTGAGCCAAGGAGACTCTGAGACAGAGCAGCAAGTCGGCTTGCTGGCCCGCAGAGGCAGAAGCCAAGGGACCTCGTGGCGGAGAGGCTGAGGGCGAGAGAGAGACTTGGTTCCTGGTGGAGAAGTATTGCTGCCCATGAGGCAATTGGCCTAGGCCTGGCGTGGAGTTTCATTCTTCCTCCCTGGGGTGGTCAGAGGAGGGCAGATGTGGCCCCCATGCTGCTTTCTCAACCAGCCTTTGGCATATGCATTGACGTTCTGGCAAAGCTGGTTCATTCTCTCTCTTTCTCTCTCTCTCTCAATCTGCACTCTTCCCAGTTCCCGCAGTCTTCAGCCTGCTGCCTGACCTGGCGGTTTGGGGTCCCTCAACCCCTCCAACCACAGGAGCCGGCTGAGCTCTGCCTCCAGCCTGACCCTTGCCCCACAGCCTGGGCCGTGTCTTCACACTAAGGCCAGCCATATCCTGCAGCACGTTTCTCTCTCCACGTTACACGCCCCCTTGGTCCCGGTCTTCTGCAGAATCCAGAGGGAGATGATGGTGGAGAGGTGGGGCACACAGGGGAGGGGAAACTCCTGGCGCAAACAGAGCACAAGCCACTCTGAATTGTCGGGTCCAACAAAGCAGAGCGCACAGCTCCAGGAGAGGAACCAAGTGCATTCTCTGCGGATCTGCATGGGACCAAGGGCTGCCGGCAAAGTCTGCTCAGGCAGAGGAGATGTTCTCCAGGGAAATAAGTCTTGGGTCGGTACGAGCTTGGAGTCAGGCACAACCGCTACATAGGGGAAAACTAGGAACCTCGTGCAAACGCTGCTCTGGTGGGGGAACTCGGCGATGGATTTGGGCAGAGGCTTCTCGATTGGTGATTTTCTTGGTGCTGGAGGATCGAGGAGAGGCCTGGTGGTCCAGAGGTTAAGCATTAGGTTGCCAATGGAAAGGCTGGCAGGTGGAACCCCACCCTCAAACCCCCGCGGCTCCAGAGGAAAGAGATGAGGTCGTTTGTGTCTGTATGGACAGACATCCCCAGGAACCCTGCAGGACAGTTTGACTCTGTCCCCTGGGGTCTCTGTCCCGTGGGGTCTCTGACCCGTGGGGTCACTCTTGCAGTGGGGTCTGAGGGACTAAGAGAGAGAAGTATACACAGGGGTCATCTTTGATTTGGCTGCCGCCAGTGGTCGCTGTGTGGCTAGCTATACACCAAGGTGTGGAGAGGGGCTGATATAGAAAAACAAAATGCGGCAGTTACATAATCTGTCAACTTGGGCAGGGGTGGAGTTTAGCCTGTCAATCAGGTTGCAGCTGATGACCTCATTTGGAGGTGCAAAGGAGATCGATAGCTCACTGGAGGCCAGATACACTCTCTCTGCTTCGTCTCCCTGCGAGTCATTCCTGCTGACAAGCCACAGGGAACTACACTAGCATCCTGGAGCTGGAGGAGCCACGTGGAGACTCACACCAACGCTGAGATCCTTCGACCGCCACTGGATCTCCAAGACTTTCCACCCATTGGCCTGCGATCTTCCTGCATTCTGCATTATTGTAGGCTGTGTGAGTTCACAGAGGATTTTTATGGACTAGTAACAGACCTATGGGCTCATATCGGACTTAAGGAGTTGATCTGGACTGGGCTGGGATGGTTTCTCAATATACAATATACACATATATGAGTGTCTATGAACTTGTTTCTCTAGTCAACCCGGACTAACACAGAACAAAAATGCATTCACTACGTTTCAACGAGTCCCTTCTGTTTCTCCTGTGGCTGCCTTCCACGCACCAGTGTCTAATGGAGGGAGTGGTGAGGCGTCCTCAAATTGCAGCCCGCGGGCCACCTGCGGCCCGCCGAGGACATTTCTCGGGCCCGCTGGGTGTTTTTGCCCTGTTTGTTTTTTTACTTCAAAATAAGATATGTGCAGTGTGCATGGGAACTTTTCACAGATCCTTTTAAACTAGAGTCCGGCTCTCCAATGGGTCTGAGGGACAGTGAACTGGCCCCCTGTTTTAAAAGTTAGAGAAGCCCTGGAGCGGTGCTTCCCTGGTCAAACTCTCTCCTTCCACGTGCAAGGCCCGGGTCGATTTCCAGCCAATGCACTTCATGTGCACCCCGCCACCACCCACTCATCTGTCAGGAAAGACTTGCGTGTTGCTAGGAGGTTGGACAGGTTTGGGAGGAGCTTCCAGACTAAGATGGGCTAGGAAGAACGGCCTGCTGATCTACTTCTGAAAGTCACGAGAGCCTATGGGTCCCCGTCTGCCACCCATCACTGATTGGCAGAGTACTGGGCAGTGTTTGATCCTACGGAGCAGGGACGGCCATGGGTGTGGGCTGGATAGTGACAGCAGGGGCATTGTGCTGTGTATGGAATTGTGCCCCCCCCCCAAAAACCCTGTGTGTGATAGAGCCTCAACTCAATGCCCATTTGGGCAGGAGCGGTCTTTGTCACGTTAATGAGGCGGGATACCTGTGGGGAGAATGTGTTTTGAGATAGAAAAGAGACCAACAAGTACACACCAAGCAGAGTGGAGAAGAGATGCTTTAAGACCCACCCCGGAGCAGAAGCTGGCAGGGACAAGGACCTCCCCCACCCACACACACACACATACACACCCCAGAGCTGCTGCCTGGATCCGACGTCCAGCCTGGGAGCGCGTGAGAGAATCAGTTCACCGAGTCACACCCAGCCTCTTGTGGGATTCCTCTTGTAGCAGCAGAGAGCCGGGGTTACCCAAGGAGCCCCACAAGCACACTCAGCACCCTGGAGCTACCCTTGGCAGTCTCCAGCCTGCAGCATGGACCCCCTCAGTACTCCACATCCTGTGAGGATATTCCTGATCCCTGGTCCCTAATAATATTCCCCACTGATGCTCCTGACAGTGGCTCTTCCTCACTGTCCCTAAGAACCGAGGCTTACCAGGGCAGGGACATCTGCTCCATAACACCAACTTTACTAGGACAATAAGAAGTGAACTGTTCCTGGTGTAGTGGTTATGTGTTGAGCTACGAACCGTAAGGTCAGAGGTTTGAAACCACCTGCTGCTCCAGAGAGAAAGATGGTCAACAGTTCAAAACCACCCGGAGAAAGATGGGGCTTCCTACTCCCATAAAGATGTACAGTTTCAAAGGCCCACAGGGGAAGTTCTTCCCTGTCCTTTAAGGGTTGCTATGGGTTGGAATCAGCTCAATGGCAGTGAGTCTGGTTCTGGGAGGTGGGGGACACGCGACCGCTGACCTGGTGGTTAGCAGTCCAATCGGTAACCCACAGTGCCATTGGGCTCCTTGGAGAGCCTTACACTGTTATCAGGTCCTTGATAAGAGAGTATGCTTGCTAAATGACCCAAGGACCGGTCAGGATGCGTGGTTCTGTCTCTAGTCCCTCAGCTGCTTGCTCGAGGGGCCAGTGAGAGATGTAAGACAGCGCAGAAGATGGGGAGAGGCCGGAGTGTGGTGGTGATGACCCCCAGGGTGGACAGGAAGCGGAGTGGAAGGAAAAGAGGAGTGGAAGCATTCTAGTGGCCATCGGCTGCGCCCCACTTCCTCGAGGCTGGTCCAGTCCAGCTGACCGCAGAGGAGGCACCGGACTTTGGAAGGGTGTGTAATGTGGGCCAGGCAGTGCTGGGAATAGGGCAGAGGCGAAGGAGAGGGCAAATAGGACCTTTCCCCCACTTCCTTGTCTCTGCCCTGCCAGTGGCGACTGTCCTGTCCTGTTCTCAGCTTGCCTTCCGCTCAGGAGCGCCACGGGTACCTGGGACAGGAAGTGTCCTGGGATCAGACCAGACTGCCCAGAGAGTGCCACTGCTGACAGACATGGCCCAGGGGGGCCAGCACCATCCGACTGACTCCAGGCAACCTCCAGCTGATTCTTGCCTCTCTGTGGTCAGGGAGCGGGGGCAGCGGACCACCTCTTCCTGGGAGGAGAGAGGAAAGAGGGGGCTTCACAGAGAAGAGACCAACCAACTTGGGATTCTAAAGAGGAACAGACGGAGACCAGAGATTTTCCTGGGCGAAAGGCCAGGCAATATCCTTCTACCACCAGCCATCTAAACTCGTGATCTCAGCAGAAGCTTGGCGGATACAGGGCTGGAAGACGGGTCCTTTAGCTTGAGACAAACCAACCAACCCCACACTCAAGAAAACACACAGTGACAGCAACCACGGACTGGCAAGACAACAGGCAGGTGGCGCTTCATTGCCAGATGGGGGACCCTCCCCCCACACCGACTCAGACTCATCTCGACTCCCGGACACCCCCAGAGGCCCTGGGGCCTGTCTGTGGCTCCCCTTCTCTGGCTGTCACACATGACAGTCTCACCTTCTTACAAAACCACAAAAGGGATGTTTTCAAAAAAGGTCCAAAGAAAAGAAATGACCAAGAATTGCAAATGAGCAACCGGAGAAGCAGGCCTTGGAGTTAATTAGCCCTTGTACTGTCAAGTCCAATAGCTCCCAGCCAGTTCTGACATTCCCGAAGAGCAATTAGGGACGGAGCTGTCACACGTCACAAAGGCCCAACTCTACCACAAGAGCAAACTCTACCTGCCCCCCGCCCCCGTCCCCGCCCCCCCCCCACGGCACCAGCGTGGCCAGAAACACACAAAGCAGACTTATGCCTGTGCCGACTGCAGGCGCTCGGGCGGAAGTGTGTGCGCGGGAGGTTTGGCGTTTATGCACAGATGTATGACGATCCCCGTCTGAGGGGAGAGAGGAGCGCAAACCCTGGCGATACAGGTAGCCCTCGCTGTAGGGCGTTTCGCTGCATGCGGACGGCAGGCTATTGAGTACAGGCTTGGGGGCCCCGTGAGGAACATGTCCTTCCAAGAGCAGGCGCACGGCCTGTCTCTGGGTCACATTTCGGTAGCTCTCAACACGCTTCAGACTTTTTAATTATGCTATTTCACACGTCACAGACTTCCCAAACCCAAGCCCACCACCACTGGATGCATTCAGCCTCTCTCTCTCTCTCTCTCTCTCGCTCTCTCTCTCGCTCTCTCTCTCGCTCTCTCGCTCTCTCTCTCACTCTCTCACTCTCTCGCTCTCACTCTCGCTCGCTCTCTCTCTCTCACACACTCTCTCTCTCTCTCTCTCTCTCTCTCTCTCTCTCTCTCTCTCTCTCTCTCTCTCTCTCACTAGCTCTCTCTCTCATTGCCAAGCAATTCTGACTCATAGCAACCCCATAGGGCAGGGTAGGACTTCCCCTGTGGGTTTCTAAGATGTAAGAGCCCCCCCAATAAAAGTATTTAATTAACTGAGAGGAAATACTGAAATCCCAAATGAAGGCTGAGCATGACTGTGGGACAAAAGGAAAGTAAAAGGAAACAGAGGAAAGGACTAGGAGGTAAAGGGCATTTGTGGAGGTCTAGATGAAGGTATGTACATATGTAAATATACTTATTTCTGATGATGGGGAAATAGAGCTATGTGAATATATTTATAGGTTTATTAGTATTAAGGTAGCAGATGGACATTGGGCCTCCACTCAAGTACTCCCTCAATGCAAGAACACTTTGTTCTACTAAATTGGCATTCTATGATGCTCACCTTCCTGACACAATCACTGAAGACAAATGGTTGCATAAGCAAGTGTGGTGAAGAAAGCTGATGGTGCCTGGCTATCAAAAGATATAGCGTCTGGGGTCTTAAATGCTTGAAGGTAAACAAGCGGCCATCTAGCTGAGAAGCAACAAAGTCCTCCAGCCTGTGTGATCATAAGGTGTCAAAAGGATCAGGGATCAGGCATCATCAGAACAAAAAAATCATATCTTTGTGAATGAGGAGAAGTGCAGATTGGGGACCCAAAGCCCATATGTGGCAACTGGACATCCACTTACAGAAGGGTCTCGGGGAGGAGATGAGCCAGTCAGGGTGCAGTGTAGCAACGATGAAATGTACACCTAAATGCTTCCTCCTCCCCCCAACATGATCCCAATTCTACTTTACAAATCTGGCTAGATCAGAGGGTGTACATTGGTACAGATAGGAACTGGAAACACAGGGAATCCAGGACAGAGGTTTCTTTCAGGACCAGTGGTGAGAGTGGTGATACCGGGAGGGTGGAGCGAATGTGGGGTAGAAACAATTACAAGGATCTGCATATAACCTCCTCCCTGGGGGACGGACAACAGAAAAGTGGGTGTAGAAAGACGTCGGACAGTATAAGATATGACAAAATAATAATAAGTTATAAATTATCAAGGGTTCATGAGGGAGGGGGGGTGAGAAGGGAGGGGAAAATGAGGAACTGATACCAAGGGCTCAAGTAGAAAGCAAATATTTTGAGAATGATGATGGCAACAAATGTACAAATGTGCTTGACACATGGATGGATGGATGGATGGATGGATTGTGATAAGCATTGTATGAGCCCCCAATAAAGTGATTTTTTAAAGTATTTAATAAAAAAGAGAAACAAGGCTAAGGAGACTTGGGCTCACTAACTTTGTGCCCAACGACAGACAACTATTAGAGAGGGACTTTCTGCTGGTAAAGTTGTTAGGCAGCTTAGCCTAGGGGATTGGGAAGTCCATTGACGCATGCCCAGGAGAGCCAGCAAAGGACAAAGCTGGATTTTCCCGCCAGTGAGTGGAGATGGGTGTTACACCTGGAGCAGCCCACCTGGGCCAGGTGACTGCAATTCAGCCAATGGGATCGAGAGGGAGAGGGTCTTGCTTGGGCGGTCTGGTCGTCTTCGTGGGAGGGGAGAGATCCTTGGGTGTCCCGGAGCAGTCTCTGCCAGGCCGCATGGTCAAAGGAATCCTATGGGTGCCGCATAAAACCTGAAACTTCTTTGAACTTTCATTAAATTCACTTGGATCACGAGCCCGGCTTCGGCGTGAAATCTTTCTCGTGCGGAGCCAAGGACTGAGGTTGGAATTTAGGCCGGAGAGAGAGACCATACAAAGTGTGGTATAAAGTGGGGGTGCCAGCCCCCCACCACTCATCACAGGTTCAGTAAGCACAATTGTACGGTTGAGCTAGGTAAAGATGATATTAAAGTCATCGAGAGCATGAGAGATCAAAGAGATATTAAAATAATGGAGTCAGACACATTTCATGGTAGCAGTGCTCAGCTCAGCCCCGCTTGGTGGTCCACGTGGAGAGAGGGGGAAGGGAAGGAGGACAAGGGGAAGGGAACAGGGGAGGGAGGACGGCAGAGGTGAGAGGGCCCCCACACGAGGCCAAGCTGTGAGAGCGAGGGAGGGAGAGCTCTCTCTCTTGCTAACCCAGGCCTACATCCCTTTGGGGGCGTGCAAGCCCCCTAATTACCGGTAAAGACATACGTCACATGAAGGGGTTGCACTATGGGTTACACAGCAATGAGAGGGGGACAATCTAGGGACACAGCTGCAATAGGAAGAGGGGTTGGGGGTATACATGTGGCAAGGTGGGCGGATCCTAGATTCAGGTTGGCAGCTTAACTTTGGATGTCCTGGAGTGGGTTTGACCTGTTCTCTGGATCTCCATAGGAACCATTATCAGTAGGCTATAAACCCCACCCACAGGAACCAAGTTAATGGTCTCAAGCCTTAGCCCATTGTCCCCAGCAGCAGGGAGCTGGGGCCTACCATAGTCTGGTGACTGGCTGTCTTCAGGGAGGATGTCTATAAGCATCTGACCTCCCCCCACAGTAAAGCAGAGGGCAGCATGAATTCAAGAGACCCTCTCGGGATGGATGAACACAGTGGCCATGACAAAGGACCTGAGCATCCCAATCTTCATCAAGATGATGCGACACCAGGCAATGTGGCATCATCATCCATCAGGCCACCTTGACGGGAGACATTTCCATAGCAACTAGCAACAATGACAGTTGAATTTGTCACATGACATGATTTGAGTCCTGTCAACTAACTGGCCGCAGAAGCTGGCATATGTGTTGAATTTATTTGGGAGGAGTAGCCAGAAAAATATTCACTGACACCCAGGGAGGCCGACTTGTAGTGACCCTACAGGACAGGGTGTCCCTGTGGGTATCTGAGACACTGTGATTGTTTTGGGGTGTTGAAAGCCTGATCTGTCTCCCAAGGAGTGACTGATGGTTTTGAACTGCTGACCTTGTAGGTCACAGCCCAATGCTTACCCACCATGCTGTCAGGGATTCCACCAGCCCAAGAGGGGATTGAAAGTCCAGGTTTGAAGGAGCCACAAATTATAGTTACAGAGAGATCCACATGAGTACGAGAGAGGGTAGTTTGCATTTTCTACAGGAACACTTTGAGCTTTCTTCTTCCTTCTTAAAAAGCTTTGTACTTTATTATTTTAAAAAATGATTTTTAAAAGTAACCTTTCAGTGTCAAGAAAAGGCAGAAGTACAGAAAAGCTAAGATTAGCTTTAATGTCACGGGTGATCTTGCCTTTAATAAGCATTTTGGCACACATGCCTCTCCGTTTTTTAAAATAGGTCAACATGTTGTCCAAAATCAGCTTGCCAGGGTTTTAAGACTGGCATTTCCTACCTGAGTGAGTATCTCCCCATCCCTGTACGTGTTCTTCCAAGACAGCACCTTAACGACTTCAGTTTTCCATCCGGCGGCATGTCACATCCACGAGGCTAGAAACATCTTGAAGAGACACTTCATCTGGCCAAAGAACAGTGCCTGGCACGCACATCCCCAAATCCTATTGCCACTGAATTGCTTTTACCTCCCAGAAGCCCAATGGGACAGAGTGAAACTGCCCCATAGGTTTCTCTAGGCTGTAACTCTTTATGGGTGTAGACTGCCACTTCTTCATTTGTGGGGGGCTAATAGCATTGTTTCTGTGTCAGAAGGCAGCAGGGGACAGAGAGCAGGCTCTTCTCAAGAAGTCAGCACTGTGGTGTTTGTCACAGTCAGCTGATTCTAAGCTAGTCATCCATCATGAAGTCAGCAGGCTCCCCGAGGCTATTGACTTAGCAACCTCTTAGCTCATTGCACAGTGTCTGTCATCTTAAAAGCTTCCCAGTGGCACCCAAGGTACAGCAAATGGTCTCTGCTCCTCTGGAGCAGCAGAGGAAGGAGGAGAGTCAGGATTGGAGGGAGAGAAGGGATGTGAGGTTGAGGGTGACCTTGAAAAACTGCCCCATTTGTTATGAGACCAGAAGAACTAGATGGTGCCCAGCTCCCCTCACTCAACATTTTGATGAAGGAGTCAATAGATGGGTCCTGATCAAAAGGAGAGGGTGAGGGGAATATGGAACAGAATTTCAAATCTCATGGAATCCAGACTTCTTGGAGCCATTGAGGCTGGATGAATTCCCAGAACTACTGCCCTGCGATAAATTTTAAACCTTATGCTAACAATGTCCCCTGAGGTCTTTTAAAAATGAATCAAGAGGAGAGCGTGGCAGGGTGGGGGAAGTGAATCAAGAGTCTCACTTAATTATAAAGATGATCCCTTCAGAACCAGTGGTGAGAGTGGCGGTACCAGGAGGGAGGGCGGGATAGAAAGGGGGGACTGATTACAGGGATCTACATATAACCTCCTCTCTGGGGGATGGACAACAGAAAAGTGAGTGAAGGGAGATTTCGGACAGTGTAAGAGATGACAAAATAATAATTTATAAATTTTCAAGGGTTCATGGGGGAGGTAGGAGTGGGGAGGGAGGGGTAAAATGAGAAGCTGGTGCCAGGGGCTTAAGTGGAGAGCAAATGTTTTAAGAATGATGAGGGCAACGAATGTACAAATGTGCTGTATATAAAAAATGTGCTTTATACAATTGATGTATGTATGGATTGTGATACGAGTTGTGTGAGCCCCCAATAAAATGATTTTAAAAAACAAAAATTATAAAGAAGGCATGCAGTGAGTGTTGCATTTAAAAAAATAACTTTTAAAGAACGGTCGATGTGGGTCAGAGTGTTGACAGCAATTCTAGAGGTTAGATGGGAAACTTAGAGGGAAGTGAGCTCATGTCAACAGGGGGGAACAACTCAGGAAAGGAGGGTGGGGTTGGTGGGAAAGTTAAAGAAATCCCAATGTCACTGAATTATACGTCAGGAAAAGATTGAGCTGGTGTACAATTTCAACAACCACAGAAGGGTCCCTTGGCTTAGGATCCTAAGTGATCGCGTTCATCTAGGTTGACTAGAGAAACAAATCTGGGACACTCATACAGATGTATAAGAAAGAGAAACATCCCAGCCCCGTCCAGATCAAGTCCATAAGTCTGATATTAGCCCATATGTGCAATATGTTCATAAATTCCTCTTTCATAAATTCCTCTTTAGACTCCCACAGCCATGCAATAATGCCGAATGCAGGAAGATCACAGGCCAGTGGGTGAAAAGTCTTATCGATCCAGTGGCAGGAGACGGATCTCAGTACTAGAGTGGGTCTCCACGTGGCTCCTCCAGCTCCTGGGCTCTGGTTCCATTCGAGGGACTCAATGTGGCTTGACAGGAGGAATGTCTAGCAGAGAGTATGTGCGCCCCACCTCCAGTGAGCTATTTATCTCCGTGGTGCCTCCAAATGAGGTCGCCAAGCAGCGGCCTGATTGACAGGCTAAACGTTATCCCTTCACTCTTAGTAATCTCAAATTGGCACCAGATTATGTAACGATCACAGTGATCACCCCGTGCTTGCACCTCTACTGTGTAAATAGTTACCAACCACAGACGGGTCCAAAGCCCATGATCATCCCATGCCGGCACATCGTTTCACATGGGAACTCTGTCCAATGGACTTGTTATACTGTATGCTCAAAGAGTCTGGTCAGCAGCCACTGCATACTTAGACCCAACACACAGCAGGAGCCTTGTTAGATCCGTCACGTGTCAGGGGGCCATGTTTAGTTTCGATGATGACAACTTGGACTGGCTAGGACTTCTGCCCTTCCTATTTGTCACTGGGAGTTTGGGGAAGGTAGACACATACCAGGCTCTTAAAATCAAGCACCTGGTGGGTTTGATTGGTGGTCAGCAGCCCACTGTCTAGCCCACAGCACCACCAAGGCTCCCTGTGCTCATGGACCCTATTTATGCATGTGATAAGTAGGCTTATTGTGCCAACCTGGCCAATAAGAACATGTGAGATTAATAAGGTCACTGTTTGATTGAAGGGCAAAGAGATAAAGGGTGAACCTCGCCTTCCTGTCTCTTGCTCTTTGGTGATCCGGACCAGCTGGTTCTCTGCCTCAACTTGCAAGCCACACTACCTGTGGGACACCCAACCCATGGACCGTGTCGCTAGAGCTTGAGGTTCCTTCGAGACCTGTTTTGCCACGCTGCTGGTGTGCACATCACCTGAGCTGAGGACTGACAGACCCTGTCATCGGGCTGACTGTTGGTGACCCACCCTGCTGCTTGCTGCCTGTAGCCGGACTGCCTGCATTGCTTGATAGGAGACTCAGCTCTCTGTTTCCTTGACCTTGGAGCCAGCAGCCCTCGTGAGTTGAAGGACTGCCAGTGTAGTAAGTGTTTCACGGAAGTGAGTAAACTGAGCCCTGTGCACTGCTGTGTGGACGAATTAGCTGTTATATTCCTTCGTGCTGTATCTATTTGCCTACAGAATCGTAAGTGTCCTGGTTTTGTTTCTCTAGAGGACCCTGTCTAACACAATACACATACACACATATCCAAGGAGGCTTAAGAAAACAACTACCGAAATAAGTCATACTGAGCATCCACAGTCAACTGGAAAGAGCAGCACAAATCGTCAGCGTCAATAGATTGTTTTTCTCTGGGAGGGCAGAGGGAGGGTGGGTTGGAAAGGGGGAACCGATTACAAGGATCTACATGTGACCTCCTTCCTGGGGGACGGACGGCAGAGAAGTGGGTGAAGGGAGACGTCAGACAGGGCAAGATATGACAAAATAATAATTCATAAATTATCAAGGATTCATGAGGGAGGGGGGAGAGGAGAGGGAAGGGAAAAATGAGGAGCTGATGCCAGGGGCTTAAGTGGAGAGCAGATGTTTTGAGAATGATGAGGGCAATGAATATACAAATGTGCTTTACACAATTTATGTATGTATGGATTGTGATAAGAGTTGTATGAGCACCTAATAAAATGATTAAAAATACAAAACAAACAGAAAAGATTATTTTTCATAGTGGTAGAAATACGAACCACAGCCCCCTTCCCCCTGCTCTTGCGTGAACGTCTACAATGACACACAGGATGGCGAGAGAACAGTCTCTGTTTGCGTCCTCGCAAGGCCACCCGATGTGATGAAACATGTCTTTCGAAAGCTGGGAACCAACCGTGGCTGACAGGACCTGCTGTTACTCTCTTACCAGGGCTGAGAAGTGGCCTGATTTGGGAGAAAAATGCGAGGCCAAGAGATAGGCGAGCGGCAGCCGTTCCGCAGGTGAGGTCCCAGCTGGCTGCAGGCCTAAGATCAGCCTTTCGGAGGCTGCCGTGGCACGGTGTCCAGCTGGCACCACTCTCCGGGCCTCGAGCTGATCTTGGCCTTTCATCCGAGCTGTGCACGCGTGTCCTGTGGAGGATTTCTAGAGCAGAGAAGGCAGTGAAGAGTCTGGCGCCCCAGTATCTCCATCTGGACAGAGGCACTCGTGATCCTTAGGACTGCCGGCACCTTGAAGATTTCATATGCCCTGAGGATTGGTGGGAGAGATCGACTTTGCTCATCACCAGGTTTTTGGGCCCACAGGGTGGAAAAGATGGGCTTCACGTTGAAAACGCACCACCTTCCTTTCCTGCCAGCTTGCAAAGGGGTGGATTCTAACCTGTCACTCCGGTCGCAGCTCCAAATGGTGACCGCGTTTGGAGGCGCGAAGGAGATAACTGACGCACCTACCTTTCAGTTAGCAGCCGGATGTCTAACCCAGTGCGCCACCAGGGCTCTTGAGAGCTTGTTAGGAAGGCAAATTCTCAGACTGAACCCCACCACGACTGGCTCAGAACCTCCGGGGATGGAGGTGGGGCTCAGCAATCAGAACAAGCCCATCCACCCCATCCTCACCACCACCACCATCACCACCCCGCGATGCTCAGGACGGTTAGAAGCTGAGAGCCGTTGGTCCTGTGCTCGGGGATGCGAGGGTGGCCTAGGAGACGAGGCTGTCCAGTAAGGGGCCGGGGGACCACGGTGGTTCTGAGCTTCAGTTCTCATCCTCCGTGCAGGAGTCCAGGGCTCCACCTCCAGCCAGCGCTCCCCAGGTGCAGCCACTGCTCATTTGTCATGGAGGCTGGTTTGAGCAGGTTTTAGGAGCGCTTCCAGGCTCAGAAGGACTAGGAGTAAAGGCCTAGTGATCTGTCTCTGAAGATCAGTCCATGACACTCTCCCCAGCGTCCGGCCCACAGTCAATCCTGGGCATGGGTGGTGCAGGGCTGGGCAACGTTTCACGCTGTTGTGCACGGGGCCACCGTGAGCCAAGGCGGACCTGGTGGCAGATCGCAGGGATGGCAGCATTTCCAGTAAAAGGCGAGAACACTCAGTCTCAGGGATGCACAGGGCACTAGGCAGCTCCTCGTCCACATGGCCGGCTTCGCAGGCACAGGACTGCTGATCTGACAGCAGCGCTGGGCTTTGTCTCTGTGGAAACCCTCCGCCATCCTTTTCTTTTTCTTGCTCTTTTAATTTAAATAAATCGTTTCATTGGGGGCTCTTACAGCTCTTATAACAATCTATACATCAAGTGCCTCAAGTTCATTTGTACATATGTTTCCATCATCATTTTCTTTTTTTTTAAATCATTTTATTGGGGGATTCATACAACTCTTATCACAATCCATACATACATCAATAGTGTAAAGCACATTTGTACATTCATTGCCCTCATCAGTCTCAAAACATTTGCTCTCCACCTAAGCCCCTGGCATCAGCTCCTCATTTTCCCCTCCCTCATGAACCCTTGATAATTTATAAATTATTATTTTGTCATTTCTTGCCCTGTCTGACATCTCCCTTCACCCACTTTTCTGTTTTCCATCCCCCAGGGAGGAGGTTATATGTAGAACCTTGTAATCAGTTCCCCCTTTCTACCCCACCTTCCCTCCACCCTCCCAGTGTTGCCACTCTCACTACTGGTTCTAAAGGGATCATCCGCCCTGGATTCCCTGTGTGTCCAGTTCCTATCTGTACCAGTGTACATCCTCTGGTCTAGCCAGATTTGTAAGGTAGAATTGGGCTCACGATTTGTAAGGTAGAATTGGGTTCACGATTTGTAAGGTAGAATTGGGCTCACGATTTGTAAGGTAGAATTGGGTTCACGATTTGTAAGGTAGAATTGGGCTCACGATAAAGGGGGTGGGGGGTGGGGAAGCATTCAAGAACTGGAGGAAAGTTGTTTGTTTTATCGTTGCTACACTGCACCCTGTCTGGCTCGTCTCCTCCCTGCGACCCTCATTTTCAAAACATTGTCTTTATACTTGAGCCCTTGGTATTAGCTCGTCTTTTTTCCTCTGTCCCCCACCCTCCCACCCTCATGAACCCTTGATAAATTATAAATTCCCATTTTTAAAAAATACTTGTATTGGGGGCTCTTACATCCTTATCACAATCCATGCATTCATCCAATGTGTCAAGCACATTTGCACATATGCCGCCGTCATCATTTTCAAAGCATTCTCTTCCCACTTGAGCCCCTGATGTGAGCTCCCCATTCCTCCTCCCTCCCTCATGAACCCTTGATAAGTTACAGATGATTATTTTCATACCTTACATCGTCCTCCGTCACCCCTCGCTCACTTTTCCATTATTCGTCCTTCTGGGAGGTGGTTATAGATCGATCCTTGTGATTGAGTCCCCCTTGCACCTCCCTCCCTCCCTAATCCTCCTGGTCTCTACTCTCCTGGTTGGCCCTGGGGGGTCTGTCTGTCCTGGATTCCCTGTGATGCGGGTTGAGTTATCCTTTTCGTGTGACTTCTGCCATGAAGTAAAACCCAACACACTGCCCACTGACAGTGACTCTACAGGGCGAGGTAGAACGGGCGCTGTGGGTTAGAAAGGCCCGTCTTTCTCTCATGGCACGGCTTGCAGTTTCGAACTGCTGACCTTGCAGTTAGCGACCTGAGGAGCCAGCACTACGCCACCAGAGGCCCTCGTGAAAGGGTCCCAACTACAACTCTCTCTCCTTCTTCCCTGTGGGTGTCCTCGGATCAGAATGCCTGGGACTGAAGCCCGGAGGAAATGACTGCTGTCCAGTCCTCATGGCCCAGTCTCAGCTTGTCCTTTGCCGAAAGGGCTCCTGGGACCAGAAGTGGTTTTCAGGCTTAGCCGGCACCGTGTGACTCGCTTAGAATGAGAGCCTCTTCCTGCACCCGGCGGCGGCGTCTGTTGGTTTGCCTTTTCTGTCCTTTCTACTTCCCGCACCCCCTCGGCAGAGAGTTGGCAGTGCTGCAAACAGCCAGCTCGCCTGGCAGATGCTGGCAGGCCTGGCTCCAGCTGTGTCGGAAGCAGAGCTCCTTGCCTCCAGGATCCAGTCTTCTGGGGTCAACATCACTCCTTCTGGCTCCGGGACCTGCTATGTCCCTGATGTGTTTCTGCTTCTCTGCAGAGGAATGGCCCCGACACAGGGCTAAGAGGCAAGCCCCAGCTCTGCAGACAGACAACAGCTGGCTGCTGCCTCGGTGCCTCTTAGCTTTTCCCTCTGGGCCCTGGCCAGCAGGCACATTTTGGATGGAGCATGTGAGGACCGTCTAGTTGAAGTCGATTTTGTTACCTGCAGGAGCCCCGGTGATGCTCAGGGGCTAACCGGAAGGGCAGCGGTTCCAACCCGCCAACCAAGGTACCCTGTTGGGTGTCAGAAGCTGTCTCGGTGCCCCACGGCTGCACTAACGCAGATACCACAAGGGGGTGACTATAAGGAACAGATACTTATTTTCTCACAGTTCTCACAGAGGAGAAGTCCAGGTCAGGGTCTTGTCTGGTCACCCTTGCTTCATTGGCTTGTCTGCTTTCTCCCCAGGGTGTCTGGTGTCCCTCATGGACCAGAACCTTGGTCTACTCCACTCTCCACTCTCCGTGTAACATGGTAGTGAGACAAAGGCGAATCCTCCCTCTCCAGGTATGTCCTCATTAACATCACCAGGAAAACAGCATTCCAACCACAGGCATAACTTGCTCCTCAAATTCACTGCCCTCAAGCCAGTTCCGATTCATGGTGATCCTACAGGACAGGGTGGAACTACGCCTGTGGGTCTCCACGCCAGCAATTTGTTACGGGAGTAGAATGCCTCACCTTCCCCCCTCGGAGCGGCTGGTGGTTCTGAACCATGGGGCTGGTGGTTAGCAGCCCAACGCATGACCACTAGGCTAGCAGGGCCTCACAGCCACAAGTCTAGGAACCACGCCCCAGCATCTCTATTTGAGAGCACAATTCAATCTGTACCATTCCAGATGTAGATCCTAAGTTTGGTCCGTGCTGAGTAGAGAGAACTGAGTACCACACAGAGGGGTGGGAGCTCACAGGATCAGGTCCAGCATGACCTACAGCAGGGGTCCTCAAACTACGGCCCGAGGGCACATGCAGCCCGCCGAGGACATTTATCCAGCCTGCCGGGGGCTTTTGCCCCTTTTGTTTTTTAATTCGAAATAAGATATGGGCAGTGTGCATAGGAATTTGTTCATAGTTTTTTTTTAAACTATAGTCCGGTCCTCAAATGGGTCTGGGGGACAGTGAGCTGGCCCCCTGTGTAAAAAGTTCGAGGACCCCTGGCCTATAGGGTCAGAGTGATCTCAACAGCAATGGGTCTGGGTTTTTTGGTTCAGTAGCTTAGGGGACACTGGACTGACGGTGACGGGATGATTTGGAGGGCAATGGTGATGGCCGAACATGATGAGTGGAACCAATGCACGGAAACAGGGTTGAATTGGCCTGTGGTTTCTCCACGATGGGTTCGAGGGAAAACAGCACTGGCATGCCACGCTTTGTTTTAACTCCTTAATGGTTGAATATGGCAAGTAGAAATTAAATGAAATCTTAAAATGCAAGCACGCTGAAAGAACACAGAACGAAAATACGTCTGATGCTGAAGATTTAGACATTGAGGACCATGGCCGAATTCAGGGAGAGTTTTTTTAAACAGGACTTTTCGAGAACAGGTCTAGTCAATGAATTGTGCATGTAGACATTGCTGAATTGGTGTATGTTCTCCTGGATGTACTTCCAACATTAACAATAAAATTGTGGGATTTTAAAAAAGAACAAAGGAACTGGTTAAAGTACTCAACATTTTTTTTAAGCAGAAGGAGAATGTAGTGGATGGGAATGGTCTTTGGAGACTATTCACTTGGGCTGATTCTCCAGGTCCTCTGTGGAGAAGCTAGACAGTTCGAGGTAGATCAGTATCTCCAATACTGGTTGGACACATTAATGGGACCAACCTGCCTCTGGCTCAGACCATCATGCCAGGGTGAGTCCAAGCAGAAGGGCCTCCAGCCCCACAAGACCCCACAGCTGAGCATGACTCTTGAGGACTAGGCTGGATTTTTTATTTCCCCCTGTGAATAGTTTCTTGTCCTTTCTCTTTTTACTTAATCATTCTATTGACATGTAGTTCACATACCATACACTTCAACGACTTAAATATATTAAAGTGAGTTGTGTAATCATCACCACAATGAGTTATAGATCATTTCCATCATCCATGTATTCATTATCATTCCCTCCTTGTCTCCCATTTCCCCCACCCTCCCCTGTCATAACCCTAAGGGTCTATTAATCAAGTTACTGTATCTATAGATAATTTTAAAATTATATTTTTAAAACCACCACCAAGAGCAAAATAAAATGCAGAAAACCCTCATTCCAAAAGAGAACAGGAAATAACAAAAACTAGAACCAGTTACATGGGCTCAAAAGGTAAGATGTTGAATTTTAACCTCACTGGATCTGCAGGAATGCTCTTGCCAGTGTGCTCTGTCTGAAGATAAGACTATCCGCGTCCTTGATCAATGATCTGGGGGAGTTCAGTGGAGGCTCAATGCACTTGGGGACTCTGAAAATTGATCTTGGGCTTTCACTGTCATCCATAGTCAGGCCAGGCTAGAATTTGATGCTGGAATTAACAAGAATTTTTGTGTAACTTTGCTCCAGTTATTGTGAAAATTGCTCCATTTTCTATCTGCCCCTGGTTATTGAGTATCTGTTACTATTAAAATCCTGCAAGAGTCGCCGTTCACTGATCAAAGCTATGATTTTACCCGAGGTCATCTTGTACATGCCAAACCATTCATGCTTAAGGGACCCAAGAATTGCTATGAGTCAGAACAAGTTCCATGGTAGTAAGTTTGGTTTTGATTTGGTATCATCCTATGTTGTACATTGGACTGCTATCCACAAGGTCAGCAGTTCAAACCCATCAACCACTCCTTGGGAGCAAGATGAAGCAGCTATAGGGTCACTGTCCTACAGGATCACTAGGAGCCAAAGTGGACTCCACAGCAGTGAGTTTGTTTGTTTGGGGGTACACAATGATCATGCGCATGGCTGCCCCCCAAAAGGTCAACAGTGTAAATCTACCAGTACCTCTTGGGAACAACAACTGGTCACCATATAGACTCGTGTATAAGCTGAGTTTTTCAGCACTTTTTTAATGCAGTTGTGGTAAAATTAGGTGCCACGGATGATATTTGGGTTGGCTTATACTTGAATATACACAGTCTCTCTTCCTATATAGGGGACAGCCCAGAAAGCTGCACTGGGCAGTCCTAGCCTGTCCTGTAAGGTTGCTATATGCTGGTGTCAACTTGGGGACACACAACAACACACCTATATCTCCTGGAAGTCCAGGTCCATCTGCAGTGGACTTCACAACCGGAGCAAGAGTCAGGCAATGGGTCAAAATGAGAGTTTTAAATCACGCAGGAAGGAATTTGATATCTCACTTATTGCCGATAGCGACTTGAAAGAGACAGCTCTTCCCTTCCTGATGTCGGTGGTTGGTAAAATCCAGATGTCCCCAGTGGGTCTGTGGAGTCACCCTTGAGCCCACTCTCTCAGGCTTGGCCAACACACGCTCACGGGGGTGGGGGGCGGTGGCAATTCAATGGGCTCAGATGGAGATCAAAGGCCGGGAGCTGTAGATGTGACTAAACAGCCCAGCCCCTTCATTGCACCCCCTAATCACTTGGCAAAATAGACTTACAGGGGTCATGATACTTAAAGTCAGTCTTACACTCAAATCAAACCCACTGCCATTTTGTCGATTCCAACCCTATAGGACAGCATAGAGATGCTCCTTAGGGTTTCCCAGACTGTACATCTTTATGGGAGCAGACAGAACGTCACCTTTCACATGAGGACAGTCCGTGAGTTTGGAGTGCCGACTTGGCAGTTAGCAGCCCAATGTGTAACCCACCACACCACCCGGGGTAGTAGATTAGCAGTTGTGGCCAGCTATTACGTGGGCCCCTGACCAGTGAAGACTCTGTTCACAATCAAGGGGAATGCTTCTTGGGCCGGAGCCAAGCCCATGATGGGCCGTGCATTAGGCCATTGTAGTCCAAAGATTTTCATTAACTGATTCTGGGAAGTAGGTCTCCAGGCCATTCTTTCTAGACTGTCTTAGTCTGGAGTCTCTGCTGAAACCTGCTCAGCATCAGAGTAATACACCAGCCTCAACTGAGAGCTGGGTGTTGGCTGGCCATGGGGTGCTTTGGTCAGGAATGTAACCAGGGTGTCATCCCTCAAGGAAGTTGAGGGTGCTGCTGAGCCCCCAGTTTCCCATCAGCCCCGCTTGGTTATCATCGTCCTTGTTTGTCTTCCTCCCCCTACCCCATCCCTCATCCCCTTCTTGTCTCATCTCTACTGGAGGTAAACAGAGCCTGCCCCTATGGCACTGGCTTCCCTAGGGTACATGGTGAGGGTACGGTTTATGCTGTGCCAAGTGCACACATCTGCATGCGTAGGCTGAACGTGCTCCACATCTTTACTCTGTACCGGGCACTCTGAGAGTTCCTACCCAGTTTCATGTTTTGAAAAATGCTCGGGAATTTCTGTGGCGGTGACAGTGCTGTACGTCGTCACCACCTGCCACAGTGGCCACCATCAAGCCCAATATGGCTGGAGAGCTGAATTTCGAGTTTGACTTCCCTGGAAATTAAATCACATTTAAAGTGAATGTCTTCCAAAACTGAAATCCACTGCTACCGAGTTCATTCCAACTCAGAGAGAGTCATAGGGTTTTCAAGGAAGGGGGAGCATCTTCACCGGAGCACACCGCCCCATCGTTCTCCCTCGGAGCCGCTCACGGGTCTCAACCACCGACCGGCCTTGTGGTTAACCGGCCAGTGCTTATCGACACACAGCACCCCTGGGGCTCAATAGTCTCTTAGTGCGGTGATGACAGAGGCACCAGGAGAGGGTGATTTTAATGGATAGAAACGTGTTTTCTCACAGTGTAGGAGGCCAACGTGTGAATTCCAGGCACCATCTGTAGGAGAGGCTGTGTGTGTGTGTGTGTGTGTGTGTGTGTGTGTGTGTGTGTGTGTGTGTGTGTGTGTGTGTGTGTGTCCACGCACATGCCTTGGGAAAGGTCTTTGTTTCTTTCCTGCTCAGAGCCTCCATCCCTTGGTGATCTTCTGGCGCCTGGCGTCTCTAGCTCTCATTTCTCCTCTCTGCCTGCCTGTCTTGCTCCATCTGCTCTTTTTCCATCTGAAGGGATTGGCTGGAAACACACGGTACACGGACCCTGACAAGGTGCTCCAGGTTTACGGTGGCCGGTCCCTAAGAAATGGACAACTACTCCTTCTTCCTAGTCTGCTCTGGGTCTGGGAGCTCGACTGAAGCCTGCCCACCACGGGTCACCCTGCCGATGTTTCCCAGAAACATCCAAGCCATCGCAGAACAGTCAGCGTGGCGTAGGACATCCTGTGGTCTTTTGTCCCGTTGTACGTCGGGTTGCTGTGAGTCAGATCCAACTCCACAACACCTAACAACACTGATCCTGCCTCCTTCACATAACGAAAGCTCACTCCCAAGTGCCGGGATGAAAATCCACTGCCATCAAGTTGATTCCTATTCATGCCAAGTCAAGGTTTCCAAGACTGAACATCTTTATGGGAGAAGGCAGCTTCATCTTTCTTTATTATTATTATTTTATTAATCATTTTACAACTCTTATCACAATCCACCATTCAATTGTATCAAGCACACTCGCACATATGCTGCCGTCAGTGGCTGGTGTGTTTGAACAGCCCAACTTTCACTTGCCCAATGTTTACCCAGAGCACCAAGAAAGTACTGTTGAGTGGATGGCAATTCCTAGTGACCCGGGAGGACAGACCAGGTGACAGAGCTGCTCAGCAGGGTTTCTGAGACTCCATGTGACAGAAACAGCGTCATCTTTCCCCTGCAAAGAAGCTGGTGATTTGAACCACTGACTTCTTAGTTCTCAACAAGTGCTTAAGCACGGCACCACCAAGACCCTAGGAATTAGAGAAGAGAATGGTCAAGGAGTTTTCTTGAATCAGAAAACTAATCTTTCTTTTTTCATCAATTTTTAAAATTAATTTTTATGTCTGGTTGGGTTTTGTTCTCTTTAATTTTCTTCTTGCCTCACCCTCCGGAGCCTGATCGCAAGCCTGGCCTCAGCATAGTCTTTTAAGTCTTATCTTTTGGGGTGAAAACCACTTTTCTTTATTCTTTATGCTACGCTTAATGTTCCCTAATTTTGCCCATGTCTTAAAGTTTGATTAGGATTGTTTTGTTTTTTTTAAGAATGAATAATGTGGTAGTTACACAACAGCATGTCAACCTGATAAGTAAGATTGAAAGGGTGGAGTCTATCAGGTCACAGCCTGATGATCCCCCCTTGTGGGCGTGGCCTTCTCCTGAGGATTCTGGGACTTTGCTCTCTTACTCTCTGGGGGAGGGACACGCACTCTCTCTGCTTTGCCTTCCTGATGACAAGTCACATGGAGTCACTCTGAAGGCAGCCAGAGGCCTGGAGATGCTTCCACCGCCACTGGGTCCACCAGACTTTCCACCCACTGACCTGTGATCTTCTTGCATTTGGCATCATTGCATGTACTGTGTGAGTCTGAAGAGGAATTTATGGACTAGAATGGGACATATGGGCTAATATTGACTTATGAACTTGATCTGGACTGGGCTGGGATGTTTTCTTAATGTACAATTGCTCTTTGATACCAAGCTTTCTCTTACACACATATGAGTGTCTTTGGATTTGGTTCTCATCTACCTGAACTAACACAAATAATATCCAATTGCCTGGGTGTACCAGAGTTTATTGATTCCTCTTTAATCTGAGTTTTTATGGTTTTCATCTTGTTGCTATTATAGAAATTGCTGCAATAAATTAAGGTGTGCAAATGTCTGTTTGTGTTTTCTTTAGGCTTACATAACAAGATGAGAAATTGTAGGATCATAGGTTATTTAAAAAAGCACCATGATAAATTCTATAGTGGTCCCACAATTCTACAATCCTACTAGCAATGTATGAGTGTTCCAATCTTTCCATAGCCTCTCCAGCATTTAACATTTTCTTTTTTTTTTTTAATTTTGCTAGGAGTGTCAGTTTGAGGTGGTATCTCATTGTTTTAATTTGTGGTTCTCTTATTGCTGATGAAAGCAAATATTTCTTTATATGATTGTTGACCACCGGGTGTATTCTTTAGTAAATTATGTATTTATGTTTTGTGCTCATTTTTTCATTGGGTTGTTTGTATTTTTCTTATTAAGGCATTGTAGCTTTATATATATATGTTTACATATATATGTTTACATATATATATGTTTATATATATATATATGTTTACAAATTAGCCCTTTATCTGATATGTCATTGCTAAATATATTTTCAATATGTGGGTTTTTCTTTAATTCTATTTATGAAGTCATTTTATGTGTATAAGTCCTCTATATTGTCTTATATAGTGTGGGTATATTTTTCATTATATTTGATATGTCTTTATGCCTTGCATGAGGGCCCTTAAGTTTGTCCCCATTTTTTCACTGATTGTCTTTATGGTTCTAGGGTTTATATTTAGTTCTTTAATTCGTCTTGAATTAGATTTTGTACATGGTGTGAGGTGTGAGTCTTGTTTTATTCTTTTGCAGGGAGAGACCCAATTTTTCTAGCACCATTTATTGAAAATGGTTATAATGTGTTTTAGTTCTTTATCAAAAATCAGGTGTCTGTAGGTGCTTGGTTGAATTTCTGGATTTTCCATTCTAATCCATTGGTCTTCATGTCTGTCCTTGTTCCAATACTGAGCTGATTTGATTTTTAAAAAAATCAAACTCACTGCCACAGAGTCAAGGGTGACTCGCAGCCACCCTTTAGAGCAGGGTAGAACTGCCCCAGGGAGTTGTCAAGACTGGAACTCTTTACCGGAGTAGAAAGGCCTGTTTTTCTCGCGCAGAACAGTTGGAGGTTTCAAACTAACAACCTTGCAGTTAGCAGCCCAATGCATAAGGGATATGCCACCAGGACTTCTTTGGTTAAATCCTAGGTTTTAAAATCTGGCAGAGAAAGACCTCCTACATAGCTTTGTTTTTGAAAAAGATTTTGTTTACCCTGGATTTCTTCCCTTTTCATATGAATTCGATTATTCCTTTTTTTCCATTTCTTTGAAGAATTGTGCTGAGATTGCAATTACATTGAATTTATAAAGTGTTTTGGGGAATACTGACACTTTGACTGTATTTAGTCTTCCTATCTAGGAGCATAGGACATTCTTCCATTTGAGTCCCCTTTAGCTTCTTGTAGAAGCGTTGTATTGTTTTCTTTGTATAAATCTTTTGTTTCCATGATAAGATTTATTCCTAGAGATTTTATCTTTGGGATATTTATTGTAAATGGTATGAGGTTAGGTATCAGGGTTACTCTTTTTTTTAGCTTTTATTTTTATTTATTTATTTTTTAACAATTTATTAGGGACTCATACAACTCTTATCACAGTCCATACATATACATACATCAATTGTATAAAGCACATCTGTACAGTCTTTGCCCTAATCATTTTCTTTTTTTTCTCCTCTTTTCTTTTTTTGCATTTTATTAGGGACTCATACAACTCTTATCACAATCCATACATATACATACATCAATTGTATAAAGCACATCCATACATTCCCTGCCCCAATCATTCTCAAAGCATTTGCTCTCCACTTAAGCCCTTTGCATCAGGTCCTCTTTTTATTTTTTCCCTCCCTCCCCGCTCCCCACTCCCTCATGTGCCCTTGGTAATTTATACATCGTTATTTTGTCATATCTTGCCCTATCCGGAGTCTCCCTTCCCCCCCTTCTCTGCCATCCCTCTCCCAGGGAGGAGGTCAAATGTGGATCCTTGTAATCAGTTCCCCCTTTCCAACCCACTCACCCTCCACTCTCCCAGCATCGCCCCTCACACCCTTGGTCCTGAAGGTATCATCCACCCTGGATTCCCTGTGCCTCCAGCCCTCATATGTACCAGTGTACCCGTGTACAACCTCTGCCCTATCCAGCCCTGCACGGTAGAATTCAGATCATGGTAGTTGTGGGAGGAAGCATCCAGGATCTGGGGGAAAGCTGTGTTCTTCATTGGTACTACCTCGCACCCTAATTAACCCATCTCCTCTCCTAAACCCCTCTATGAGGGGATCTCCATTGGCTGACACTTGGGCCTTGGGTCTCCACTCTGCACTTCCCCCTTCATTCAATACACACACACACACATACATACATGTATATATATACACACACAAATATATATACACATACATACACACACACATATATATATGCATATACACACATATATCTTTTTTTTTTTTGCATGATGCCTTATACCTGGTCCCTTTGGCACCTCGTGATCGCAGTGGCCTGTGTGCTTCTTCCATGTGGGCTTTTTTGCTTCTGAGCTAGATGGCTGCTTGTACACCTTCAAGCCTTTAAGACCCCAGACACTATCTCTTTTGATAGCCGGGCACCATCAGCTTTCTTCACCACATTTGCTTATGCACCCATTTGTCTTCAGCGATCCTATCATGGAGGTGTGCAGTCCATGATATGATTTTTTGTTCTTTGATGCCTGATAACTGATCCCTTCAGGACCACTCGATCACACAGGCTGGTGTGTTCTTCCATGTGGACTTTGTTGCTTCTGAGCTAGATGGCCGCTTGTTTATCTTCAAGCCTTTAAGACCCCAGTCACTATCTCTTTTGATAGCCGGGTACCATCAGCTTTCTTCACCACATTTACTTATTCACCCACTTTGGCTCCAGCAGTTGTGTCGGGAGAGTGAGCATCATAGAGTTCCAATTTAATAAAAGAAAGTATTCATGCATTGAGGGAGTGTTTGAGTAGAGGCCCAAGGTCCTTCCACCACCTTAATACTTAACCTATAAATATAGACACATAGATATATTTCCCCGTCCTCCTATATATATTTGCATGTGCATGTCTTTGTCTAGACCTCCATAAATGCCCTTTGACTCCTAGTTCTTTCCTCCATCTCCCTTGACTTTCCTCCTGCCCTACTACCATGCTTCGTCGCCACCTGGGCTAGAGTATGCCTCTTCTTTACGCAACCTTACCCTTGATTATTTCCCACCAGGCCTGCCACTCCCCACTCTCTACCATTTTGGGTCCCATGTTGTTCCCTTGTCCCTGTGTTTGTTAACACCACTTCCTTACCCCCCCACCCCAAGTCCCCCTGGAACTGTTGGTCCCATTGTTTTTCCTCCAGATAGTTCATCCAGCCTGTCCTATTCAGACAGACCTGTGGAGACACTAACATGAACGAAAACAAGACAGAGGAAAACAAAGCAACAGTATACAACCAGACAACAAAAACAAACCACTGACAAAGAGCAAAACAAAACACTTCACAAGAGAAAAGCTTGTAGTTAGTTCAGAGATCGTTTGCTGGCCCTTAGGAGCGTTTTCCAGTCCAGTCTGCCGGGGCACCATGCCCTGGCCCCAAAGTCCACTTTCAGCATTCCCTGGGGACCTTGCCACTCCATTCCCTTGCTGTTCCGCTGCACTCTCCCAGTGCTTTGCCTCGGTGTGGTGGGATCAGGTCAGGTGCAATTCCCACACTGTGTCTCCGGTGCTGTCCCCTGTATCGCCCTTAGTCACTGATTGGCATCATTTCTCATAGTGGGGCCAGCCATGTTGTTCTCTCTGTGGACTGGCTGCTCTACTCAGGAACATCATCATCACGGCCTGGTGGGCTAGGCTGTGTTCCACTGTCTCCTCCTGCCCCTTCATCTGCTCCCGTGTGCTCTGATCAGACATGTACATCTCTCGGAGCTGCAGAATCAATGTCATCCTTTGAAACAAATTCTTTTCGGGGGAGGGGCAGGAATCCACTTAATTTTTGGTGCTGGGGCCAGCCTCCCAGACCTCTCCACTGGTTCCCTACTCCACGCAGGGATATTGCATTCACACCTTGTGGCACTGGGTTGAAGTCTGGTCCCACTTTCCCTGTGGAGATATAAACAATACCCTCCCCTTGGGTGGATTAGTGCCCCATGCCCCCACTATCAGGGTTACTCTTGCTGTATAAAACCAGTTTGATAGATTGTCTGTTTATTTCTTGTGAAATAGTTCATGTAAGACTGGTGTTAACTCTTCTCTAAATGATTGGTACAGGGACCCTAGACTTTTTGATGTGAGGGTGTTTTTATCACTGTGTATTTGTTCTTGTGTTATAGACGTGTTGAGCTTTTCTAGCTCAGTCTGTGTTAATTTGGGTAGGTAATGCATATATAGAAATTTATTCCTTTTTTACATTTTCAAATTTGTCGGATACAATTTTTTAGAATACTGTGTGATTTTTCTTAATCTCAGTTGGTTTTACAGTAATGTCACCAATTTCATTTCTCCTTTGTACTATTTGCTTTTGCTCCTCTTTTCCTTTGCTATATTTGGCAGTGGTTTAACGATTTTATTAACTTTTTTTGAAGAACTCTCTTCTTACTGATTTTTTTATAGTTCTTTTAATTTTTGCATGCATTTATTCTGCTCTAATCTTTATTTTTTTCTTCTAATGTCTGAGGGTTTGTTCTGCTGGTCTTATATGGATTGTTGTGTTTTTTATGTTGTGTCTATAAACTTCTCTCTGAGTACTGCTTTTGCCTTGTCCCAGAGATTTTGATAGGTTGTATTTTCATTCTCATTTCTTTCAAGGAATTTTTTATTATGTTTTTTACTTCTTTAATTACCCAGTTATCTTTAAGTAAAATGTTAATTTTCCATGTATTGGACTTTTGGAGGTTGATCATTCTATGGTTTATTTCTAATTTTCAGTGTTGTGATCTGGAAAGAAAAAGTATGGGTTGTAGTATCTTGAATTGGAATGTGTTGATGCTTGCTTTAAAATGTGATCTATTCTGGAATAGGTTCCAAGTGCACTAGAAAAAAATGTAAAATGTGCTTTTGTTGGTTGACATGGTCTGTATATGTCTGAGACAGCGGTTCTCAACCTGGGGGTCGAATGACCCTCTCACAGGGGTCACCTAAGACCACCGGAAAACACTTATTTCCAATGACCTTAGGAACTGAGACACCGCTCTTCTACCCATCTCCAGGCAGGTCCGCCCACATGCAGATATGCTGATCTGGTGAGAAAGAAGCTGTCTCCATCTTCACACTGAAGTTGGCTTTTTATGCACACTGTCAAAAACATAACAATGTAGTTTACTGTTTTAATATTAAGACTTACTCATGCTGCACCATTATGCTTCAAGACAAAATTTCATTTGTTTGTAATTAGAAATAAATATTTACAATATATAATTACATATTGTTTTTGTGATTAATCAGCATGCTTTAATTATGTTCAATTTGTAACAAGGAAAATACATCCTGCATAGCAGATATTTACATTATGATTCATAACAGTAGCAAAATCACAGTTATGAATTGGCAGCAAAAATAATATTATGGTTGGGGGGTCACCACAATATGAGGAACTGGGTTAAAGGGTTGCAACATTAAGAAGGTTGAAAACCAGAGTGCTAGAGAAATATGGGAACAACCTTTTGTGCGTGTGTGTGTGTGTGTGTGTGTGTGTGTGAAAAATCTGAGTATATCAATCCATTGCCTTCTTGCTTGCATGATCACAATAGAAAAATCTAAACTTATCCTGATTGGTTGGCCTTTATGTGTGATTGTTCTTTTTTCTCATGCTGCTTTCAGATTGTTTCCTTTTTCTTTCATGTTATAAAGTTTGACTATAATGTGTCGTGATGAATATCTTTGAGATTGATTCTATTTGGAATTATCTGGATTCCTTGAATAGTACTTTGTGTTCTAATATTAGGGAAACTCTCTTTTTTTAACATTTCATCAGCTATTTTATCTGTAGTTAATATTTCTTCTATCTGCTCTGGTATATTTATTAAATGCATGTCGTTGCTTTTGATACTATACCATGTAATTCTTAGGTTTTCTTCAGCCTTGATTGGTCTTTTTATAGTTTGATCTTCTTGTATTTTGGTCTTGGGAGATTTGTCCTCAGGATCACTGGGTCCTGTTTTCATTGTTTCAGTTCCTCTGTTTTGTTCATTCAGAATGTCATCCAGTTCTAATGTTTCAGTGTTTTTCTTTGGAATTTCTCTTTGGAGAAGTTGAAGTCTTTTGAGTTTTTCATTTATTTCATTGGATTGGTCTTACAGAGCCTTCCTGACTTCCTGTATGGCCTCCTCCGTTTTTTCCCCTCCCTTATATTGCTATCATTTCCCCCTCTAGTTGCTTAAAATAGTAGGAGATCATTGCCCTAATCTCCCTGATGGGAGTATTCAAAGCTTTGCCCTCTTCCAGGGCCTCCTCTGTATACATTCCATTCGGTTGAATTGTTGCCTTTTGTTTCCAGCTGTGCAGAGAAACTGACTGTTGCTTTCATAACCTAACATTGTTGCTCTTTTTATATTTGTCCCTGGGCACAAAGCGATACCCACACGCTTATTATACAACCCAGATAACCAAAGGTAGCCAAGCACTAAGGCGCTAGCCTACCCCCAGCAAGAGCCAAAGGCAGAAAACATTTAAATATCGTCCACTTTGACATCCCAGTCTTGAGACTGACTTGCTGTCAAGTCCCCAGGGAGTACCAGGTAATGACCAACACACCCAACAGAACGAGGGAGAGAGGAGACTTCTGGAACACTGCCTGCACATCCAGCAAGCTATTTCAACAATCTGGTATCTCAGAGTAGGGCCCAGCTTCCATTTGGGGGTGGGCCAACAGGCAAGCTCGTGATGGCACATTGAATCCTGGCCACCCCCACGTCTCTGTAGAAACACGCGATCTCTGCCATGATTGTTCTCGCCCTTAACACATGCCACCTAATTCCATAACTTCCCCAGGGCCCACCCATTCCCCCTGTGCTCTGGGGAAGTGCCTTAATAGGACAGTCCCCAAGAGTCCTAGCGTGGGGTTGGGACCCAGTCTCCAGCTGACCGATGTCTCCCTTGTCCATTTGGAATGCAGTGAGTGGGTTGGGGCGCAGAAGCCTGTGAACCTTTCCACCCAAGTTTAGACTCAGCCTTCCCCCAATTATATTGGAGGAGAAGGGTCAGTGTTGGTTAAGTGAGGGCAACTGAAAATAAAAGAGATTGTCAGCTCACCGCCAATGTCTGGAGAGCCAGGGAGAGTGGCAGCTTCGCAGGAAAGAATTCATCTTTGTCTTGTGTTTTGCAAAGGGATGTTTTGGGTGATCTACTGCGATCAAGTCCTTCCTGACTCCCAGTGATTCTGTAGAACGGAGACTTGGGTTCCAAACCTTCAGTCTTGAAGGCAGCCCCGTCTTCCTCCTGGAGCGTGGCTGGTGAGTTCAGACTGCCTACTGAGCACCACCAAGGACTCTCCATCAAAACTCCAGAGTGAGAAGATGTACAGCACGTTTGGGGGGAGAGAAGAAGAAACGCAATTCAATTCATAACTGGTATAAGCAGTTCTGTGCTAGACCGCAGCCCAAAGAGTGGCATCTCTGAAACGTAATCAAGAGGACCGGTTATACCCGAAAGGTGCCCTCCAGGTTCCTCCTCAGTCTTCTCACTCATCCCAATATATCCTGGAGCTCAGCCCAACAGACCCTGTGATATTAAAAGGCTGTGCTTCAAATCACTCCTATCCTGTTGACGGTTTCAGGCCTCTGAGATGTGGGCATCCAGAGGAGGAGCCTCATCACTGAAATGGAGAGACGATGCGTTTTAATAAATTCTCAGAGAGGTAGCCGGAAAATATACACAAACTTGATTCCCTGGCTGAGAAGGCTTTGTCAAATAATAAAACCCAAATTATGAAAGCATTAACTGGACTTGGATGCTTTATCATCACTATTTTCTCTAGCTAGGCAGGCACCAGAAGACAATGTTCTTGTTTCGTTCGGGTCTTTCCAACGTGGATGATTAACCAATTATCTTCTGAAGTCTGCCCCACAGACCTTGTTGTCCAGAGTGCCTGGGGAAGCCTGGCTGATGCTGAAACAAGGTGACACATGAGCAACCTTTTAAAGTCTCATTGATTCCACCAGGCCCTGCTCAGGGGCCTTTAGGAGGCAGGAGGAGTTCCGAGTATGGAATAGATTAGGCACTAGGCTGCCAACTACAAGGTTAACAGTTCAAACCTATGAGCTCCTCCACAGGGAGAAGATGAGACTCTCTGTCCCATGAAGATTTACAGGTTTGGAAATCCTACTTAGGGTTTCTATGAGTTGGAATCAGCTAGATCAGCGGTTCTCAACCTGTGGGTCGCGACCCCTTTTAGGGGGTGGGGGTGTCGAACGACCCTTTCACAGGGGTCGCCCAATTCATCACAGTAGCAAAATGACAGTTATGAGGTAGCAACGCAAATAATGTTATGGTTGGGGTCACCACAACATGAGGAACTGTATGAAAGGGTTGCGGCATTAGGACGGTTGAGAACCTCGGGTCTAGATAATAACAGATTTGGTTTTGCTAAGTACCCTTGGTGATGCAAACATTAAAGTATAAACCAAATGCTCAGGTGTTTGAAGCCACCGGAAACACTGTGGGAGAAAAATTGTGGCTCTGCTTTCAAAGCATTTATAGTCTTGGAAACACCATGTAGCAGTTCTGCTCTGACCCACTGGGTCACTGCGACTGCCATCTCTTTCTCTCCTCGGGGCTGCAGCAGTTCCAACCTTTAACCTTTTAATGGATGAATGTTTTGACCACTCATGGCCTCCGAAAAGAGACAATCCCACTCCCATTGAGTCAGTTCCCATCCATACCAACCTCATGTAAGGTTTCTGAGACTAAATTGTTACGGGAGCAGACAGACTCGTGTTTCTCCCATGGAGCAGCTGGTGGGATTGAACCACCAACTTTTAGGAGGCAGCCCAACACCCAACCCACAGTTGCCACAGGCAAACAAAAAATCTAGACAAGGGAGCTTCGAAAAGTTCACAGGAAAAGTACCTTATCAATGAGGGTAACGAATGTACAAATGGGCTTTATACAATTGATGTATGTATGGATTATGATCAGAGTTGTATGAGCCCCCAATAAAGTGATTAAAACCCCATTTCCCCACAACTTTTATGTTTTAATCCCATTTCCCCAAAACATTTCTGAAGCCCCCTCATATATGGTCATAGCAATCCAGACCAAACAAACCAACCTTGAATTAAATTTAAAATAAATGAAAAGAAGCTTTGATTTCCGCTTAAAAATTCACTCAATAGTATACTTAACCTATAGAGCATTGGCAGTCAAATTTCATTGTTTGCCATAAGAATGGAGCAATTCTTCAAAATGTAATCCACAAAGCTCCCCCCACCCTGCCGGCACCGCCACTGCCACTGCCACCCACCCCACCCCACCCCTGCCCATTTTGTTAAAGTCCTTGGCATGCCTCCTTCCCCATAAGTATGTGTCCATTTACAATGGTGATTTTTTTTATGCTGCTGGTCTACAATGGTGTTTGTGGTGTGCGTGAGTGTGTTAGTCGGGGGTCTCTAGAGAAACAAAGCAGTGACATTCACAATTGTTTCTAGGCCAGTCCAGTTCCGTTCAAGCCAGTGGGCCAGACGTTAAGCTGGAGGCTTGTCTTGATCACGCATCAGCAGAGCTGGTGAACCACGAAGCAGAAATACCACAGACGCGTGGATGTAGAAGTGGATAACTCTAAGGTCAGCAGATCAGAGGGCGGGTCATGTGGCTGAGGGCTCCCAGCGTTGACAGGCAGCATGGTGGCTCAAGTCCAAAGAACTGGGGAGGATGAGCCAAATACAGGATCCAATGCCATAAGCAGTGAGCTAGCAGGTGGGAGCGGGGAGGGAGGGGGAAAATAGTAGCTGATACCAAGGGCTCAAATAGAAAGTAAATATTGAGAAACTAATGATGGCAATCTGTGTACAGATATGCTTGATACAATTGATGTATGGATTATTGCAAGAGCTGTAAGAGCCCCCAGTAAAATTATCTATCAATAAAAAATTAAGATGTCAGCCCCCCCGAAAAAGATGTAAGCTAGCTTTCCTGTAGCATCAACTTGTGTAGGGACTAGACCACATTGCTGAGGAAGCTTACTTCCAGTATCATCAGAGCTGTGGGCTGTGGCCTGAGTAAGCGGGTAACACTTCCCTCTGGTCTTCCCACAACTACTTGGCTGCTCACAGCACATCCCACCATGGAATCGATGGCATTCTCTTAGGTCACAGCCTGGGGGATTACTAGGCTTCAAGGGCCAAATTACTGAGAACCCTGGCCCAGCGAAGTTGGCTCAAAACCCAACTAACACAATGCGCAGGGAGCGCGGAAGGACAAGGACAGTGAGGCTGCCTTCACATGTCGCCAGTGGAGACTGTAGAGCTTCGAAGAATGTTTCCTTTGCTATGAACTGTGAGCAGAACTGATGGAGGTTGCTGAAAACCCGCTTGAAGTGAAAAATCTCTGGGACAGCCATGAGGGAAGCCAGAGCCATTGTGGGGCCTCCTGGCACTACTGAAGAGAACTGAGAGGTTCCGGGCAACATTGCCATCAGCAAGGTCCAAGGACTCAGTCAGAGGAAAACAATGGGCCGTGATGCCCATGGAGGTCCCCAACAGCCACAGTCAACAGAAGGCCAAGGCCTGAGTCTACCTTGACCTTCCATGTCTTCCATATCCTTGGACGGAGCAGAATCGGGAGCTCCCTTGTGTTGCCAACATCCCCTTTTAGCTTCAGAAGAAAGGCGAGCCTGGGCCTCAAGATTCCCAACATTATTGAAGCAGCACCAGGAGCAGGCCAGGAGCCCTTGGCGATGCTGTGGGTGAGACATTGAGCTGCTAACCTCAAGGCTGGGCATGCAAACCCATCAACCGTTCCTTGGGAGAGAGATGTGGCTGTCTGCTCCCGTACAGATTCACCGTCTTGCAAATCCTCTACTGGGTGGCTGTGGCTAGGAAGCAATCAGTGGTGATGGGTTTGGTGCTTGGGGTTTGGGAGGAAGAGAAGAATCTTGATGAAGGCTGGTGGTTCTAACTCACCCAGCAGACTTGTGGCAGAAAGACATCGCAATCTGCAAAATGACCAAAAGCTTAAGCGACTCCCATGGAGTCCGGGCCGACTCATCTTTCTCCCTAGGAGAGGCTGGGGGCTTTGAACCACAGACCTTGGGTTAACAGCACTGTGCCTAACGCACAGCACCATTCTATAGCCCAGAAAGCCTGGGGAGCAGTTCTCCTGTCGCATGGGGTGGCTGTGAATTGGAATTAACGCAGTGACAACAATTTGTTGCGGGGTGGGGAAAGGGAACAGGAGGCTTTTCGATAAGAACTGCGCCTCTTTTATCACCTGCTCAGAGGTTCCAGGAAGCCATCGTCTTTCAATGTCAAGGACTTTCAACTATTCATGTGAGGTGCAGCACGGACTCGTGTGGGTGAATGCCGCAGACAGTGTTGGCACAGCGCCCAATACGAGGCACAAAGGGACAGGTGGAGCCCTCCGATGCTTTGTCTGCAGAGCCCGACAAGCTTCTCGGATCAAAACCCTTTTCCCGTTTCGTTCCCGTGTTTGCTGTGCAGACGAAGTCACAGAGGGGATGAATCCGAGAAGAAGACGAAAGGCTGACGGAAACGCATCATCAGAAATGCTTCTTGAGAAGAAAACCCTCCTCCAAGGTGGTAGCGTCCTCTCCCAAGCACTGTCGATGGACCTTGTGTTTGTACCCGGTGGCTGGGCGTGTGTCTGCGGGCTCTCGCGTAAGAATCACCGGGGAAAGAGACAGGGGAAAGAGACACCGGTTGAAATTCGGAATGTCTTCACCATTAAAAAAAAAAGTTTATTCCTGGTGATGTTAGAGAAATTCTTGCTAGGTGACATTTGAGTTGATTGTTAACTCAGAGGCACCCGCCATGACAGGGGCTTCCCAAGCTGTCATCTCGATGGAAGTAAGTGTCAACTCTTTCTCCCAAAGACCCTCTGAGCTTGACCCTTGCACCCCGGGGGCTCCTCTCAAACCAAATTCATAGCCATCAAGTCAGTGACCCCCTGGGAATTTCTTTATGGAAGTAGAAAGCCCAGTCTTTCTCCCAAGGAGCTGCTGGTTTCAAACTGCCAACCATGCGGATCGCAGTCCAACGTGTAACCCCCTACACCATCAGGGCTCCTTCAAAGATAGGTCATTAAAACCACAGTAGAAGCCAATCTCAAATCCAGCTGGGGCGAAAAGCCATGAGGTCAGAGGACGTGCAAATGCCAAAAGCAGCAGAGTTGGAAAAATTGAGAAACGCAAATTACATGAGACTTGAAAGGCCTATTGATTCCAGATCTTATGATGGAGAAAGCTACAGGCCAAGCCCAGGAACACGGGCACGGGGGCTTCAAAGTGTCCGTGGAAAGGGGAAATTGGAAGGGAATGGAATTTTTCTTTGAACTTTTGGAAGCTCCTCTCATATTTATTTCACTAGGAAGGAGCCTTGCTGGTGTAGTGGGTTACACATTAGCTGCCAATCACAAGGTCAGCAGTTCGAAACCACTGGCTGCTCCAAGAGAGAAAGATGAGACTTTCTATTCCTATTAAGATCTGTAGCCTCAGAGGCCCACAAGGGCAGTTCTGTTCTGTCCTGTGGAGTGGCTACAGGCCTGAACCAGCACGATGGCAGTGGGTTTGCTTTGGGAGGGGACCATAGTGAAATATGGGGCTTTCTACTCCCATAAAGAGTCCCAGTCTCGGAAGCTCACAGGGACGGTTCCACCCTCTCTCTCCTACAGGGTTGCTATGAGTTGGATTTGACTCAATGGCAGTGAGTTTGGTTGGTGTTTGTTGTCTGAGTAGTGAAACTTGGAGAGAGAAAAAAAATCAATCACCCGCACTCGTGAAGAGCCCCCAACTTCCTAACTCCTGCATTTTCCAGAAGACTGGGCTCCTATGGGAGATAACTACCTCCCCTTGGGACCCGCTTGTTTAGAAACACTTTCATTGCATATAATTCACATCTCATACAAGTCAAAGTTCAATCATAACCAGGAGAGTTGTACAATCATCACCACAATCAACTGTAGATTTCTTGTACCCATTGTTATTAGTGCCTCCTGGCCCCTCAGCCTCCCCCGCCACACCCCCAAGAGACCATTAATTCAGTTACATTGCTATAGATTTACCTATCCTGGGTTTCATAAATAGAAAAACATACCAAAAGTTAAGAACAGAGAACCCAACAACAATAGCAAAGTAAAACAAAGAAGAACTTCAATTTAAAAATCAGAAAATATTAAAAACTAGAACAAATTTAAAATGGATCAAAAGAAAGATCAGCTGATAAGGTGTTAAGCTTTAATAGTACTTGAGTTACCTGTGATTTAAAGGACTAAATTCCCATGCCTGAGACCTAGCTGCAAGGAAGTCTGGCTCTATCGGTTTGCAGGTTTCTGCTTTATAAAGGTTTGATGATGGGGAGAATCATATCTCCTGGTACCAAAATGTGTTAGACAGGGTTCTTTTAGAGAGATAAAACCAGATTGCTGATAATTATATATATAAATGTAGTTAGATATATAACACAAGAAATGAACTGTTAAATTACATACAGATAAATAGATATATAATACAAGAAATGAACAGTTAAATTATACAGTACAAAAGGCTCAGTGCAACTCACTCCCATGAGAGAGTTGTGAGACACTAGGTAGTCCTCTGTAGAGAGAGAGAGCTAGGCTATCCCAGCACAGGCAGCAAACAGCAAGGCAGGTCACTAACCATCAGCCAGGTCACCAACAGTCAGTCCTCAGCTCCGGAGATGTAAATTCCAATCGTGTGGTCTTAAAGGGATCTCAATTTACAGCGACACAGTCCACAGGCTAGGCGTCCCACAGGTAGTGTGCCCTTTAAATTGAGGCACAGAGCAAGCAAGGCAGCTGACACTGGTCTGATGATTAAAGAGCGAGAGACAAGAAAGGCGAGGCTCACCGAGCCACTTATCTCTCCGCCCTTCAATTAATCCCACTTGTGTTTATCGGCCAGGCTGGCACAATAAACTATCTCAATACTACACTGAGGTCTTAACTCCTAGTAACTGTAAATGTGGCACCTGTGTAGAAATAGGATCTTGGAAGATGTTGGCAGTTAAGTATATATGCACGGCATCACGACAACCTCAAACATAAAACACAGACAACAGGAAGACAAAACAGATGAATGGGACTTCCTAAAAGTTTGATGTTTATGTTAGTTAAATATTTCACCAAAAGAGTGAAAAAGAGAACCCACAGCCAAGCAAAATTTGGGTGGTAACATCACATCCTAACAAGCAACTCATCTCTAAACTTTGTAGAAAACTTTGTCAACTCAACAGCAGAAAAATAATCCCAATTTTAAAAATTAGGGCAGAGGACATAAACAGCCAACTATATGGTCTCCAATCAGCATGTGAGGAAACACTCCTGGTGATTAGTCATCCCATTGCCAGTCAGGACCATCGAGTAGATTCTGACTCACAATGCCCCTACTGGACAGAACCGAACCGCTTCTTAGGGACCAAGCAGCCTCATCTTTCTCCCAAGGAGCGACTGGTGATTTTGAACTGTTGACCTTGCCGGTAGCAGCCCAATGCCCGGCCCACGGTGCCACCAGGGAGCCTTCATTAGCCATCAACTTAAAAAAAAAACCTCCCTGCCATTGAGTAGATTCCAACTCACAGTAACCGCATAGGACAGACCAGAACTCCCCCTGTGAGCTTCTCAGACAGTAAATCTATACAGAAATAGAATGCCTCATCTTTCTCTCAAGGAGCGGCTGGTGGTTTTGAACTGCTGACCTTGCAGTTAGCAGCCCAATGTGTCATCCATTATGTCACCAGGGCTCCTTTCATTCACCACCAGAGAGATATAACTCAAATAGCAATGAGACATCCTCTTACGCCAGTATCAACAGCAAAATTCAAAAGAACAAGAAACAAAACAAGCCTGCAAGGATGTGGAGAGACTGGAATGGTAATGTAGTTCTGGTGAAAAATGGTGCAACCACTGTGGAAAACAATATGTGGCTGCCTGTAGACGTGCAAATAGAAATGCCATATGACCCGGCAATCCCCTCCTCGGTGTGTATCCGAGAGTACACAGAGCTGTGACATGAATGCCCACCCGTGTCAGTCACAGCACTGTTCACAAAAGCAAAAAGATGGAAATAACCCAGATGTCCGTCAGCGGCGGAAGGAATCGACAAACTTTGGGACATACACACCATGGGATACTCCGCGACGTCAAAGAATGATGATCAATCTGTGGGACACCCCAGAACATCGACGAACCTGGAGGGCATGATGCTGAGGGCAACAAGTCCATCACAAAGGGCAAATGCTGTCTAAGGCCACCGTGATAACAAAGTCATAGTCTTAGATTGTTACCCGGGATGGGAGGGAAAGAGAAAGCCAATGACTAACTCAAAGGTAGGCACGCGTTCATTTGGGCGAAGAGGAAACAATATATCATAAGAAGACCAGCACAAATGATGGCGGTCGGGGAAGACACCAGGAAGAGTGTATCTGTGAGTATGCACAATCCTTGAATTCTGCTGATCTGTGAGTAGATGCCTGGATACGACATGGAGGCTTCCCTGGTGTTGGAGGGAGAGTGGGACATTTGTTCGTGGCTGTTTATCTTGGCTGCAAATGTAGCCGTGAATATGGTAGTGCATACAGGATACAAAGTTATGAAAACCCTAAGACATAACCAAGTACCTTGAGGGAATGAGTCACGGGGTTGGGGGCCTCACTGGCGTAACCTCGTCCACAAGGACAATGCTCTAATCTACACCCGACTCTGGTGAGCTGGTGACGGGACTTGTCAAAGGTCCTGAGTGGGTATCTAAAACACAACGATTGCTCCCACCCTATCCAGACAAAAAGAAGAGGAGTAGAAACAATTACTTCTCTGGTCTAAGGAGCGGTGTGAGCATCAGCCTCCATGACCTGAGACAAGAACTAGATGCTGCCCGGTCCCACCACCATGTGCCCTCAAAGGGATTGCAATAGAAAGTCCTGGATAGAGTGGGAGGAAAGTGAGGGCCAAAGCTCCATCGTAACGGGGACCACACTTGCCCATCAGATAGAGGCTGGTGAACCCCCAAACGATGGCCCTTCATCACCCTTCAGGCCTGGAACTGAACTCACCCTTCTGGCTCAATGTTTCCAGCCAAACAGTAGATAAGTCTTGCGGGTAAGCAAGGAAGGTACAAATTCCTAAGCATAATAACCTTCTGAGATCGAAAGGGCAGCATTTCCCCAAGGGCAATGCTCAGAAGGGCTGGGGAAAGTTAAAGGAGGAGTTGAAAGAGGACAAGCAGGGAGGACATGGGAAGGGGTGCTGGATTGAGGACCGCAATCAGTGGCACGAGACAAACTGTCTATGAATCGTTGAATGTAAAACTGACCTGCTCTGTAACCTTCACCCAATTACAAAGGCCCCTTCTTACTTGGTCCCTCAATGTGCGCAGTGAGCTATCATGGGGGCACCCAGTAGGTTCCTGAAGACAAAAGCCAAGGGTCGAAACAAGAGGACTTCAGAAAGTTCCTGGAAAGCCCCCATCATTTTCCCACCACTTTCCAGAAGCCCCTCATGCACGGTCACAACAATCCTTATCCAACATGTCAGCCTTGAATTAATGTAAGCAAAATGGAAAATGGACGTTTTGATTTCCCCTTAAAAATTCCGTCAATAATGTACTTCGCATTCGAAACGTCAGCCGTCGAATGTTGGTTGTGATTTCCACTCCCATAACAAGGAAAGATTCGTGAACAGCGCCATCCACAAAGTCGCCCCCAGGAGTGTGGAAGCCCTCGGCCTCCTTCCTCCTCCCTTGGGCTCCCTTCCGTGTTCCAGGGCGGTTCTGATGCTGCTGGTCCACGGATGGAGAGTCTGCCTTTACTTGGCCTCCGGGGAGACTGTAGACCTTCGGAACACGCTTCCTTTGCTTTGAACTGTGAGTAGGGATCGGAGTGGGGGAAGGCTGGAGGCCAGGGGCTTGCCGTGATTGTCAAGGGAAACTGTTGGAAGGCCTTTCTACGGCAGTGGTGGTGGTGACACACACAATGGAAAGAAAGATACTTGTAGACTCACTCGAGATAGAATTGACAGGGCTTGACAGTGACAATGGATGCTTTTGCTGGATACGGGATAATCAGGAGTCATTCCCAAGGGGAGTACTGAGTCCAATCTGGGACACATTCAACTCGGTGGGGGACAGGTTGTCCCCAAGCAAATCCCCCTGACATCAATTGAGTCGATCCCAACTTACATTGACCCTGTAAGACAGAGAAAGAAGCCAACGTGGTATAGTTAAGTTATACATTGGGCTTCTTATCACAAGTACAACGGTTTGAAACCACCAGCCACTCCATGGGAGAAAGATGAGGCTTTCTACTCCTGTAAAGAGGTACAGTCTCGGAAACCCATGGGGAGAATTCTATCCTATCCTATAGGGGAGCTCTGAGTCAGAATCAACTCGAAGCCAGCGAGTTTGCTTTCTGAGGATACAGTAGAGGCGAAAGTGGCCACTCAGGCCCCAAGACTGCAACTCCCTACTGGCACAGACTGCCTTGGACTGAGGGGTGGGTTTGAAAAGCTGACCTTGCAGTTAGCAGGGCCGTGATTAACCCGCTGCAGCACCAAGGCTCCAGGGCCTTCAGAGGGAAAAAGTATTTAGAGACACAGATGTTGAGCTGACCTGAAAGTAGTGACAGTGGTGACACACTTGGCTGCTAACCACAAGGCCAGCAGTTTGAAGCCACCCCCACCCCAGCTGCTCCACAGAAGAAAGATCTGGTGGTCTGCTGCCATAAAGATATTGCCGTGGTACATCTATGGGGCAGTTCTCCTGTGTCTTACAGGGTCAGCATGAAGCCTCAATCGGGGAGGTCCTGGTGAGGGTAACAATGTGATTGTTGTTTCTCCTTATAAGTACCCAGCTGAGCATTTAGTAGGGCCTAAGATTGGTATTTTTGTTTCTGGAACTTCCAGTAGCTCAATGACACACTGAATGGAGTGAAAATTTCTTTATGGAAAGAGTGAAAAAATTACTTGGAACTTAGAAAGGATCAAATAAACTTGCATAGGTCTTTCTGTAGATAAAGGAGCCCTGGTGGCGTAGTGGTTATGAGTTGCGCTGCTAACCACAAGGCCCACAGTTAGAAACCATGAGCTGCTCTACAGGCAAAAGATGAGGCGCTCTGCTCTCCTAAAGCCTTCAAGGCTAGGAAGCCCAGAGGCAGTTCTACATTGTCTTGTAGAGTCACCATGAGCCAAGATTGACTCGATGGCAGGGAGTTTTGTTTCCCGAGATTTCTTTAAATCAATGTATAAAGTAACACCTCTGTGCAGTGATTGACTGGAAAGTCAGTGGTTTGAACCCACCCACCGCTCTGAGGGAGAAAGAGGCAACCACCTACTTCTGCAAAGACTCTCTCACTCTCACTCACTGCCGTCCAGTTGACGCTGGCACATAGCGACCTTAGAGGACAGGGGAGAGCTGCCCCTGTGCATTTCTGAGACCGTTGTTCTTCACAGGAGCACAAAGCCCTGTCTTTCGCCCGAGGAGCAACTGATGGTTCTGAACTGCTCATCTTGCAGGCAGCAGCTATTAAAAGACATAGCATCTGGGGTCTTACAGGGTTGAAGTTAAAACAAGCAGCCATCTAGCAGAGAAGCAGCAAGCCCACATGGAAGAAGCACACCAGCCTATGCGATCATAAGGTGTCGATGGGACATCAGAAGACCCCAAACAAACAAAAAAAACATATTGTTGAGAATGAGGGGGTTGAGAAGAGACCCAAAATCCATCTGTAGACAATGTGACATCCCTTCACAGAAGGGATCCAAGGAAGGACTGAGTCAACCAGGGTGAAGTGTAACACCGATGAAATACACTGTTCTTCTGGTTCCTTGAGGTTTCCTCACCCCCCACTATCATGACCCCAGTCCTACCTCACTGTGGGCTAGACTGGAGCATGTGCACAGGTACAGATAAGAGCTCACGACACACAGAATCAGGTCAGATCAACTTCTCAGTAACAGAAATGGGAGTACCAGGAGGGTAGGGAGAAGGTGGGGAGAGGAGGGGGGGAAGAAACCAAGAGGGAGGGAGATAGCGGTCAGTGTAAGACATGAAAACAATAATAATTTATAATTTATCAAGGGGTCACAAGGGTGGGAGGGAGGGGGAAAGAAGAGCTGATAAGCAAGGGCTCAAATAGAAAGTAAATGTTTAGAGAATAGTGGCCACATGTGTACAAATGTGCTTGATACAATTGATGTATCGATTGTTAATAGAGCTGTGAGAGCCCCCAATTAAAAAAAAAGTGTTGCCATCTCGGATCCCCAGGGGACGGTTCTACCCTGCCCTAGGGGTCATTCCCAACATGAAAGATCCTGAAGGACATGATGCTGAGGGACGTGAGAGCAGTTTTGGGAAAAGTCCAGAAAAGGTGTTCACGTGGCCAGACAGTCTTGGATGATTCTGGGAGAAGGGAGAAGAGGGCAGGGAGGATAAGCCGCTGGCAAGAGCGTAGACACATGCAATGTACAGTCAGAGGGAGGGTGGCAGACAGTGACGGCGTCAAGGGGAGACATTGGGACAAGTGCAAGAGCGAAGGGCAACAGAGGTCAATATTGCTGTCGACGGATCCGCAACAGCCCTGCTCTGTGAGTAGATGCACGGTCAGACAAGTGGCCGAGGGGCTACAGGCGGGCCAGAAGGTGCACACCCCCAAGAATCTATAAGTTTTACTGAGCCTATTTGTCTCTGGATTTTTATATCCCCATGATATGGGGTACAGCATCCAGGCCCCTTACTTCAGTGGTTCTCAACCTGTGGGTTGCGACCCCGTTGGGGATCCAATGACCCTTTCACAGGGGTCACCTGATTCATCACGGTAGCAAAATGACAGTGCTGAAGTAGCAACGAAAATAATTTTGTGGCTGGGGGGTCACCACCACATGAGGAACTGTGCTGAAGGGTCGCGGCAGTAGGACAGTTGAGCACCGCTGCCTTACTCGGTGTCAGAGCGGCAGGGGAGCCGGCTGTGAATGCCCTGCTGCTGTTGGGGAGACGTTGCAGGGCTCGGATGGTGGTGAGGACGCTAGCAAACGCCATGCTTGCGCTCCACCAAGGCTCTGGCAATGAAGCCCAGCGCATCTGTCTGAAGTTCCTTGGGCCCTTGTGTTGGTACTGCCAGTGCTGGCCACCAGAGAACATCTTACACCTAAGAACATGGCCCAGTGTGGGAAAGAAAAAGGTTCACGGCGTGTGCCCCGCCTCCAGGTTACCACTGGTCCCCAGCTCTGCGAACCCCCAACGGCACCTTTGTCTTGATGTTTCCTGGTCCTCCAGAGCTCGCAGTGGGTGGCCTGAAAAGGTTGTCCTGGTGGGTGAAGCGGAGGATCAGGGACACACGACGGAAGTCTCTCATGAGATGGAATGACACAGTGGACGTGGTCTGGGGTCCAACACCCTGACCGTGAAGCTGGCACCATGGTCATGGTGCCATGGTCGCCAACACTGCGAGCACTCGATGTTGCCGAAAAGAATTCCACTGCTGCGTCTACACGGGCTTCACCAAGTCCGTGGGAAATCACCAGTCTTTCCGAGAGCGTTCGGGAAGAACCCTGACAGAACTCCAGGTCTCCCCTCCAGGACATTCAGCGCCTGCAAGCAAGTCTTCTGCTTCCAGGCGAGTCGTTGGCTGCCATGTCTGGAGCCAGTTACCATCCCCCACAGCCAAATGTGTTCCCCCTCAGAGAAGAGAAGCTAGCCTGAGCTGCCTGCTCCCCCGACCCCACCCCAGCCTCCGGGAGTGCCCACACGCCCCCTGCCCAGCCCCACCTGTATTTTTAGGCCTGGCTCCCCTACGGGGTCATCTTTGGTGTTGGGTGAAGGGCGCTTTGTCTCGGGAACAACATTAGTTACTGTTCAGAACAAAGCGCATTTGTGGTGCTGCGAGATATTAAATAATAATGCCCTGCTTCTCCCAAAGCTCCCAGGAAGACAGGAGTCTAAGACAGACGGGCTGGACAATTTATTACTTAATGGAGAGAGCACGCTTGGCAGCAGGAGCAGCATCCTGCTGACTGAAACCACTGGGCGTGCGGAGCTTCCTCTGGGCCGGGGGGTGGGGCTGGGGGGCCAGCAGCGGCCCCTCTCACTTTTCAGGAAGTGAGGTTGGCACTTTGGGAGAGTGGGTCCCGTGGCAGGCTGTGCCTGTGTGTGTGTGTGTGTGTGTGTGTGTGTGTGTGTGTGTGCATGTGTGTGGGTGGAGGTGGGTCTCTCTCTAGTGAGGCAACCATTAGGCGATTAGATAACTAAAAGGTTCTGGGCTTCAAACTACCCTATGAGCTCTGTGGGAGAAAGGCCTGGCGGGGGGAGAGGGGATTCAGTGAAGACCACGGGCCAGGAAGACCTAGGAAGCAGTTCCGCTCCGTCCCTCGGAATTGACTCAGCGGCGCTCATGGACACACTGTCATATTAGAGAGCGCATTGCAACCTCTTAAGCAAAAAAAGAGAGAGAATAAATCAGCACTCCCTGCCATGGAATCCATTCTGACTCATAGCGACCCTATAGAACAGAGCCAGAACTGCCCCTATGGGTTTCTAAGACTGTGAATCCTGGGAAGAGAAGCCTCATTTTTTGCCCCCACCCCCTTCACCCCTGAGCGACTGGTCATTTCGAACTGCTGACCTTGTGGTGATCCAAGAAGCCACCCGGGCCCCTGAAACAAATTATACAGGGAAAAAAATTGCTTTAAGATGGTTCTTGTCATCCCTGTTAGAAACCCTGGTGGTACAATGGATAAGGGCTCGGGAGTGCTCGGCTGCTAACGGAAAGGTCGGTGGTTCAAATCCACCCAGTGAGGGCTTAGATACCAGATGGGGCAGGTCGACTCTGTCCCATGAGGTTGCTCTGGGTTGGAATCAACTCCATAACACCCAAGAACAGCAGGCGAGTTTCCCATCAGGAGATGACAGGCTCTTGTGTTACTGTACTTACACCAGTGACCCACAGTGGCCAACGGACCTCCCTAGGGTAGCCACCAGTTGGGTGACTTGTTTGTTTTTAAGACCAAGAGACCTCTGCCGTAGAGTGGATCCCAACACATACCTACTGCTCCAGAGGGTTTCTGAGATGGTCAGTCTTCATGGGAACAGACAGCCTCAACTTTCTCCCTTGGAGCAGCTGGTGGGTTTGAACCGTGGTCCTCCCAGTGAGTAGCCCAGTGCTTACCGACTACACCACCAGGCTTTCTCGTTGTGGACATTAGGAGTCTGAAATCAGGGCTACCGCCATATTGACTCCTTCTGGGGCTCCAAGAAAGATTAAGTTCCACGCCCCGCTTTCAGTTTGGGCAGTAGACCCGCAAATTGTGGGGTCCCTTGGCTTGTGGGATTATGATATAGCAACAAGTCTCTCTACCTGCGCCTTTAGCTCGGCGGCTCTCTTCCCACTATACCTTATGTCTTCAAAAAGCAAAGCAAGGACATCACTCTTGTTGGGTTAAGGACCACCATTCTGCTCCACCATGACCTTGTGTTTGGGGAGAACACCACTCAGTCCGCACCAGCCCCTTCCTCCCAGATGCCGTGAGCTTGGGCTCCCGCAGTGGTGTTGGCCTGTCCTGGCTCGGTCAGCATCCCCGAGCCCTGCCTGTCCGAGAGGAGGAGGCGGTGGCAGAAGGCTCCTGGCTGGGAGGCAGCTCTGGACCTCTAAGATCATTTTGTCATTCCAAACAAAAGTGGCCCTTGATTCATGAAGAAAATGGGGGTCCTCACTTCTTTGGCTCTCGTGGGTAACAAGCCCTCCATTCTCTTGTCAGAGGGTCTCTTGCTCCGAGCCCTCAGAGAAGGCCTTCATTGTTAGGAGTGGGGGGTGGGGGGGACGAGATCGGAGGCTGCAAGCTCTGATCCCGCTGCCATCGAGGCCTCCTCCGACTCCCAGGGCCTGTGGGACAGAGCAGAGCTGGTCCGCGGGGTCCCCAAACTGTAAGTCTTCAGAGAGCTTTCCTCACCCCTCTCCTGTCAGACCGACACGCTTCTATTTCCACACGTGCCGTGCAGAGCCTTGTGTTCGACCAACCGTGTCCTTCCATTTTTTTTTTCAGACCCGGTGAAAAGGGGCTGCAATCGAGGCAAGACTTGGTTGCTTTGGCTGCTGAAACTCAAACCTCCAACCTCACTGCCTCGGCGAACGTGCTCCGTGAACTCCCAGGTCCGCCTTGATTCTCCCCTGGTGTGCAGCGTTCCCCGGGGTGCGTGCACCAGCCTTTCTCCGCCTGCTCTTCCTCTGGTGCGCACTTTGGCGGGTCCCTGCTGTTAGCCATTGTGGGGAGGCTGTGATAAACCACGGTGTGCGTGCGAACATACATGTCTCGGCTACATCTACAACTATTAAGTATATAGATACGGATATACAGATTACGTAGCTAAAAATGACATAGATACAGATATATAGATATCGATGATAGAGATACGGATGTAAATGTAGGTGATATATATAGATGTAGATATCGTTTAGGTGTAGATATAGATGATATATATAGATGTAGATATAGATAATATATAGCGATAGATGATACATAGTTACAGCTCTAGATTTGATCTAGATCTATAGCTACAGATGCTATGTAGATATAGATGAGACAGATATAGATGATATAGATAAAGAGATATATCTCAGCTACGTGTGTGTATGTGTCTCAGCTAGAGACATATCCATCTCTAGGACAGATAGCATGTAGCGAGATTGTCGGATCATGCGGTATTTTCCAATTCAATTTTTCAAGGAATCTCCAAACGTCTTCCCACAGTGGTCTGACCACCTCCCAGTCCTCCAGCAGTGTGGTGGGACTCCCTTCTCTTCCCTTCCATGACAGCATTTGTGTTTTCTGTCGTTTATAACTTTGTTATTAGTGCGGAGGTGACGGGCCAACTCGCCATTGCTTTGATTCGCGTCTCTGTCATGGTTGATGGGTGCCTTGGTGGTGCTGCCAGGTGAGCACTGGACTACTAGCTACAAGATTAGCAGTTCAAACACACCGGCTACTCCTTGGAGAAAAGATGAGGCTGTCTACTCCCATCAAAATGAGCAAACTCAGAGATCCTATAGCGTCTCTCTGTGTTGGAATTGCCTCGAGGGCAGCGGGTCTGGTCTGGTTAACGACTAATAGGCTCCAGAAGCACTTTGTATGTTCGCTGACCGCCCGAGTGTCCTCTTCAGTGAAAGGTCTCTTCATGGCCACTGCCCATTTCTTAGAAATGGGACTATTGGTCTTTTTCTTGTTGAGGGGTTGCCATCGTCTATGAAGTTAAGAGATGAGTCCCTTGGGTGATAGGCCATTGCTTCAGCATCACTTCTGAGGTAACAAGTGTGAAGACAGAAGCCATAGAGGTTTACACTCACACACACACACACACACGTGCGCACGCACGCCCGCCAAGACCAGGGTCCCTGTCCTGAGTGAAAAATGAGACTTCTTCAAGAAACCTCCTCTTGCTGTACGTCGTCAGAGACCAGCTGCCCAGTGTGGTCATGTTTTCCCTCGACGTTTTATCTACAGCCCCAGAGAAAGCCGTCCATTGAAGAAAGCAAGAAAGGCGCGATTCAGTGATGTCAAACGCTGACGGGATTCTTCCTGCCACTGTCTTTGTTCATTGTCCATAGTGTCTACAGTGATCAAGGTAACGGCACATGGGTCTGGGGAGGTCCCAAGGACACACTGGACTGTTATATTGTCCCCTGATGCTGGAACAACAGGACAGCATCTTGAGCCTGTCACCGGGTCAACGGCGGTCCCAGCCAGGTGAGCTGTGGTTTTGCGTGGCTTTAAAGATTTCAAGCTTTTTCAGATAATCCAAACCCCAGAAACCATGGTCTCTGCCCCGGAGTCGATGCTGACTCACAGTGATCCTACAGGGCAGGGTGGATCTGCCTCTTTGGGTTTCTGAGACTGCAGCTCTGTACGGGCGTAGAAAGCCTCATCTTTCTCCCCAAAGAGTAGCTGGTGGTATCAAACGGCTGACCTTTCGGATGGTGGCCCAACTTGCCGCCCACTACATCACCAAGGCTCCTGTAATTCAGATACCTTTCCCAGAAAATGGGAGTACCTTACACAGAAAAAACGTCTTTTACTTAGTTCCAAGTTTTCTTTGTTGGTAGTTGAATTTGGTGGACAAATAAAACGGATCTTTGTAGGAGAAAAGAAAAAATGAATATGACACTTAAAAACACCATGTTAGCCCAAAGTGAGACAAGGCTTTTTTTTCAACTACAGAAATCTATTTTGGTATTTAAATATCAGCCCATCGATGTACTGCAGGATGAAATTTGGGGAGCACTCTGCTGATATGTGGTCCTCAGACCCCTTCTTACCACCACACTATTTTACTTTGCTCTGGTCTTCAGGTCTACAACTTCTCGAAAGGCCCGCGGCAATCAAATGCCAGTTTGTTGTGGGTGTCGTTGTTGTTAGACGCTATCGAGTCATCTTTCAGCTGCAAGTCAGCTCACTTAATAAGGAATAATTAATTGCATTACGCTCTTTTAAGGAATTAACTAGGAGATACAACAGACAGCATTCTACCTTTACTGAGTCGATTCCAATTCTAGCTAGGGCTTCAGAGACTGTAAATCTTTACGAGAACAGACAACCCCATTTTTCTCCCTTGGAGTGACTGGTGGACAGCCCAATGCCTAACCCACAGTGCCACCAGGGCTTGTGTCAGCGACAGCTGCGACTGTGGAACACAGAGGGGAACCTTGGGCAGAGCCTACATGAATGGCGATGAGACAATGGACAGAGAGGACAGCAGTGACAGGGCTTGAAGCACATAACCATTGTCGATGAGCATATGGTGTGGAAATCGGCAGATGGGCTGGGGGGTGCACTCTATTGAGTATACTTTCACCCCAAGTGTAAAAGCAAAACCACAGAGCTGAACAACCCAACAGGGCAGCCACTTGCTGCATGAAGCGAGTCCCATGTCAATCCCAAACCAGACACCACCCTAGGAAGTCAATGCTGACTCAGCACCCACTGTGGGTTTCCGAGACTGTAATTGTTGACGAGAGTAGAAAGCCCAGTGTTTCTTCCATGGAGCTGCTGGTGGTTTTGAAATGCCAACCCTGCAGATCGCAGCCTACTGTGTAACCACTATGCCACCAGGGGCCCTTTCCATGTCAATGGCATAACTTGCATTTTTAAATCCCTTTGTAACATTGGGCTAGTCACATTTCAAGTGAGCAGGGTGGGCAGTGGTCACTGCAAGGGTCACGGCAGGGAGAACGTCTTCTTCAACTAGGAAATTCTATGGGGCAGAACTCATCTGAAGGCCAATCCTGTTTCCACCCCAAAGAACTAGCACCCCGGTCCCTGCCCCCACCAGCCTTAGCCTCTCCCCGAATTCCCACCACCCAAAGTTTCGTATGCCCTGGTGCCATAGGGGTTACATATTGGGCTGCTCACTACAAGGACAGCAGTTCAAAACCACCAGCTGCTTCGTGGGAGGAAAAAGGGGCTTTGTACTCCCATAAAGATTTATAATCTCAAACCCAGAGGGGTCGTTCTACCCTGTCCTGTCAGGTCGCTACAAGTAGACATAGACTCCAGGGCAGTGTGTCCTCCAGTGGGGCAGTGAGTGGTTTCAAACTGCTGACCTGGCAGTTGACAGCTCAATTCATAATCACTACACCACCAGTGCTCTGGGGCTAGTTTCCCAGACAGGAGGTAATTTCTACAGCCTCCCACGTACTCTGCCTCAGGCTCTGCCCTGATAGAAATGCCCTGCCTACAAGGTAGCAATCTGTGCCCTGGAGTCATGGGAAGAAACACCATTAACTCTGAATGATACTCACATCTCCAGGCTAAAGAGGAGCGGTCAGCCAGCACTGCCACAGTACAGGTGCCTGCTTTTGGGGACAAAGCCCTCCTGAAGGTCCTCGTGAGCCCCGCAGCACAGCCCGTCTATGGAACCAGAATCTCCACCGTTCTCTCTTTTTCGGTGAAGAATGACAGTGGCCCAATTGACAATGGTGTTTTCCATTTCCAATTATCCCCATGGCTGCTCTCTCTCAGACCAGGACACGCAAACAAGAGTGCTGTGTGGACGGCCGTTGCCATGAGAACCCGTGTTTCTGAGCCCATCACATTTTAAAGCATGCCAACGTCTGTCGCTTTGGTGGCCAAAGGAGGAAGCTGGGCCAAATGGAAAAGGCCAGAATGCGCCAGGCTCGAAGCGCCCCGGAGCCCACGAGGGCGGGGAGTGGGGGTGGTGGGGTGGCTTAGATGTGACCGTCCGGCCTTATACACAGGGATCCCTTTGTAGCTCATCTGCTGCTGATCTTCAAAGGGGACTAATTAAACCTCCATCAGGTCTCTCAGGCAGCGCGGAGATCGGTTTCATGTGCAGAGAAAAGTGTAGTGACCGCTTGTTAGTTGGGCTGTGCAGGTTCTGACTCATCCCGACCCTATGTGCACCAGAACAAACACTGCCCGGTCCTGCACCAGCCTCACACTCGTGTCTGTGTGTTGAGCCCATTGTTGCAGCCACTGCGTCAACACCTCCCGTAGAGGGTCTCTGTCCTGTCGCGGCCCCTCTGCTTTACCAAGCATGATGCCCTCTTCCAGGGACTGCATCTCTCCTGACAGCAGGCCCAAGTACATGAGATGAAGTCTTGCCATCCTCGCTCTTAGGGAGCATTCTTTCTGTACTTCTTCCCTTTGTTTTGTTTTGTGCTTTGGTTCTTTTGGCAGCCCACTGCAATTCAAATGCATCGATTCTTCTTCCGTCTTCCTTATTCATGGTCCATCTTTCAGAGGGGAGACTGCAAATACCGTGGCCTGGGTCAGCTGCTCCTGAGTCCACTATGCGACGCCCTTGCTTTTCAGCACATGGAAGAGCCAATTTCCCAATGCAATGCAGTGTCTCATCTCCTGACGAACGCTTCCATGAGCGTAGATTTTTGGATCCAAGCAAGACGACATCCTGGACGATTTCAGTCTTGACTCCGTGAATCAGGATGGTTGTGACCTATTGGTCCCGTTGTGAGACTTTGGGTCTTCCTGACATTGAGTTGTGATCCATCCTGAAGGCTGGACCCCTTGATCTCCATCAGCAAGCGTTTCGAGTCCTCCTCACTTTCCGCAAGCAAGGTTGCACCATCTGCACAGCGCAGGTGTTAGTAAGCCTTCCTCCTCCCCCGATGCCACCGTCTTCTTCAGAATGCGCAAAGCGCCGAAGGAGCCCTGATAGCATCGTGGGGAACTTGTTGGGCTGCTAACTCCAAGGTCAACAGCATGAGCCCCCCAGCCACTCCACGGGAAAATGATGAGGCTGTCTGCTCCCATAAAGACTGACAACCCCAGAAACCCACAGGGGGCATCCTATTCGGTCCTATCAGGTCCCTATGAGTCAGAATGGACATGACGGCAGTGAGTTGGTTCATTTTTGTTTTCTGCAGTTGTGGTTCCTCCAGCTGCCGGTGCTGGAGCCCAGTTGGACACAAAGTCCGCCTCTTGACCCTAATTCTCTCTGTGGGTTCCCAGACACCTCTGTCTGCGTGTGGAAAACTGGAGTCTGATTTCAAGTGGCAGCTTCAGGGATGCTTCGTCCCCTCCAACGCTCCCTGACGGCCTCCCCACTCCTCCTCCCCCCAGGACTCGCCCCATCCACACAGGGCAATGCAGGCGTATCCAGTCTACACAGCCAGCACTCTTGCTGCCCTACTGCCCCATCACTGACACCGGGGCACTGGCTTCAACCAATACCATGAAGTTAGGTCATGATGTTGTGTAGGTAGTTAGTTCAAAGGAACCTACCTCCAGGCTTACAGAATATGAGAAAGAAATCTTTTTTTGTTGTTTTTTGCTTAAGCCACCATAACTTGCAGTCAAATGTAACCCTAGTAATGTGATAACAAAGAATCCCCAGTGGTGCAAACCATTAAGCAATTCCTTGGCACTCAGATTCCAAACTCAACTGCCATTGAGTCAATGCTAACTCATAGCAACCCTATAGGACAGGGTAGAACTGCCACTTTGAGTTTCTGAGGCGGTGCTTGTTTACCAGAATAGAAAGCCCCATCTTTCTCCCGAGTAGCGGCTGGGAGTTTTGAACTGCCAACCATGAGGATCACCGCCCAATGTGTAACCACTACACCAGCAGGGCTCCCCTAACTGCAAGATCAGCAGTTCAAAATTATTAGCTGCTCCATAAGAGAAAGATGTGGCTCTCTACTCCCATAAAGATTTCCAGGCTTGTAAACTCACAGGGGCAGTTCTGTTCTGTCCTATAGGCTGCTGCAAGTCAGAATTGATTCGATGGCAGTCTGGTTTTTTAAGGACCTCTGGTAATGGAGTGGCTCCTAGTGATCCCTTGGCAGTTCTCGCCAATCTTTTGAGGTGCCTCAGAAGAAAGGCCTGGTGATCTACTTCTGAGAAATCAGCCACTGAAAGTGTACCGAGGCAGAGTGATACTCCGACCTGGACGGCATGAGTCAGCATTGACACGATTCCCACTGGTTTATCTGCTTAAAAAAAAAAGGTTTTATACAACCTCACAGCCACTGAGTCAATTCTCACTCACAGTGACCCAATCGGCTGTAAGTCTTAAAGAACAGAGAGTCTCCTCTATATCCCTTGGAGTAGCTGGTGGGTACTAACTACCGACTTTAACTAACCAAAGTCAAATCATGACTAGCTGAGTGGATTTAAAACTTCTGGGCCCTCCTTTGGGAAAGAAAGATGAGACAGACTGCCCTGTGAAGGTTTCTAGCCTGAGAAACCGAGCGAGGAGTTTCCAATCCGTCCTGTAGGGTGGCCATGGGCCAGGATGGACTTGATGGCCAGGGGTTTATTTGGGGTTGGCGCCTCTTTTATTCTTCTTCTCCCAGACACTGGTCTCTTCCCTAACTGCAGCCCCCACTGTTCTGGAAGTTTCTAATCGTTCACCTTTTCTCCAGGCCTACCCCATCCTAAGCCGAGCGTTAGAGGAGCCTTGGTGGTGTTGTGGTTATGCCTTGGGCTGTGGGTTGCAGTTCAAAACCACCAGCCGTTCCCCAGGAGGAAGACAGGGCTTTCTACTCCCAATGACAGTGGCAGTCTCGGAAACTGACGGGACAGTGCTCCCCTGTCCTGTGGGTCATGGCAAGTGGCCATCGACACAGTGGCAGTGAGCTGGCTATTTGGTTTGGAAGGCAGACTTTCAGGAAGAGATGAGGCTTTCTAGCCCCATAAAGATTTGCCGCCTCCGAAGCCCAGAGAGACAGTTCTGCTCTGTCCTATGTCGCCGAGTCAGAATGGGCTAGATGGCAGTGAGTTTGGGTTTGGTCACCCCGACTTTCCGGAGCCATGGAGATTGCATGCACCCTTGAAAACCTTAAACTATTGGCCTGAGATCCTCTTTAAACCTTCAGCCAAAAATTCCCCTAGAGTCTTCTTCAAACTAAAACCCCAGTTCCACATCAATCGTAAATTGGCTCTGCCTTGAGCAATGGAGTTCTTCTGAGAACCTGTAAGGCAGTGGTTTTCAACCTTCCTCACGCTGCGACCCTTTCATACAGTCCCTCATGTTGTGGTGACCCCCAACCATAACATTACTTTCGTTGCTACTTCACCACTGACATTCTGCTACTGTTATGAACCAGGCGACCCCTGTGAAAGGGTCGTTTGAGCACCCCCAAGGGGGTCGCGACCCACAGGTTGAGAACCCCTGCTGAAAGGGGTCAAGTCGGCAACAGGAGCTGTGGAGATCAGATGGGAGCCGTCGGGGGCCCTGGGTCGATGGCCGGGGTGGAGGAATTACTCCGTCATCCGGGGTGGAGGAATTACTCTGTCCAGGGGCTTGAGGAATCCAGGCCACGGAATGGTGCCTATGAGTGCTCTGCTGTCTATTCTGGATTCTATATTCTGTGTACTGTTTCTATCCTCTGAGAGCGACTAGTGGTTTCAAACCGCTGACCTTGTGGCTTAGCAGCCCCACGCATAACCACTGCACCCCCAGGGCTCCTCCGAGAAGTGGTAAAGGTGGCCTTAATTTGAAGCCCGATGGTGATGTCGTGGGCTACACATTGGGTGCCTAATCAAAGGGTCAGCAGTTTGAACCCACTAGTCGCTCCTCAAGAGAAAGATAAGGGTTTCTACTCCCACAATGATTTATGACCTCAGAAACTCAACAGAGTCCGTTCTAACCATTCCTGTAGGGTCACAATGAGGCGAATTCACTCAATGACAGTCTATTTGGTTTGGGGTCTTGGTTTAGAATTTTTTGTTTCTAGAATTTCTATTCTGTATATAAAACCAAAAAACAAAAGCAAACTTAGTGCCATCGAGTCAACCTGACTCAGAGAATCCCTGTTTTACCAGGTAGAGGTGCTCCTGTGGGCTTCCAAGACTGTAACTCTTTACAGGAGTAGGAAGTCTCATCTTTCTCCTGTGGAGCGGCTGGTGGTTTCAAACAGCTGACCTCACAGTTAGCAGTCCAACACATAGCCCACTCTGCCACCAGGCTTCCTTAGCAACAACTAAATATAAATTAATTTCATTCAAAGAATAAGTTTCAGTTACTTTGGTTGCTGCTGGTGACTGTAGAAGTCCCAGATTTTGTGCAACATGCTGGTGTTTTAACTGCTGTTTTGTGGTCCTTCGTATTGGTGAGTTCGTGTGGAGAACTTCTCGGTACTGAAGTAGCAATTAAGGACAAAGAAGAAGACAGATCAAAATTGACGTCTGCTCAGTTACTAATAACATGGTTATTGAACATGCAATTCGATGTAGAAAGATTTGATAGAACGTTACCGTTCATCTTCGTGGAACGTATGAAATGCCTTGCTGAAGCAATTGACAACTCTAGTTATCACATATTATTCTAAGAGTGGGATTGATAGAAGCATTACTGTGGAAAATAAATCTAGAAATAAAAACTTAAAATCACACTTACTAGAGGAACCCATGTGACTATCTCCCGAAGACAAACTTAAACTGAAGCCACTCCCAGTTGACACTTTCAGTCAAAAAGCAGGTCAGCCCATAAAATAAACAGAACCACCCAAGAGGAATGGAGTGCTTAGAACAACCACCTCTACAAGACCAGCCAACATTTGCCCAAGGCCAAGACGAGAAAGCGAGAAACTGGGAGGGAAGCTAGATCAATGGAGATGGAACCAACAGAAGGCAACCCATCTGAACATGTGACTCACCGTGAACCCTCTAAGCAGGGTGAAAGAATTGTTTGTACAAGAAGTGTTTAAAACCAAAACTAGATTCACTGTCAACAAGTCAATCATGACTCATAACGTCCCAGTAGAACAAGGGTAGAAATGCCCCTGTGAGTTTCCAAGATTGTAACTCTTTACGGGAGTAGAAAGCCTCATCTTTCTCCCTTGGAGCAGCTGATGGTTTCAAACTGATGACTGTGGGGTACCAGTCCCCATAATCAAACAGGTCCAAGGGGAAGTTGTGTAATTGAGGGGTAAAATTAAAGAGCCGTCAGACAAGATAAAGCATTCAATTGCTCACCTCCCAGATGGCCATGATCTCAGAAGCCAGGTCCGTGCAGAGAGAAAGAATAGATTTTCAAACAAAGCTTATATACACTTGGGGGGGGGCGTGCAAGCCTGTATCAGAAGGGGCTGTACAATAGGCATATGTGGGACAGGAGGGGGATGAGCTAGGGGTGTACACGCAACAGGAAAGGGAGGCACAAAGGGCAAACATGTGACAAGATGGGCGGACCCTAGATTCAAGATGGTAGCCTAACCTTGGTCTTCCCTGAGTTGGCTTAACCTTGTATTTGGGCTCTCCTTCAGGGGAATAATCTATCCTTATCAGATGGGAGTGGGCCCCACCTACGGTGGGACAGCAAATAGGGTCTGATTGCTCTAGAGAGTTGATAACCTTCAGGGAGCTTTAAGCAGCTAACCTCCAAGTGTGTAGCCATTGACCAAGTGTTAGCAAGTGGCATCTTAGGTTTGGCCTATAATATGAGGGGACAACCCGGGGAATAACTTTTCTGTACCCCACAGGTGACCTCTTGCTTAACAGCCCAATATGCCACCCTCGCTCCTCCAAGAGGCATTTAAGGAGGCCTTAATTTTGGAGCTCTGGTGGCAAAGGGGATTACATGTTAGACTGATAATCACAAGGTTAGCAGTTCAAACTCACCAGTCTCTCCGTGAGAGAAAGATTTCTACTCCCACTGAGATTGACAACCTCAGACACTCAGCAGAGGCCACTCTTAAGTGTTGAGAGTGTGCCTTTTTTTAAAATGAAGACTGTAAATTTTTACAGGAGTAGAGAGCCCTGTCTTTCTTCCACAGAGTGGTTGATGACTTTGAACTGCTGACCTATCAGTTAGCAGCCCAACACATAGCACCGACTATGCCACCAAGAAGAGAAATCGACTCCATGGTGGGATCCTTGTTTCTAATGGTTTTTTAATATGCTATTCCTTCAGGGTCTGGCAGGTGACAGACTAGGCCATCCTACGTTTGCATTGGTATTGAGGTTTTATGGGACATGCTTAATTCTCTTTATTCCAACAGGTAACTAACCTGGCAGGTAGTCAGGGTAGGCAATTCAGGCAGGTTTTATTCTTGTGTGTGTGTGTGACATTTATAGAAGTAGAGTTCTGCGGGTGGCCAGGCAGTTCCAAATGCATGCATGCAGCATGTCAGGTTCTATTAGTGCTTCCAGAGACGTAGCTCAACTTTCTCTTGATGGGACTTCCTGCCAGGGAAGCATGCCAGCCATGCTCCGGATAGGACTTGTGTAGCCTGGGAATGCCCACGTATGGGAGTTCCCATACCTGACGGGTTTCCAGAAATGATGTTCTGCCATTTTTTCTTATCATAGAAGTCGGAAACACTGCTTGGGGGAAAGGCACGGGTGAATTGCGGAAACCTGAACATTATAAACAAGTCTGTCTAGGAAGAAGTCCACTCAGAGTGCTCCTTAGAGGCATGGATGGCAAGACTTTGTCTCAGACATGTTGTCGGGAGAGTCCAGTCCTGGAGAAGGGCATCCTGCTTGGTAAAGTGGAGGGCCAACAGAAATAGAGGAAGGCCCCCAACAAGAAGGGTTGGCACCGTGGCTGCGACCATGGGCTCACTGTGCGGGTAGCCACGGGCCTGGGAAATGTGTCATTCTGTCATGTGCAGGGTCACTAGGAGCCGAAACCGACTCAAAGGCCAACAGCTGCCCCTCAGGAGAAGGACGTGGCTCTCTGCTCTCAGAAAGATTTGCAGCCTTGGGAGCCCCACGGGGGCAAGTCAGCCACCACGCAAGGTGCAAGCTCGGCGGTCATGCAAGGTGCAGAGTCTCCACCATCTGGTCCCCACCATCCCAAATCAGCAGAGGGTCTGTCCCATGTGCAAGCACAGCTTCTACACAAGCCCTTCCCATACCACCGAGACCTCCGAGACGCTCCATCTGAGAATGACGGGACGGGGCTGCCCTCCCCCGCTCCCCCTGTAAAGGAACACAGTGCGCAGTCACCTCAGTTGTCAGTCTGTACAAGCCAACAACCCATGCACTGAGGTCTAAAACACTGTCCTATCGGATAGACTTTCTTTTACTCCACGGCGCTTTCAATTCTGGATCAGTGGCTACATTAACGGTTCTATCAATAACACTACCATCCACGCTCCAGGGGGATCGTTTATAATGTCCTTCAGTCAAAGTAATACGAATGCCTTCCAAAGGAACCAGGGACCTGTAGAAGCCACAGATAAAGCCATACCCCCAGTCTAAGGACAGTTAGTTCTAATGGCACAGTCCTGCTCAAAACCTGCCCCCACCAAGAGATCACTCATGAGATGGGTGCTGTAGCAAAGTGGGGTGAAGAGAGCAGGAGATGCCCGGCGATCAGAAAGAATAGCATCTGGGGTCTTAAAGACTCGTCTTAAAACAAGCAGCCATCAAAGTGAGGCGTGGGCTAAGCTCGCACGGAGGAAGCACACCAGCCTGGGTGGCCCTGGGCGTGCCAAGAGTATAAACCAACCCAGAGGAGCGGATGGTGTTAGAGCTTACGTTCGGAACACCCGGTTTGCAGTGGGCTTCAGAGGACAGTGGAAGTCCAAAAGCCATTTGCAGGCAGCCCATGGGGATCAAGCTCCAGGTGATTGCCCTCTGATGATGGACCAGGGATGGGAAAGCCCTGTCCCCAGGCAGCACCTTGCGGGGTGGATGACTGCCGTTGTCCTGAGGTCAGCATGTGACCCCTTGTCCGTGAGTGCCCTCTTGGCCCAAGGTAGAATCGCTCCATTTCCTGCTTTGTTTTCAATGGACACTTTTCTTTGTGTCCGTGGGTCCTTGTTATTGGTCCGTTTGTCTGTGCTCTGTCTTGCTTTTGTGCGATTTTCTGCGTGTGAAAGCAGGTTAGGTAAACCCAGGAAGAAAATAACTGGATCAGTAGACTCCAAGGGGCGCGGCAGGGGAGGCTGGCGGGAAATGGGGAGCTCACAGCAACGAGGGAGGGCGAGGAGGAAGACATGCGCTGGGATGGCCTGTGGGGATGACTGCCCAGCTCTCACCAACACGCGGTTCAACTCCTGAAGTGTACGGTCCGTGGCTGCGTCTGTGACCTTGTTGAAAACAAATGAATTAAAACATCAAACAAAATGAATAGTTTAAAAATAATGGGGCTGCCGCTGATGGAGGAGACCCGGTTGCATGGTGGTGACGGATTGGACAGCCCACTGGGAGGTCAGCAGTTCGAAACCTCCAGCTGCTCCTCAGGAAAAAGTTGAGGCACGGTGGCAGAGCACTCAGCGGCTCACCCCAAGTCTGGTAGCTGAAGCCCATAGCAGCCCATCAGGTGAGTTCGACCTGGTCCTATCTGGTCGCTACCCTCGGAAATGGATGCATTGGCGGTGGGTGCTTGTCCAGGGATGCCCTGGGAGTTATGAGGAGTATAAGCCCTCTCTCTCTCCACTGCCCCTCTGCCATCCTGTGCTGCCGGGCGTGGTGCTGTGGTTCTGGCAGCCTTGCCATCAGTCGTTCAAACACCAGCGGCATCACCCATGGCGGACAGACTAGCAAGACAAGCCTGGTGATTGATCTCTGCCCACGAGCCCACGAAAGGCCCAGGGCTCATAGAACATGTATTGCCCAACACTGGTACCCGCTGCCTTCCGATGCGTCAGCAGGAGGGAGTGATTACGGGAGAGGAAGATCATGTTGGGCCAAGGGGAGGGCCGGGGAGGGTGGGGGGCCCGTCAAGGCGATGGACTGGTGACACGAGTGGACCCAGGTCTGGAGGCGTTTCATTCTGTTGGACACGGCGTCCTCATCATGAGTCAGCCTCTCTCAGCGACTGACAACCTGCGCAAGCGCTCTTAGGCCACACCCACCAGCTGAGGCCAGGCAGGATGGAGGAAATGATCCAAGAACAAAGCCAGCAGCAAATGCTGAAGGTTGATGTCTCAGGCGCCCTGAGGGAGCAGTCGGTAGACACTGAGAGGTGGGCGGTTCAAACCCACCAGCCCCTCCGCAGAGCAGCACGAGGCAGCCTGCCTCTGTAAAACATGAGGGTAGCTCTACTCTATCCTACAGGCAAGGGCAGGTTACCCAGTAAGCAAAGTAAGCATGGGCTTTGCCTACCTTCCTTGCCAGGTCTCTTGTCCCTGCCAGGGATTATAAATGGAAAAAGAGGCTTTGATTGTGTAGGCAGGTGCGGTGGGGCTTGGCAGATCTAGTGGCAGAATCTCTCATGTGGTGGGGAAAAGTGAAATTTTTCACCACCTCCACCCCCACTATCATGGCCCCAATTCTACCTTAAAAATCTGGCTAGACCAGAGCACGTACACAGGTACAGATAAGAGCTGGACACACAGGGAATCCAGGACAGATAAACCCCTCAGGACCAATCATGAGAGTAACAATACCAAGAGGGGAAGGTGGGGGAGAGAAACAGGGAACCGATCACAATCATCTACATATAACCCCTTCCCAGAGGGATGGACAACAGAAAAGTGGGTGAAGGGAGACATTGGTCAGTGTAAGAAATGAATATATATATAATCAAGGGTTCATGAGGGAGGAAGGGTGGAGGAGGGGGAAAACTGAGCTGATACCAAGGGCTCAAGTAGAAAGAAAATATTTTGAAAATGATGATGGCAACATATGTACACATGTGCTTGACACAAAGATGTATATATGGATTGTGATAAGACCTGTAAGAGCCCCCAATAAAATGATTTTTAGAAAGAAATAAGAAGTTATTTGCCACAGATGAGTAAGTAAGCACAAGTCAGCCAAACTTAGCTTGCTTATTAGGCCTGAGAGGAGTCAGCTCTGAGTCCCTGGCGATGGGCTTGGTTGAGGGTGTGGGCAATCCCGATGGCATGTTCTGAATCAGGCCTGGAAGTAACCACCCCGGTCTAAAAATAGAGCTCCGGTGAGTGCGCCCTGGGTGGGTGGAGAGGGAGTTTGCGGAGGGCGGGCTGGGAGGCCTGTCAACCCCTAGAGAATGTGTACAGCTGCTGAAGACAATCGTTTGGGTTAAGACTCAATCCCCGCAAAGACCTGCTCTGGGTAGCTTCCGGTGTGTGGCTTCAGGTTTGAGGAATTCCGCATGGGGCGTGGCTGGTGGTGCTTGGCTGCTACCCGTGAGGTCAGGAGTTCAAGTTCTCCTCCTGCTCCCCCCCCCCCACCTTACCGAGGGAGAAAGATAAAAATGTATAGCCTCAGAATCCCATGGAGGGTAGCTGTGCGTCGGAATTGACTCAATGGCTGTGGGTTTGGCGGCGCGGGGGCGGGGGAGCGGGGGGTTGATGTTGGGTTCAAATGTAAAGGATTCCAACACGTGCCCGACTTGCTCCTCTCTGAGTAAGAAAGCCGCTCGTGTTCCGGGGTAGGAATGCCCCTTCCGCTTCTGCGCCACTGATGTCGGACGCTGTCTGGTTGTTTGACAGCTCACAGGGGGTTGTAGACTGTCGTCTGCATGGGCAGGCGCCCTGGGGTGCTGTGGGTTAGGCTTTGGCTGCAAACTGCAAGGCCTGTGGTTCATATCCAGCAGCCGCTCCTGGGGAAGGTGTCCTCTGAAGCCCCAAGGAGCAGTCCACGTCTGCCCTGCAGGGTCGCTGCACTTGGAATGGGCCACCAGGGGAACGGTGGTTGTGGGTGGGTGAGAATCCTTAAAGAAGGAGGTCACTGGGTCTTTATGCCACAGAGCGGGGGGGGGGGGGGGGGGGGGCGGGAGGGGGTCCAACCATGACTTTGCGCTGAGCAGTCCTCAGTTCCTGGTCCTTGGAAGCTGGGCCTTTCCTCTGTGACAGAATCCTTGGAATAAGAGGAAGAAAAGAGACACGGCCCCTCAAAGGCCACTCGAGAGAAATGAGCGGAAAGGAAATGAGAGGGAGCTGGCTCTTGTTTCCTCGCGATGTCATGTGCAGATCACGCCTCCTTCTCATCTCCGTGGGGTGAAGTGAACACACGTTAAGACTGCACGTGGGTCAGGCGAGGACCCCTGGGGGCGCAGTGGTTCTTCCGCAAGGTTAGCGGTCGGGCCTCTCATTCCACTTCCATCAGGAGTCACAGCCTCGGAAACCCACAGGGCGGTCCCACCCTGTCCTGGAAGGACGCTGTGAGTCGGCATCGACTCCCTGGCAGTGAGTTTGCTTGGTTTTAATTTGCCGTCGGTCTTTCATCCCCCAAGCGTTCCAACGAATTTGTCCCCTTGCAGATATGACACTCTTGCCACTGGGAAGAAAATTTCGGTTGCGTGTGTGAGTCATTGCTTCTATTTCTTGGATGTTTCAGGGAAGGTTGGTTGAATTCCTGTGTGGCCCTGTGCAGAGAGAGACAGAGAAGAGACACCCAGCAGGGTGTAACCTCAGGAGCCCCCTGGGGCAGTTGTATTCTGTCTCCCATGGGGCTACTGTGAGGCCGAATCAACCCAACGACAAAGCGGTAGATTGCTCCCAAGATGAAGATTCTACAACCTTGGTGTCTTGCATGCCATAAACTTGAAGGATTCTTTGATGGACCATCAAGCACTATAGGAACCGGAAATAAAGAAAGGCGGGCGACGACAATGACATTATTGGATGATTTCCACATTCTGTTTGGCCGGTTTTTCTTTGGAAAGGGTGCCAATAAGGGTCTCTCAGTCTGGGGGGCCAGAAGGATGAGCTCATCTGTGTTGGAAGAAGTTCATCCAGAGTGCTCCTTAGAGGCAAAGATGGCGAGTTCGTCTTAACATTCTTTGGACATGTTCTCCGGAGGGACCATTCCCGGAGAAGGACGTCCTGCTTGGTAAAGTAGAGGGTCTGTAAGAAAGACGACCCTTGATGAGATGGACGGACAGTGGCTGCAACAGTGGGCTTCTAACCATTGCGAGGGCTGAGGGTGGCGCAAGACTGGGCAGGGTTAGGTTCTGATGTGCGCAGGGTCACCATGACTTAGAACCCACCACATGGCAGGGCACCAGGTGAGGATGGTTTGACTGTAGAACCTATACTTTATCTTTTATGCTTTAAAGTGCCCCGTGTGGATGTCATGGTGGTGCCCTGGTTATGCGTTGGGCTGCTAACTGCAAGGTCAGCAGTTAGAAACCACCAGCCATACCTCGAGGGGGGGGGGGAGACAAAGCTTTCTACTCCTGTAAAGAGCTGCAGTCTCAGAAACCCCCAGGGGCAGGTCTACCCTGTCCTATAAGGTCACTATGCGTCAGCATCCACTTGATGGCAATAAGTTTGGTTTATGGTCTTGTGCAGAAGTAACTGGAAGAGGTGGCTTCCTGATATCCGTTCAGCTGCAAATGTTTGGAAATTTGTAATTAAATAAAACATACTTCAAAGAAATGAAGAAAAGGAGAGGTATAGGAGAGGGAACAGTAGGGAGGAAGGAATATTCAGCTTCCTCTAGCCATCTTTTTTTTTTTTTAAAGATTTGCAGCTAAATATGCTTCAAGGTGACGCCTTTATCTAAAGGACCCCCTCCCCTTCACCCCCTTCCACCCCCCCTCAACCTCCTGGATCCTCGCTGCAGGCTTCCGGGGACCCTTGGTGTTCCTTACAACTTGAAAGGGAGCCCAGGAGCATTTCCGGGGATCCCTGAGCAGGAGAGGTGGACTCAGAGCGGGTGGAGCTGAAAAGAAGGCTCTTCTCAGAAACCATGGACAAGAGCGTCCTTCTGAGCATGAGTACACGATCAACTCCTGCACCGTGAGAATGGCATCACCCCAAACTGCCTCGCCGTGACATTTAAAGGGATGCCAGGCAAGGAAAATGGGTCTTAAAAATCAGACAAGCAAACAATGCCGCCGTCCCCCTCCCCGAGTCCCCTCACCAGCACCACTTTGTTGGCTCCACAATACGTGTTCTCATGTTCTCATCAAAAACGAAGCAGGAGGTGTTTCTGCCCTGTGAGACACGAAAGGAACACAGCTTTCCTCACAGTGTCAAAATCCTCACGGTATCATAAGGAGCCCTGGGACATTGCTCTGTGATCCGAAAGGTCGGCAGTTCAAAATCACCAGCTGCTGCAAGGGAGAAAGATGAGGCTGTCTGCTCCCATCAGGAGTTCCAGTCTCAGAAACCCACCGGGGCAGCTCTGCCCTGTCTTACACGGTCACCATGAGTGGTAATCAGTGCGAGGGTAATGAGTGTGAGTGACTTTCTCTCGCTTTTTGTTTCATTGTGTCATATTCCAGGGCCACCGTAACTGCTTTGAGGATATTGTGAAATCTTGTTTGTTTGGGGTGTTTTTTTTTTAACTTTGAAAAACAAAGAACTCAATACCCTTGAATTCAAAACATAGATGCAGTGCCGTGAAGGACTTTCTTAAGTGGAATCGTCAATCACTATTTAAGTGGATTTGTTCTACTGTGAACGTATTCAAAATATAAATCCTTGCCGAATACCCAAAGGGCCTGGGAGTTAAACGATGCAAGATGCAGCCTTCAATATCAAAAGAGAAGAAGGCAAATACGCGTGTCAAGTACATCCAACTCTGACTTGTGGTGGGGGGGCTGCGGAGTCGATTCAGTCTCATGGTGACCCATGGAACAGAGCAGACCTTTCCTGTGGAGATCCCAGCTCTTGCCTGCTGAGTGGGTGTGAAATGGAACTTTCCACCTCTCTGTATGCACTCCAGAGCTCGACCACGGTGCCTCCAACAGTGCATACATGAGGGGCTACAAAAGTTCATGGGAAAATTCCATGGTCTTTCCATTCCATTTTCCCATGGACTTTGTGAAGTCCCATCCTGGGTCTACATAGGTATGCGTATACATGTATACGAGGGGCTATCCAAAAACCACCATGTTCATTTGTTCTTTTGATGTGAGGGGGATAGTGCATTTGGAGTTTGTTCCACCAGCTCAGACTATTAATCAAGCTTCTATTGATTTAGAGGTTATGACATGATAGTGTAAAAATATGTGACCAAAAATGCCGGATTTGTGGCAGAGAGGAGACTGGTTTTGCCACCACGACAATGCACCTGCTCACGCAACCATCTCAGTTGCCAGTTTTGGGCCCAAAACAGCATGCCTCTCTTGCCCCACACAGCTACTCACCTGATCTTTCTCAGTGTGACGTCTTTTTGTTTCCAAGAATGAAGAGGGGCATGAAAGGATAACATTTTGATGGTGTAGAAGAGGTGAAGAAAAAAATGAGGGAAGTGCTGTCAGCCATCCAAACAGATGAGTTTGAAAAATGTTTCCAAGAATGGAATCACAGATTTGACAAATGTATTAAGTGTCATGTAGAGTACTTTGAAGATGACAAGGTGGTTTTGGAAAAAAACCTAGTATGTGTGTACGTGTCTATGTATGTAGATACACATTGCACATTTATGTTTCTGTTGTATGTCCCCATATTAGGATGAGTGAAAAATATGGCTATAAAATCACAGAACATTTATTAAACTAAAATATTCAAATGTGAAGTTATTATTTCTCAACTTAACCTCCATTTAGGTCAACACACTTCTCAGGTCAGTGCTTCCATCGATCTGACCCATTCCTGGGGAATCCTGAGGTCTTCCGTTGACTCCAAGTCACATCGGCAGCTTGGGCATTGCCAAATTGAGCGAAGAGGTGAAGTCTACCCTGTTAATCAGGTTTCAGCTTGATGACTTCACTTGGAGGCTCACTGGAGGTCAGACCCAGTCACCCTGCCTTCCTTTTCCTGCTGCTGAGACACACCCTCTCCCTGCAAGACATTCCTGTTGACAAGACACTTGGAGCTATGCTGATGGAGCCACGTGGAGCCCACGCCAGCACTGAGCTGAGATGCTTCCACCACGACTGGATCCACAAAACTTTCCACCCACTGGCCTGTGATCTTCCTGCTCTCGGCGTCATTGCATGTGTTGCTTGAGTCTGAAGAGGACTTTATAGACTGGTATCTGACATATGGGTTAATATTGGGCTTATGGACTTGATCTGGACTGGGCCAGGATGTTTTCTTAATATGCAATTACTCTTCGATAGAAACCTTTTTCGTACATCCATATGCGTCTCTGGATTTGTCTCTCTAGTCAACCTCCACTAACACAGGCATTCTCAAGGGACACACGTCATGTTCCTTTTAAACGCTCGTTGACTTTGGGAAACAAAATGAAGTGTGAGGGATGGGGCCAGGCAAGGAAGGACTGGCTATGGGTGGGATTATTATTTTCTTTTCACCTTCCTGTCCTTTCACCCATCTCTAATGACGGTATGTTGCTGTCTTGCTGTTGTCCTTGTGATAGTCAACAGAGTCTTAAGAAGACATGAACTCCTTTTTGTCTCCTCTAGACTCAGTCGATCTTACTCCCTTTTGCCATTTTTGCAAAGGTGAGTGTGGTAGTTACATAATCTCGTGTCAACTTGAGGGTATTAAGAGTGCAGTCCTGGAGTCTAGACTGTCAATCAGGTTATAATTTGATTGGCGGGAGACTGAGCTAAGTGGCTCCCTGGGGCCGGCCCCCCTCTCTCTCTGCTTCACCTTCCTGTTGACAAGCCACGTGGAGCCACGCTGATCCTGTGAGAGCCCGGGAGATGCTTCCACTGCAACCGGATCCACAAGACTTTGCACCCACTGGCCTGTGATCTTCCTGCGTTTTGCATCATTGCATGTGCTGCGTGAGTGTGAAGAGGAATTTGGGCACTAGTATTGGACTCAAGGACTACTATCAGGCTTATGGATTGGATCTAGACTAGGCTGGGATGTTTTCTTAGTATCCAATTAATTATTCTTTGATATAAAGCTCTTTCTTCTACATCTATGAATATCCCTGGATTCGTTTCTCTAGTCAGCCCAGTCTAAGACAGTGAGCATTAACGGAACCCTTTGTTCTTATCAGATGCCACCTAATAGATTTTGACGCATCAAGACCTCATGGGACAGAGTAGAACTGCCTCATAGCGTTCCAAACCACTGAGAATCCTGGCCCCGCCAACTTACCTCAGAACCGTAACTGTCACGTTTTTAATTCCTTTTAACCACAAACCTTTTGAAGCCTCCTCCTAGTAGATGGTACACCTTTTGATGCATTAAAAAACACATGAAAGGAATACTTACATATGCGTATAAAACACTTTCAACAGAATACTTTGTTGTTAGGGGCCATTGAGTCTGTTCTGACCCATAGCGACTCCGCACAACAGATCAGAGCACCGCCTGGTCCCACGCCAACCTCACAGCCGTTTCTGTGCCTGAGCCCATTGATGCAGCCACGGTGTCTGCCCCTCTCCATCACAGCCTTCCTCGTTCCCATCGCCCATCCGCTTTACCAAACATGAGGTCCTTGTGCAGGGACTGGTCCCTCCTGACAATATGTCCAAAGTCTGTGAGAAGAAATCCTCCACCTGTGCTTCTAAGGAGCGTGCTGGCCTTACTTCCGATACAACTTCAGTTTGTCCTTCTAGCAGTCCAAGCTACTTTCAATATTCAAAGACATCGATTCTTCTCCAGTCTTCCTTACTCAACGTCCAGCTTTCACATACGTGCGATGCCATGGAGAACAGCACGGCTTGGGTCAGGTGAACCCTAGTCCTTAGAGGAACATCCTTGCTCTTCAAGACTAAAGAGGTCTCATGCAGCCGATTTCTCTAATGCAGGGTGTCTTTTGATCTCTAGGCCGCTGCTTCTATGAGCACTGGTTGTGGATCGAAGCAAGAAGAATGCCTTGCCAACTTCGATTGCTCCTCCATGTATCATCATGGTACCTATTGGTCTATTGGTGAAGATTCCGGTCTATTGGTGAGGATTCCGGCCTATTGGTGAGGATTCCGGTCTATTGGTGAGGATTCCGGCCTATTGGTGAGGATTCCGGCCTATTGGTGAGGATTCCGGCCTATTGGTGAGGATTCCGGCCTATTGGTGAGGATTCCGGCCTATTGGTGAGGATTCCGGCCTATTGGTGAGGATTCCGGTCTATTGGTGAGGATTCCGGTCTATTGGTAAGGATTCCGGTCTGCTCTACATTGAGTTGCCATCCACGTGGAAGGCTGCAATCCTCCCTCTTCTGCAGCAAGTGCTCACGTCCTCTTCACTTCCAGCAAGTGAGGCTGTGTCCTCTGCGTGTTGTAGGTTGTTAATAAGCCTTCCTCCAATCCTGATGCCACACTCTTCTTCATGTAATCCCGCTTCTCTGATGATTTGCACAGCCTACAGATTGAATCAACACGGTGAGAGGAATCAACCCCGATGACACCTGTCCTGATTTTACATCATGCAGTATGTCCTGGTTCTGGTTCTGTTTTTACAGTATGTCCTGGTTCTGTTAGCACTACTGCCGCTCGCTCCCTGTACAGGTTCCGCGTGAGCACAATGAAGTGTTCTGGAAGGTTCCATGTGAGCACAATGAAGTGTTCTGGAATTCCCATTCTTCTCAAGGCTCCCCATAGTTTTCTGTAACCTACACAGTCAACTGCCTTGGCAGAGTCAACAAAGCTCAAGTAAACATTGTTCTCAGAGTCTCTGCTGTGAACCAAGGTCTGTCTGACACCAGGAATGATATACTGTGTCCCACGTCCTCTTCTGAACCCAGCCGGAACCTCTGGCAGCCTCCTGTCCATGTGCCGCTGCAACTGTTGTTGGATGGACGTCACCAAAATTTTACTTGCGTGTGATATGGATGATGTTGTTCTATAATTTTAACATTCTTTTGGCTCACCTTCCTTGGAATGGGTACAAATATGGATCTCTTCCAGTCAGTTGGTCAAGTGGTGGTCCTCCAAATTTCCTGGCATAGATAAGTGAATCCAGTGCTTCATCAACTTGTTGGAATATTTCAATTGGTATTTGAGAGAGTTTGCCAACCTGGCCTATAAACACATGTGGGGTTAATTGAAGGGCAGAGAGATAAATGGCTCAGTGAGCCTCACCTTTCTAGTTCTCAGGTCTCTTGCTCTCTGATGGTTGGACCAGGGTGTGGCTGCCTTAGCCAGTTTCCTGCTTCAGCAGGCAAGGCTCACTTCCTGCAAGATATCCATGAGGAGAAGCCACATGGACCTACCCTGATGCAGCCCTGGGTGCTGGAGCAGCTGCATGGAGACCCCTGCCAGCCCTGAGATGCTTACATGCTCACTGACTTGGCTTTCCTCCTGCAATCCGTGTCATTGTGTGTGTTTTGTGAGATGGAGGAGGACTTTGTAGATCGCTGTCAGACAAATAGACTGATGTCGGTCTTATGGGCTTGGACAGCACTGGGCTGGGATGCTTTCTGAATGTACACTTACCCTTATATAAAACCCTCTCTTACATACATATGAGTTTCTGTGGATTTGTTTCTCTAGGCTCCCCAGACTAACACAATATCCCATTTCCTGGGGTTTATTTTGGCTAATGTTTTCCGTGCAGCTTGAACTTCCTTCTGCACCATTGGCTCTTGCTCCTCTGCTACCTCCTGAAATGGCAGAATGTCAAACTAGTTCTTTTTGGTAGAGTGACTCTGTGTCATCTTTCTGTCTGATTTTGATGATTCTTGCTTTGCTAAACGTTTTACCCATAGAATATTTCAACACTGCACTCGAGGCTGAAAGCTTGTCTGGAGTTCTTTCCGTTTCAGATATGCTGAGCATGTTCTTTGTTTTTTTAACTCCAGGGCTGTGCACACGTCAATATGATATTTGACTTTGCCTTCTTGGCTTTGAAATATTCCGTTTAGCTCTTGGACTGCAACCCCTCCGTTTGCTTCAGCTGCTCTGTCATGAGGAACACGTTTCAAGGTCTCTGCTGCTGTCCACTTGGATCTTGCCTTTCCTCCCCAGCTTTTAAATAGTCTTCTGCTCACTTCATGAATGTTGTTCTCTGTATTCCCACAGCTCTTCAGGTCTTCTGACATTAGTGTTCAATGCGTCACCTATGTTCTTCGGATGTTCTAGAAGTTCAGGTGGGATGTAGTCAAGTTTGTATCTTGGGTCTCACAGACTTGTCTTCATTTTCTTCAGCGTCCACATGCCCTAACATATGAGCACTTGATGGCCAACTGCTCATAGATGCCACAGGAAGGATGGCTTTTGAAAACAACCCCCAAGCAAACAACTCAGTCTCTGAAAAGGGAAAATGCTGCATGGTTTCATTTACATGAAATACGAAACTAGAGCGAGCTGAAGGTGTGTTAGTAGCCACCGGAGATATGACAGAATAAAGGGGAGGTTTTGCTTAGGGGGCGCAGGGGGGGGCATTGAGTGTCTGTTTATGAAAGAATGACGGCACATCATGAAGAATGTAATTAAAGTCATGGAATTTGCATGTAGTATTCTTGTCGTTGTGTGTTGTCAACTAAACCAAAGAATACACGTAGCAATCTTGGTCGTAGTGGTGGTAGATTGTTGTTGTTGTATTCTGTTGCGTCAATGCTAACCCAGAACAGCCCTATAGGACCGAGCCGAACGGCCTCATAGGACTTCATCTGTCGCTGTCATCTTTGTTTTATGGAACTGTTTATTGTCAATTAGGTGAAGCTTGATAGAACAGATAATCAGTTTTATGTTCAACACTAACATGTTCTGATTTAACTCATCTCCTTAGAATCCCCATCCATGTACCTCATCCATGTCCCCCATCCATGTCCCATTACTTGTCCCCACTTCCTCCCTGTGTGGCCACTTTCCATTTCTCCTTTCCTGCACCTCTGAATGTCCTCCTTGGGTGGTTGCTGTTATTTTTATCTTGATTTAGTCTTTAACAGTTGATTATTCTAGAACGAGGGAAAGTTCTGTCTCAGACCCAATGGGTGACCATCGGCGATCGTCCCTGGGGTGTCCCTGTCTCTTGATGACCAGTCAGCCTGGTCTCTTCTGTGATTTGCAGTTTTGTTTCACATTTTCCTCCCACTCTACCCAGGACCTTCTAATGTGATCCTTTTCAGGGCATTTAGTACGGGTGGCCGGGCAGCATCTCGTTCTTCTGGTCTCAGGGTGTGCGATCTAGCTGCCACCTGTGCACAGGCAGATCGGTGGGTCTTTTCTCCCACAGGCTGGCTCGCAGGATTGAACCTCTGACCTTCCAGTTAGCAACCAAGCACTTCACCACCTCACCGCGGGGCTCCTCAAAGAGGTCGGAATGGGTGGATTGTTGAATGTCTTGATGTGCCTTTCTCCACCACGAAGACAAGAGAGAAAAAGGAGAGCGTGAGGATGGCGGTGAGCTGAGAGGAAACCAGGAACTGAAAACACGGGCTCAGAGACGGTGGTTTCCAAAAGCTGCTGTAGCATATGACCAATTTGGCAAGATAAAAGCATCTGATGAGACAAATCCGACAAGCGGAGCTCGAAGTGCTCATCGCCAAGTCCCCATTCCATGATGATAATTTTTAGGGCAACTTGCTTCGGAGAGGTGGGTATAAGTTGGGAACTGTTCCGAGGTTCCCATCTCTGTTTTCTCCTGTTCTCACTGTGTTCTATGATTTTTAAAATTTTTATCCTTTTTAATTTTTTTTTAATCAGTGAGGTCTACACATTGCACAGGTTGTGGAGTCCCTTGAGGATTAGTTGAAAGGTTCGGGGGTTCGAACCCACCCTGAAAGGTACTTTGAAAGACGGATCTGGTGATCTGCATCCTGACAGTCACAGGATATTTCCCTTTGTGTGTGTTATGTCCCACAGATTAAAAAGGAAAATACAAAATTATGATTAATTTTTTAAATGTTTTTATTAAATTAAATTTTAATTTTAAATTAAGGGAGAAAGAGAGGTCACAGCCTGAAACCCCTCCAGATTCCTGACCGGTCAGCTGTAAACACTGGTCTGAGTGGTCACAAACAGAGGACACGCAAACATGGACACTGACTTAAATTCCTTTGTGACATATGTGTTAGTTTCCAGCAAACAAACAAGAAGTCACAGCCTGGAAAATTCTACTTTGTACACCTGGGGTCCCCATGATTTAGAATCGACCCAGTGCCACCTGACCACAACCAGTCACAGCGAAAAAACATCAGAGTCAGGGTTTAAGTCCAGGACCCCTACTCATGACCAATATGTTAGGTTTTTTTTTTCTCTCTCTCCCTGTATTATCTCTCTCTAAGTTCATTCCAAGCCTTGTCCTTTAACAACAAGAGACACACTGCCATTGAATCGTTTCCAACGCATCGTGGCCCTATCGGCCAGGGCGGAACTGCCCCTATGGATTTCTGAAGCTGCGGCGTTGTACAGGAGTAGAAAGCCTCCTCTTTCTCCCGCAGAGCCGCTGGTGACTTGGAACTGCCGACCTTGAGGTTCACAGCCCAACATGTAACCACTGCACCACCAGGGCTCCTTTAACAATAGCATTTAGTCCAAAGTTGTTACTGCTGTCGTTTAAATAATGTCTGAATCCCACCCCCACCAAAAAAAGAAGGAAAAACCGCTAAGTAAATGGATAGGAAGGCTCTCCCGGACTACTAGACTACCCGTTGCCATTGATGAGAGAGAGAGATTCCGATGACGGAAGCGCATGTCTGTTAAGGTAGAACTGGGCTCCCGTGTCTGCAGTGGCTCCTATCTTTAGCTCATCAAGCCCTTCTTCCCAAGGGCCCCTAGGTTGACACAAATCACCAGTCCTCTGGTGCTTAACCACCTGTGCCACCCAGGGACGCTCCTGCCGGGCTTGATGCCCAGTGAACAGGGTGATGAGCTGTCTGTCTTGCTGTTACTTCCTGAGACCCTAAAGGCCCATGCCATCGCTCATCTGTAGGGGGAGGAGGTGCCTGTCAAGTGGGTTAACCAACCTGGGAAGCCCAGCCATGAAATGGAGCCACGTGGGCAGCTGCCCAGGTAAGGCTGACTATGGGTCAGCGATGGCTCCAGACATTCCCCAACAGTGATGACCTCGCTGTCCACGTGGTACATCAGGCACCTTCAAAAGCAAGTACTACCAGGCTTTGGAGAAATCTCTCCTTGAGTGCCCCCCTCCACCACCGCCTCCCCCACCACCTGGCCTACCATCCAATATCAATAGCGTGAGGAATGTGTTTATTTAGACCTGCCAACAAGCTGATTCTGCCCCGTCATGGCCCTACACAGGGTTTGGGAGTCTGTAAATCTTTATGGAAGCAGACAGACTCATCTTTCTCCCTTAGAGCACCTGGTGGGTTTGAACTGCTGGCCTTGGGGTCACCAGAACTCTTTGGAAACCCACAAATTGAATGTTGTTGGTGGGCGCCATTGAATAATTTCTGCCTCATAGCAAATGTACACAGAAGAGGACAAAGCACTGTCTAGTCCGGCACCATCCTCATACTCGCTCCTACGTTTGAGCCCAGCGTTGCTGTTACTGTCGCCATCCTTCTCCTTCATGGTCTTCCTCCTTCGCTGACCCTCTACTTTACCAAGTACGATGTCCTTTTCCAGGGGAAGGTCCCTCCTAATAACATGCCCGAAGTGCATGAGGCGTGTCTCCCCATCCTAGCCTCTAAAGAACATTTTGGTTGTACTTCTTCCCAAACAGAATGGTTTGTCCTTCTGGCAGTCCATGTGCTTTCAATCTTCTGTACCAACACCGTAATTAAAATGCAGCCATTCGTCCGTGATCTCCCTTATTCATTGTCCAGCTTCCGCGTGCAGAGGAGGTGATGAAAAGCACCATGGTTTGGGGCAGGCCCACCTTGCCCTTCAGAGTGACATCTTCATCCTTCAGCACTTCAAAGAGCGCTCGTGCAGCCGATTCGCCCAATGCAAGGTGTCATTTGACCCCTCGACAGCTGCTTCCGTGAGGATGGATTGGGGATCCAAGTGCAATGAGGTCCTTGACCACTTCTCTCTTCTCTGTGCTTCTCATGCTGTGGTCTGTCTGTCCAGTTGAGAGGATTGGGGTGTTCTTAACCTTGTGTTTCAATCCATAAAGAAGGCTGCCATGTCTGATCGGCATCAGGAAGTGCTTCGAGTCCTCTCTGCATTCAGCAAGCAAAATTGAGTACTCTCCCTACTGCAGGTCGTTAATCAATCTCCCTCAACCTTGATGCCAAGTTCTTCTTCGGGTCTGCTGGCTTCTTGGGTCATTTGCCCAGCCTCCGATTTGTAAAGTGTGAGACCATCATGGGCTGACCAGTCAGTCAGCATAAAGACATCAAAAACTCTGTGCCATGGCTAACCTAGAGGCGGAATGCCAACCCAGCCAGTTCCCTGGAATCACTCCTGACTCACAGCGCTCTTAGGAAGCAGAGTAGAACCACCCTGTGTTGCTTCCGCTTACAGGCAAACTGCACCCTCTCTTTCTCCCTCGGAGCCGCTGGTGGGCTCCAACCATCCGCCTGTCACTTAGCAACGGAGCTTTTCACCACTTCAGCACCAGGGCTCCTGAGGCACAAAAGAACGAGAATGGACAGCTCACGCTGTCAGATGAATGTTAAGTGTTAACATGCCAACACCCAGTGGGATACAATGCTTACATGGAATGGTAGGCCGGGAGGAAACTTCTTCCCTGGGCACTTAAGACACACGTTTGATGGCGTGGTCCCGTGGCCATGGGACTGCTTTTTGATGACTAGGAGGAGCAGGGATAGTGATGATGCTTATGATTCCCACTTGTTAATCACGTGCATGCTCCCTTGACGTGAATGTCGTCGTTTATCCCTACCTTGTTTCGTCGTGGCGCTAGGAATCCTGTCTTTTGGTTTCTCGGGAACTCATGCTTGAAAATTACAAGTGAAAATATGACCAATTCCAAGAAGTTTCCATTTCCTCATTTTCAAGAAAGACGGAAAGGATGCCATCTTCAAGGCCCCACCCCCAGAGTGAGTTCCTTTACCCCGGGCGGCGTGGGGGAAAGGTGGCCTCGGGAAGACAGGCCTTCACTGGGACGGGATGTCTGCCTGGAGCAGTGTGTGCTTTTAAGACCTATCTACCTATGGAGTCAAACTGGCAGCAGCAACTTGGAAAGCTTAAATAGGAAACTTCAAAGTCAGCTAAAAACCAAACAGGCAAGCCTACAGCTCCCTGCCGTTGAGTGGATCCCGACTCACAGCGGCCCTGAGAAAAAATAGTGCTCCCAGAGTAGAACTGCCCCTGTGCGTGTCCGAGGCTACACGTTTTTATGGGATGAGGCAACCTCATCTTTCTCCCATGAAGCGGTTGGTGGTTTTGAACTGCTGACCTTGATTAGGAGTCCAAGCCACCACCCACTAAGCCAGCAGGACTCCTGGGTTGACGCTGGTAGGCGAGGAGCAACTCAGATGAGGAGACTGAGAATGTCTGCGCAGCCTTCAAGAATGCCTTCAATGTCACTGAATTGCACATGCAGGATACTTTGGTGCATGTTCTGCTGTGTGTAGTCACAACAACACCCCACCAAAATCATGCATGTGTGTATACATACATGCACATACGTGTGTATATGTACGTGTAAGCATACACAGGCATATATGTGTGTGTATACACACACACACACTACATGAAGGGACTTCAAGGAGTTCGGAAAGTGGATCGTTGCAGATGCAGTTGGGTTAAATGTAGCGCCCTGTCCTTTGATCTCCCTTGTGATCCACTTAAATGTGCTCTCGTTTTTAAATATTTTCTGCTTTCTTTTCGATTGGTGTGTTGAGCTGTTTTACGTTGTTCTTCTTGTTTGTTTCTTTGTGGTTTGCTTTTCTGTATGTGGATCCAGGAGAGGGAAATCCAGATCGCCAGTCACTGGGTTAGTGGCTCCATGGAGGTAGGCATGGCAGGGGAGGCTGGGGGCAGCTCATTGCAATGAGGCGAGAATGAAGAGCATGTCCTAAAACGGATTGTGCCATGCATCTGGATGCGACTGAACGACTGAACTCTAGGATGTGTGACTTTCATGCCAATAAAGCTGTGGGGTTGGGGCGGTGTTTATGGGAAAATGGAATTGTAAAAGGACAGACTTGTTCCAGGAAGATTGTGGAGCTTCTTGGGGGCGGGAGGTTTGCAGGGAGCACATCAAAAGAAGACAAAAGACAGCCTGGCTTTTCTAGTGGTCTAGGGGTACGTGTACCCCCACTCACAGCATGGTACATTTTCAAAATGTTACTAAACACCTGTGACAACCTGTAGCAACTTTTTTTCCCTTCAGAAGTGAACTTCACCAGTCTAGAAACCAAGGAGAAATATTAAAAGCTGAAAAATAAATTTTTAAAAATTCACCTCCCTTGAGCTGATTCAATTCCATCTCCCAGTGATCTCACACAACAGAGCAGAACTGCCTCAGGAGGTGTGCAAGACTGTCACCTCTACAGAGGCCCTGTCCCTCTCCTGCGGAGAGACTGGCGGGTTTGCATCATCTCCAGTGTCAACCTATCAGCGAGCAGCAGGACACTTTAAAGATCTTGGAGCCGCTTCTCTGCTCCCTGCATCCAGTCAATGCTGACTGACAGCTCCCCTTGTGACTTTCCAAGACCTTAACTGTTTACCGGAGTAGAAAGTCCAGTCTTTCTCCTGAGGAACTGCCAGTGGTTTCGAACTGCTGACCATGGGGAATCGAAGCCCAACTTGTAACCACTGCGCCACCGGGGCTCCTTCCTGAGCCACCAGGGTTCCTTAACTGAAAATAAGGATATTGTAATTCTTCCTGCTGAATCTAGGGAAAAGGTTCTCGTTGGCCCCCGCTCTATCAGAAGTCAGCTTAGATAAGTTGTCATTTTAAATTCCTTGTATCCTCCGAATGTATATGAATATATACACATCTAAGAGGTCTTCTCACCTTCAGGTGAATCTCCCCTACCTTCCAGGTTTCTAGAAGGAGATGATTATAAAGTCTGTACCGCCTCTGGGTCAGAAAGATTAGAAAATGAACAATTATCTGGGAACATGAAGGGAAGGGACTGGGTCCCCTGGCGCTAGAATAGCTAAGATTCCTTTCTGTCAGCATCTTTGTAGCCAGTGGCCTGTCATGCATCTCATTTTGGCTTCATGTTTATTCAGTAAGAAACCTTTTCTGGGTTGGGAGCAGTTTGCTTTAAGTAACTTTCTCCCAAAAAATTTTCCCATGAGAAGTTATATATAAAGTTCTTCTTAAGCTGAGCTTTCTGTTACATTCCAGTTTGAATCACTTCAAAGGCTTACTTTAACACATGTATGTATTAGCCAGGATGAGATCTGCACTAGATAGGCATCCTGGTGGCCTAGCAGGCTGAACACTGAGCTGCTAACCACAGGTCAGGGATTCAAACCCACCAGCTGCTCAGCACAAGCACGAACAAGAATTTCTACTCTGGTAAACATGTAGGGTCTTGGAAACACAAAGAATAGTTCCACCCTACTCTGTGGGTCAGAATCAGCTAGATGGCAATGAGTTGGTTTTTAGGACCTGCAGTATAGTGGCTAAATTCTTGACTTTGAACAGCAAGGTCCGGGGTTCAAACCGACTAGCCGCCCTTGGGAGGACAATGAGGCAGGCTGTTCCCATGTAAAGACTGCAGCCTTGGGAGCCCCGTGGGGGCCGTTTTACTCTGCCTGAAAGGGTCACCTTCACTCAGGATCAACGCAATGGTAGCAGGTTTGGGCTTCGGTCTAGACCCTCTGCAGATGGACGGGCACAGTGCGGCAGCAATGGGCTCAAACACAGGAACGGGCATGATTGTGTCCTGTTCTGTTGCTCACCGTGTTGCGGTGAGCCGGAAGCAACGCTTGGATGTGAAATTCTGGTAGTTCTGTGTAGCTGCCGACCAGGCAGGCCTCACGCAAGACTGGCTAGAGGCAGCACAGCCTGTCTTCCTCACGCTTGCTTCCATTTCCCAGCCTGTGGTTGGTGGTGGCATAGTGGTCTGGAGCGGAGCTGCTGACCACAAAGTCAGCAGTTCGAAACCACCAGCCCTCCCAGACGAGGCTTTCTATTCCCATAAAGGGTAGCACTCTCGGAAACACACGGGGGCAGTTCTACCCTGCTCTATAGGGTTGCCTTGTGTTGAAATCAACTCACTGGCAGAGAATGTGATTTGGGTTTTGGTGGTTGGTGGGTTCTGTGTTGCTCATCATAAGGCCAGCAGTTCAAACCCACTAGCTGTTCCGAGAAAGAAAGACGAGGCTCTCTGGCCCTGTAAAGCCTGGGAAACCCCGAGGAACATCTCTATGAGGTCGATGTGAGTCAGGGTTTGACTGGTTGGCAGTGGGGTTTTCTTTGGGAGGGGTGGGGTCCTAGAGACCCGGCTCGGGCACTGGTGCAGACCCCTCCGCCGCTCGTGGCCGCGCTCCACTCCTTGTTCCATAATCAGTGCCGATGGCTGGTATCATGAGATCCCCAAATTCCAAATTCACTGAGCCCAATCCACTGCTATCAAATCTACTTAGACTTTTAGCAACGCCACAGAACAGAGTAGAGCTGCCCCTGTGGGCTTCTGAGGCTGGCATTGTCAAGGGAGCAGCCGGCCTCATCTTTCTCTCCCAGAGCAGCATGTGGGCTCAAACCACTGACTTTGCATAACCCATACCGCCCCCAGGGCACTAAATTACCATCTGATAAAAGGCTCCTTCTGGCTTTCCAGCTAGAGGTGCTTCCACCCACTTCAAAAACACAGGATCCTTTGAGAAGTCCTCTCTGGAGTGCCGCTAAATGCTAAGATTCAGCCCAGACCCTGTAGAAGGCAGGCAACGAGATGTCCATGTTGTCAACATGACACAGACGTGGTTTCTGTGCTACAAGGTTCACTCGTGTAAAGGGGATTTTAGGCTGGGCACAGACTTGCACTGCCATCCCGTCACCTTAGAATGCCGTCTGTCAGCATGACCCTCAAAAAGACTTACAGCTCACCCCACACAAACAAACCACGGCAAAACTCCAACTTCCACTCAATCTGTCTGGGAGGAGATAGTCTTCCCAGGCCACGGGGTGGGGGTGGGAGTGGAGGTCGGGGTGGGGGGGTGGGGGTAATTCATTATCCTTCCAGGAACTGACACCCACAGACTCTGAGACGGGGCCTTCGTGGTTTGTGGAAACCTCCTGAGATGGACACATGGAAGTTCATGGATGGCCCCGGGTTGTCAACAGTCACAGTTAGTTCCTGCTGGAGTCCGGTCTCTGCACTTCCTGTGAAGTGTTAAAACCGAGAGCCTATCAAGTCCATAAGAGAAGTGGGCGGTTTTGTGGACACAGTGGGCGAGAGCTTGCCTTCTGAGCACGTACGTTGTGCAAGGCTCCAGTGTGCACAGTGGGGGCCCTGAATCCACCGTGCAAGTCTTCACGCACATCCCCGGCCCCTGAGTTCTTCTTTCTAACCCTGGGCCCCCAAACAAACTAACCCCTTCCCTGCCGACTCCTTGTGACCCTGTCGGACAGGGTAGAGCAGCCCCTGTGGGTTTCTGAGATTGTATGTTTTTCTCACAGAGGGACTGGTGGGCTCAAACTACTGACCTTGGAGATCGCAGCCCAATACCTAAGCACACCACCCCCAGAACGCCTCACCCATGGCCAGCAGTGTGAAAAAGGCTGTCCTCAGGCAGAGAGAGTTGGGGTGCCCCAGGCCAGAGCACAGAGGGGCAGGCGCGTCTCACCTCAGGCACTTCCCTGGGCATAGTCTGGATGGAAATTGAGGTGCTACGACCACAGAGTCATGAGTTATACCCAATCAAGGCGGTCAGAGGCCTGCCTTGATCCTGTAAAACCTTAACAATCTGCAACAGGACACCTATCCCAGCCATGGTCCCTCCCCCTGCCTTAGAGTCCCGCCTGCAATGGTGATGGATTCATCTACCACCGGTCATGGCTTTGTGAATTTCCTTCATGTTCTGCTCCTATTTCAGGGGCTATGAGTCTGTGAATACCTCGTGGCCTCACTCGGATGGCCCCGCTCATCTACATGAGTCATCTTCGTCTGGTCTGTGTCCTTAATAGGTGGGTCTCTTTCACCTAGAACAGCGGTTCTCAACCTGTGGGTCGAGACCCCTTTGGGGCTTGAATGACCCTTTCACGGGGGTCACCTGATTCATAACATTCTCAAAATGACAGTGAGGAAGTAGCAATGAGAATAATTTTATGGTTGGGGGGTCACCACCACATGAGGAAAGAACCGCTGTCCTAGAAGGAGCCCTGGGGTCATAGTGGTTACTCGTTGGGCTGCTAACCACAAACAAGGTCAGCAGTTCAAAACCACCAGCTGCTCCATAGGAAAAAGATGAGGCTTTCTCCTCCTGTCCAGAGTCACAGTCTCAGAAACCCACAGGAGCAGTTCTGTCCTGCCCTATAGGGTCACTCTCAGTATGATGGGAGTAGATGGCCTCTCTTTTTCAAGGCCAGAAGGTTGGTGGGCTTGAAAACCCACCCTTTCAGGCAGCAGCCCAGCATTTAATCCACTGTGCCAACACGGCTTCTGGGAACCACTGTTTCAAGGTTAAAGAGCTCCTGAGAGCTCTGGCCCGGGTGGGATACCCCAACTTCCATGGACTCCAGAAATCTGGGTTCCAAGAGAATTCAAGAGCTGTGACCTGAAGTTGTTTCTTTTTTTCCCCCAATACAAAATGCTGTGTCCCCCAGCCTCCGTGAAAGCAGTGCGGATGGTAGATCCATGGTGTCCAGGAGATGGTACCCTGCCCTGCTGTGGTCAGATGGCCTCCTGTCTAAGGAACTTCCACCTCGGCCAATCAGGAATCAGGGAGACAAGGGAGTGAAGGCCCTTGTGGGGGTGCAGGGTGACAGGCCATCACGTCCTAGTGGTGTTGTGGAAGGGTGGTAATGAGCTTAATGGAGAAGAGGTCTCTCATGTCTGAGCAGAGGCACCGGAAACACAGCTCCATGCGGCGGCTTCCTTCTGGAAGCTGCAGCCTGTGACTGTGGTGGCAGTGTCTTAGTGCTGGGAAACACGAGTCTGGGAGTGCCTGTCACCAAAGACAGAGACCTAGCGGGTTTGAGAAATGCTGTTTCTTTTCAAGTGCCAGACAGAAGGAAACGGTGGGGTTTTCCACCTCCTAATTGCCTCAGAAATTCCGTGAAGATCAAGCAAATTACATACCTTAAACTCTTGTGGCCAAGAGCAGGTTTGCGAATGGTAGCAGGAAGTGGTTAGTGGGTTTTGAGAAGATCCCAGGATACAAATGATACAACCTTATAAAACAACGATGATCACACCATACAACTGATATTTTAAACAATGTGATAAAAAATAGGGACAGGCCTTGCAGTGATCTGCAGTAAATTATCTATACCTGCATTTCTCAGGGGTCATTAAATCACGAAGCCTCATGTGCCCTTGTCTAAGTTGGGGGCTGCTTCTGTGTCTGGCTTTATTAGACCACTACCCCTTGAAGCCTTGATGGGGCAAGGCTTCAGGGCCTGACTATTTATCTTAATGGTCTTGCCTGACTCCTTCCTGAGTTAGCGCATCCCCACTGATTAAGTCTAAAAGGAGCTTTTACTGCAAGGGTGGGGGCTGTTACATTTTGAATTTTTTTTAATAAACTAAATCTTAAATTCGGCTGTATTTCTAGTATTTTGATTAACAGCAAGCTGACGCGTTCACTTCCTCGGCCAGCAAGTGGCCTCATCGGCCGGGGTGTTCCATCAGTAACTGGTGGTGTGGTAGATACGCATTGGGCTGCTAACCACAAGGCCAGCAGTTCGAAACCACCGGCTGCTACTTAGGAGAACGAGGCTTTCTGTTCCCATGAAGAGTTGCAGTTTCGGAACCCCCCCGGGGGCGCATCTAGCCTGTTCTATAGGCTCTCTGCGAGTCGGCAGCAACTCAGTGGCAGAGAGTTTGAGTTTGAGACCAGTCACTGGGGAGCACAGCACTGTGTCCTGTGTCTGAAACACCAAGGACTTGGGCTCACTGTGGGGGTGGCTCCACCCCACCCTGTAAGGTGGCTGAACCACAGAATAGAACATCAACTGCACAACAAGCCAGTGGCCTTGGAGTCAGTTCTGAGTTCCAGCCACTCTGGGGGAGAAAGACTAACAGTTCCAGCCTCCTAACCCCACAGGGGCTGTTCTACCCTGTCCTGTAGGGTCGCTGTGGGCTGGCATCGGCCCGACCGCAGTGCCTTTGGAGCTTGGTGATCCCGTGTGGATCACCTACAGAGTAGGGCTGCGCCGTGGGGTTTCCCAGGCTGTGATCTGTGTACAAGCAGATCGCCAGGCCTTTCTTGTACGGTGCCATCACACCAGCCTTTCGGAGAGAGCTGCCTGGTCTTTAAGAGGCTGCCTGGCCCCTTAAAGAGTTACAGACTCGGAAAGCCTCAGGGGACAATTCTGTGCCTGGGAGGGTGGCTAGGAGTTGTAGGAATTGGCTTGGTAGCAGTACTTTGAGATGTTTATGGGTGTGCTTTGTTTTTTCTTTCATGGTATTGCTGGGTGAGTTTGAACCACCAACCTTTCAGTTCCTTGTTAGGTTCCAAACAAGTCCATGGATACTTGTAAAAGCCGGGTGAAGGAGAAGGAGGACCCCATGAGAGCCTTTTAACACCAAAAGCTAAACTCACCCTAAGCGAGTGGATGCTGAATCACAGTGACCCCATAGGACAGGGTAGAACTGCCCCTGCAGGTTTCCCAGACAGGAACTTGACAGGAACAGAAAGCCACATCTCTCTCCTAACGAGAGGCTGGTGGTTTCAAACTGCTGACCTTGAGGTCAGCAGCCCCGTGCGTAACCCACGGCACCACCAGGCCTCCTCACTGCCGGGGGCCAGGGCGGTGTTAGTTGATCTTTATGGGAGCAGATGGCCAGGCCTTTGTTCCACGGACCTTCTGGGTAGACTTGAACCCCACTTATCTTTGTATTATCTTTGTATTAACAGCTGAGCACAGAAACCCCTGTGTCAGCAGGGCACCTACGAGCGGTGACCCACTCAATGGAAATGAGTTTCATCTTTACGGAAACAGTGTCCCAGGGCTGTCCTCCCAGACCGGAGCCATTCTGGGTGAGTGTCAACAGCTGACCGTTGGGGTCAAGCACGTGACTGTTCTGCCACCAAACCCTACCCCAAAGCAAACCTACTGCCTTCGAGCAGCAGCTGCTCTACAGGGTGACCCCACATGATGGTGTGGAGCTGCCCCGCCCTGTTCCCAGGCTTCTTTATAGAGACCGAGAGCTTCGGCTCTCACCTGCAGAGTGGCTGGTGGCTTTGAATTGCCAACCTTCGGGTGAGCAGCCCGAAGCTCAATCCTTCCCGTCAGTGGGGCACCCCTTGCACCGCGCCACTCCAAAAGCCAAACTCGAGTGCCACCGAGTCGATGAAGACTCCTAGTGACCCCAGAAGATGGGGTAGAACTGCTCCTGTGGGCTTGCAAGGCTGCCACTCGGAAGTAGAAAGTTCCACTGAGTTGGTTCTGACTCATAGTGACCTTCCCGGACAGGGCAGAACTTCCCTTTGGGGCTGCTGAGGTTTTTTTTGGTTTTGTTTTTATGCCACGAGGTGTGTTTTATTTTCATTAATCATACAAATAATTTTCTATAGTATCCCAGGGCAGACCGGAGAATTTGGTAGTCCCTTCGGAGACCCGGAGGCCGGTGGGTTCACAGTGCAGCTTGTCGCTCATGTCCATCTTGCAGGTGACTCTTCCTCCACCTCAGTCTGGTGGACGATGGGGGGGGGGGGCGAATCCTCCCGGATTAGGAGATTTCACTCCGCTTCTCCTGCTCAATGGTCTCTTTGGTCGGCAGGGTGTTCTTCTCCTGCGTCTCCGTTTTCTTCAGCTTGGCCTTATCGAAGCTGGCAATTTCTCCCATGTCTGGCTTGTCTGCCATTTTCTTAACGCAATCCCTGGCTTCCGGCTTCCAGACGAGCTCCTGGGCGATCCCGCTCTCAGCGCTGCAGCAAGAGACCTGGGGCTGCTGAGTTTTAATGCATCTTTATGGGAACAGACAGCCTCATCTTTCTCCCATGGATCCCCCTGGTGGGTGGGTTTGAACTGCCGGCCTTGCGGTCAGCAGGACAATGTATAGCCCACTGTGTCACCGTGTGTGCCCCTAGAGGGCTGGCAGCCCAGCTGAGGAAGCCTGCCTGGGTGCTCCTGTTGCTGAAACAGCTTCCCCTTCTTGACTTTCTACTTAGCAGGGGCGCACAGTGGAGAACCAAGCAGACGGCCTCAGAGAGAAGCCAGAGGTAGGGGACCAGGAGGCCCAACTTTCTTTTTCACATATCCCACTTCCCCGCTGTGTTTCTTGTTTCCTGACCCTCTGAACTTTGTCCTCGGGTCCAAGCTGACCTTTAGGTCTCAGCTGCTTCGTTATTCAAAGGGGTGCGTACCTCTCTGGTGTTACTGTTCCCCCTATAGAAAACAAAAATCAAATACATCCAAGCGCACTGCCCTTGAATCCACCCCGGGCTCTGGTGGCATAGTGGTTGTGTGCTGGGTTGAGATCCGCACAGTCAGCAGTTCCAAGCCACCAGATGCTCCACAGGGGAAAGATGAGGCTTTCTGCTCCCATAATGAGTTTCCCTTACAGGCCTGTCTATTGTTTGGTTAAAGACGGAGCCCTAGGGGAGGTAAGTTCATTTCCAGACTGAGGTGGGACCAAGGGCCATGGTCTTCTGGAGGGTTCCACCCGTCTCTATTGGACCGAGTTTGAGAGGTGGGGCTGACTTTCAACACATGCATTGGTCTTGGTATTCCTTCTGAACTCACGGATCAGCTGAAGCCCCTTCAATGCCCCTATTTCTGGGGAGGCCGTGGTGGGGTGTGACAGTCGACATGCATCCTGTGTGGCAGAGTAGACCTGCCATGCAGGGATTCAGAGGTTGAAAACTTTGCACGGGGGCTGCATCCATGGGCTCAGTTGTAACTATTCCGAGGCTGGTTCAAGGCCGGGCAATGTTTTCTTCTGCTGTTCCTAAGGTCGCTATGAGTCAGAGCTGACTGGACGGCACCTCTTGATGGGTCTGGAGCATCACGTCTGTCCCATGAAGAGCAGCTGGGTGGGTTTGAAGCACCAGCCTTTGGGTGGACAGCCAATACTGACCCATCGCAAGGCCGCTTCCAAGTTAACGGGGGCTCTCTGCTCTCATTCTAAAGAGTGGGAAGTTCCAAGAGATTGTATTAGAACACAGAATCTGAGCAGCCCACCTGGCAAAGGGCGGTGGGTGCTAGTGACAGCCCCAAATCCATCTGCAGAGTCCCTGCAGAAATTAAGCCTCTGTGGAATTCTTTCTGATCTCTCACCAAGAATTAGCTCCTCTTACTCTGGCCCCAGGGCCTTGGAAAGGAGATTAATCTCCATTCCTCTGCAGCCAACCCAGGGAGGGGCTCTCTCTCTCTTTAGGGCTTGCCCAGGTGTATCCTTATTCTTGATGGAGGTCACCCTCCTGTGGGGGGGGGGACAGCACAAAGGGGCCGCATGGTCATGAGTCATGCCCCTAGCAGTCTCGCCCTGGCTGCCTTGGTGGGAGGGCCCTGGACCCATCTTGATAGCCTTTGTATCTCACAATGTGCATATCCCAATCTCGGTCCCATTCCTGTTTCTGTCATCCCACCTGTAACTGTGCTGCATCCATCTGCCACCAGTCAAGCTTTTGTGACAGTTTCCTCCACCCCCACCCCTGCTCTTTTTCTCTCTTCTCAATTGTGGACCCTGGGACACCATTTGAACCCCGTGCTGGTGGCCTTTTGCACCCAGATGCCATGCCTGTGTCTTTGTGTTGTCTTTTTCTCTTTTAAGACTTTGTAAATGTTCTCTTGTAACTAGACATGAGATGGGGGTTTCATTTTAACCCGAAACACCTCCCATGCCCCTTTTAAGGATTCGCATCTCAACAAACCCTCCTGTGTCCTTTTGACCTTGTGCCAATGGCTTCCCTCAGCTGGGTGATGTATCTGTATTGTTGATCTTATCTTTGTCCCTTTTAAAGACTTCAGGAATGTCCTCTTGGAAGTATATTCGAGATTGGGGTCTCTTTTGTACCTTAAAGCAAGATAGAAAGCCTGACAAGGAAACAATCTGAGAGACATTGCTTTAAAATCATTTTATTGGGGCTTGCTCGCACAACTCCTATCACAATCCATCCATCCATCCACTGTGTCAAGCACATTTGTACATTTGTTGCCCTCATCATTCTCAAAACATTTTCTTTCTACGTGAGCCCTTGGCATCAGCTCCTCATTTTCCCCCTCCCTCCTTTATTTGCTTTCATTGCGGGGTGGGAAGGCTTACCAGCAGGGCAGTGTCTTCCATCCTGCAGCGGCAGCTGGACACAGAAGTTTTTTCCACTGAGGGAGGTTCTCCTTTACTAGACAGTGAGGTGGGCCAGGGGTGGGCTCCTGAAATCCAGGGAAACCAGGAACACTGCACAGATAACATATCTGAAACTCAGCTAAGAGGAGGGAGCCGGAAGCAGCCATTGGGCCTCCGGCTTTCTATGGGGGAGGTATCTTCCAGGTGGGCCTAAGGACACCTGGGCAGTGCTTGCTCAGCAGAAGGGTCAGTTTTGGAGTGCTTCTCATGTCCCCACAGAAAACAAAACAAAAAGACCCTCACTGCCATCGAATTGATTCAGACTCATATCGACACTGTAGAGAAGGACAGAACTGTCCCGGCGGGCCTCCAAGACTCTAACTCCTACCCAGTCTTTCTCCCACAGGGCAGCTGCTGGTTCCCAAAGGCTGATGTCAAAGTTAGCATCCCACTATGTAATCCTCACGCCACCAGGGCCCTGGAAAGTGACCTAGCTACAGTCCCAGATGCCTCCAGATAAAGTCCCGAAGTTTAAAAAAATTGGGATGAGATTTGAGTCCCGGGTTAGCCCCACATCCCCTCCCTCCCCCCTGCAGTCTGTCTCTTGGGGGATTTGTTCTCTCTTGTTCCTGCCCTGGTCCCACCCTAATCTCCTCCTGGGTGAGGCAGGCTCCCAGAGCGTTGGGAAGTTCTCTGGCCAGGCCACTCAAAGGGCAGGTACTCCAAACATCCTGAGTGATCCTCTCCTCCTGGGACAAAACCCTGCCTGGGGCGGTGACTGTGGGCAGTGACACGCGTTTCCTGTGGACAGTGACTCCATCATCCATTCTTGTTTGTTGTTTTTTTAAACTGCTGGTGTCTACCAGAGGGCCTGGCATGCTTGTTCGTTGAATGACAGACTGAAGGGTTCCTGATTCGTTACAAAATGCATGAGCTCATGCCCACAATGGCCTCGATCTCATCCCTGGAAGGTGAGTAGGGTAGGACTGTTTTACACATGAGGTCATATGGTGGTGGCAGCTAGGAGAAGTGGCTCTCAGACGCCAAAAGCCTGGGCAATCATGTACAGGTAGCACAAGGGTAAAGAGCCCAGGTGGTTCTGGGTGTTAAGCATTTGGGGTGCAATTCTAAATGTTGGTGGTTCAAACCCATCATGGGAGAAAGTTGAGGCAAATCCATTTCTGTAAAGATTCACAGCCTCAGAAACCTGAGGAGGTGTTGCGCTCTGCCCTCTCACAGGGTCAATTTAAGTCGGAATTGACGTTGCTGGCAGTGGGTTTGGACACAATTGATCAAGCGCTTTGGCAGCGAACAGAAAAGCTCAGTTTGAGTCTAATTGAAGGCACCTCGGAGGAAAGGCCTGGCGACCACCGTCCAAGAAACCAGCCATTAAAAATTATTAGGAGAACTGTTCTGTGATACAAAGAGACTCACCATGAGCCGAGGTCTGCTGGACAGCCACTCACTTTCACCACCATCGAGTCAGCGCTGCCTCCTAAGGCCCCCTGTGGGCTTCAGAGTCTGTAACTGTTGAGAGAGTAGTAAGTCTAGTGCATCTCCCTCTGAGCTGCTGCTGGTGACCAGTTATTTCTGCAGTAGCCTTGGCAAATGACTGAGAGGGACAAAGGCTGGCAAAGGTCGAGAGATTCTGGAGTGTTGTCCGTCCGCCCCCCCCCACCCCACCCCCCTGACTTGTGCTTCTAAATCTAGAGTAAAAAAACCCCGGGGGAAAAAATCTGGGGTAGACATATTTCTTACCCAGGTCCCTCAATAATGTCATGACTTTTCAGCTTTTGTTGATTCTGACTCACGGAGATCGGAGATGTATGTGGAATTCTACGCCAAAGGCTGATCTTCAATAGTTGATTTTTTTTTTCTGAAACTAGATAGCCAGGCCTTTCTTCAGAGGCACCTAGAAGTGGGCCAGCACCTCACCTGGAACCTCCCTGTTGGCTCTGGAAGTCATTCAGGGACACGGCAGGTGTATAGGTCTAAAATGACACCATGAGCCAGACAGACAGTGGAGACTGGCAAACTGCTGAATCCCCACACAGGTCTGGCTCGACCCACCCCAGTCATTTCGCCCGAAGCTGGATGGCTCAGGGCCTTTTTAGGAACACGGGTTCCGAGATCCTCGCCACTTAATGAGACCCTTGTTCCTGTTGAACCTCTCTGACCTTATTGGAAATCAATGATTGCTTCTGATCTTCCAAACGTAAATGGCGAGACCTGAATGAAATCATGGTGCAAAAAAAAAAACGCTCTTGAGAGCGTAGGGAGCCTGGAGAGCATGCAGCCATGCAAATTGCTCATTCCGCTGGAAAGCCCTTGTGTGTCTTGTTACAAGTGCGTGCGCAGAGTGCGCGGGGGCTTTCTCTCCGCAGAATCTTGACCCTCCTGCCGTCCGCATCGTCAGGGCACTCTGGGTCCCAGGTGTCGGTTCCCCAACTCCTGCTTCCCCAGCCTCCCCCAGCTGCTGGCGGCCCAGAAGGCAGCTTTCCTTTCCTAGCAACTGTTGCTAGGGGCGTGGCTGCGGACTCCAGCGAGGACGCGGTTACGTGGCCCCCTGACCCCGACCGGCGCGGACTACAATTCCCATGATGCCTCAGGGGGTCTCCGTCGTGACGCACCGGGCCAGTGGCGGAGGCGGCGGCCGCGGGGGTCCGTGCTCTCTGCGCGTCCCCTACTCCCGCTCGGGCCGCCGCCGCTGCTGCCGTCGCCATGTTGGCTTGAGAAGCGATGACAGGAGGTGGCTGCGGCGTCTGGGAGTGAACTGTGGCGCCCGAGGGGCTCAACGCCCGCGCTCTTCCGGGGAGCTCGGCGGGGAGGGGCCGGCGGGGAGGCGGCGGCGGGGGAGGCGGGGGCAGGCGATGCGCCCCGAGAGCTGGCGCTGCTGCCGCCGCCGCCGCCGCTGCCTGGAGGCGCCCGCAGCCTGAGCAGAGGCCGTAGCTCGGAGGGCCGCGCCCGGCTCCCATGCCCTTGAGCGCGCGGCGCCGCTCGGCTCTCCGGCCCGGGCGCGCGAGCTGAGGAGCCGTTGGCCCGCGCCCCGCGCCCCGCGCCGCCCGTGTCCATGTGTAGCGACATAGTTATCTGTGTACTTGGACGCCGGGCATCTTCCTCCTGCTTAATGAGGACTTGACTCGGCGGCGACCGTGAATCATCGCCGGGGCTGGGGAAGGAGGAAGGCGGATGTCACCCCCTCCCACCCGCTCCATGCCCGTGTGTCACTCGGCGGGGTCCACCTGGCGCGGCCGCTCCTGAGGCTGCAGCTGCACTTGACCGCGGCGACGTCGGCGACGGGGCTGCCGCTGCCCTCCCGGGACTCTCCTGCTCCGGCCAGACCCAGCTCCTGGGGACTGTCCCCTCGCTCGCGCGCACTTCGGCCCCGCGCCGCCACCGGCCTTCCAGAATAACTTGGGTGTTTGGAGCAAAGCCCAGCAGGACGCCTGGCACTCGGGAAGGTTTCCCTTCGGAGCGTGACGAGTTCTGCCTCTGATTTTTAAAAAAAATTTGTTGTTGTTGTTGTTGTTTTTTTTTTGGACGTGGACGTCGGAGCCTCCATCAGACGGCAAGATGTCTAGCAGTGTCCCGGCGGATATGGTAAGGGGCGAGACGTGCGTGTTTTCCAATCCCGTCCTGATCAGCAGGGGTGCAGGTTTGCGGGTAGAAGTGCAGGGGAAGGGTGAGGGAGCCGCCGGGCTGGGGGAGGAGATTTGGAGAAGTTGGCGCTTCTGTTTTTCCTCTTTTCGAAAAGTACAGCTTTTGTTTGTATGCATGCAAGTGTGTGTGTGTGTTGTTTTTTTGAAAGCAGGGCTTTGCACACTTGGCTGGGGCTTGTGTGCACCCGGGCCGAGGCCAGGGAGGGGGGGGGAGGCATTGGAGCCAGGGAGCTCCAAGCGGAGCCCTAGAAGATCTTAATGCTTGGGAAACGTCCGTCCGTGACACGGGGTGCGCCCTGGAGCCCCCGACGCAGAGGGGGAGGGGAGCGGGGACGCCCGGTGCCGGGACCTATTGTCCAGAACAGGGTGGCCCTTTAAGAAAAAGTCCACTTGGACTGCGGACGAGTGTCGGGTGCCTTTGGGGTGGAGGTTTCACCGATGGAGACGGTCCGCCTGTTTGATCTTTTTCTCCAATATCCCAGGACTTTTCCTGCGACTTTTCATTCGCGGTTAGCGCGTCTCTGGGGGCGCGTGGCCGGGACGCGAAACAGACCCCTTGTTTGTGGCCTCTTGCTCTTGGTGGCGGAGGTGCAGGTGGCGGCTGACCGTGACTGTGGACGGGGGCGGAGGGGGGATGTCCGTGAAAGTGTGAAATGCCCCCCCTGTTGCCGCGAGGACAAGCAGAATGTGCGGAACAGGAAGACGAATAATCGCGTGCGGGCAGGAGTTGTGGTTAACATGGTGAAGCGCCCGGATATTGAGCAAACTAACATCTGAATGTTGGTGGAAAAACACGCAATTGAACAAGGGCTGCCGATTGAGCACCTCTCCTGGTGAACGTTTCCTTGGGGAGGCTTAGTGACGGCATGTTTCAAACATACACGGACTCTAAGCGGTCTCCGGCGCCTGGGTTTCCAAGGCGTTTTGCTTGCGGCAGCATTTCCATTGCCAGTGCGAACGGTGATTGCAGAGGGACCCCCCAGGCCGGCTCTTGGGTGGTCGGTCACTTAGCAGCCCCACAACCCCCCTCCCCTGTCGGAAACCCCAGCCATTGTCCTGGCCCAGCGAAGCCGCGCCTGGTTGCGGGGCTGGAGCGACCATTCGTCGAAGCTCTACAGGGATCCGGGAACTGCCTGGCCTCCTGCTGGTCGAGCTGCTCGTGGACAGAGCCCGTCCAGCCAGGTCCTGCACCTTCGAAAGCCTCCATTTTGCATCAGCATGCACACGCCACACTGCCCCCCTCACCCGTCCCCATCTATTCAGTCACCCAAGTTGTCACCAAATTGATTCCTGGCATTAGAACAGTGCCACCCCCTTCTGCAGGCCCCGAGATGATGATGGAAAACCCCGGGGTGGGTAGCCTGTGCCACCAGCTGAGCCAATTTTCGGGTCTGCTTCTGCCCCTGAGAGGGCTGTGAAGCTTGGGCGTCTGGTCGGGGACCAGGGCTGGTGGCATTCCTCAGATGTGGCCTGCGGTTAGAAATGAGAGCCGTCTCTCGGTGTTGTTGACGTGTTGGAAGGCCTTGGTGAGTTTCGTGGTGCTTTGAGATCCCTTGATTAAAGGTGATAGGCAAGGGCAAAGCAGCATTATGTAATAAACATAATCCCAGCAAGGCGTTTCCAGGGCCCCGGATGCGAGTTTGGTGCCACTGTTTCCATCCCCTGCACTTGTTGGGGTTCTTGGGATGATGGGTCTTCTTAGGTTCAAGCTCCTTAAACTTGCGTTTCCTAGGACTCGCCTTGCATTTCTGGGTTAAGGAGTGCTATGGGTCCGGAAGTCTCAACTTGGTGAAAGACGAGATAAGACTTGGCAAGAAGCCTTGGGTTCCATCCGTCGTATTTATTACACTTTTCGTGTCAATAATTGACAAGAAGCCTGTGTGCTTACACTCACGGATTTAAAACACAGGCAATTTCACCACTCACTGAACTAACTCACAAATCCAAGTTGCCTGGCAAAATCCAATCCCTTTCCTGACTCGTGGGGTCCACCCACAAACCTAGTAACACCCCCTTCCTCCACCCCCATGCAGTTCAGCTCTGAGTACATTAATCTGCATATTGTTAAACTCAGGGAAAGTAGCAAGTATGGATACAGACTTTTGTTTGCTTGTTTGTCATCAGGGTACACGGTTTAGAAAACAATGGTTTGGCTCTTCTGCAATTTGAGGGTGCTTGACAATTGTATTGGAGAAAGATGGAGCTTTCTAATCCCATAAAGAGTTACAGTTTGGAAACTCAGCAGGGGTAGCTCTACCCTGCCCTATAGGTTTGCTTTGAATCTGACAAAAACTCACATTGAGCTTTGTTTTGTTTGACAGTTGTATAGAAGTCATTCTAGGGGGCTGGGGGGGAGGGGCGGAGGTGTTTAAACTCCAGCCACGCTTTCAGTAGCTCTCCTTCCTTCATTCTTCATTTACAGTGAAGGCTGAGTCAATTGATGTTTTTGGTAGCTTTGTCTTATGGTTATGCTTATGACTCCCATTACAGTAGATTTTTTCTGTAGTTTTGGGGCTTTGTAAACTTAACTCACCCGACTTATTTCTGCACATTTAATCAGCTTTATCTACCCTAGGGCGAGAGTCTCCTATTTCCTACGCTCCCAATGTTGTAAATCCTGTCTTGGGGGGGGGGGGGGGGAGGAGAGTGATGGTGCCAGTGGTTACTGTTCCAACGGGAGGTCTTTGGTGGAAATAATGTCCTAGAAGCAGTTACTGTATCTTTAAATAAGACACTGTTTGTTTTCCTCTTGCTGAGAATAATTGTGTCTGAACCAAGATTTACTAGCATCTCACTGTGAATAATTGGCAAAACAAATCTGAAACGTACTAAAAGAGAGTGTCATTACGATGCATTATATTAAATGACTCGCGTCCTTTTTATCCTGCCCAGCCAAATCGTAATTTATGGTGGGGAAGTAAGTATTCGCCGTGCGTGATGGTAGCTCTGGCTACTTTCAGGACAGTAGACTTTCAGCAAGAAAATACTCCCCCCCCTGCAGTGAGAAGGCCTACGTCTGGGTACATAAGGTAGTGATGGTGCTTTCTGGTTGGTCATTTCTGGAGAGTGGTGAAGAAATAAACTGTTGGGTCTAGGTCTAGGACTCACATTAGACTTGACCAGAATAAGGGGGAACGGGGCAGGCTGATTTGGGTCTTGAAACATGTTATTGACTGGAACCTTGGAAGGAAAGCCTGGTGTCCTTCCTTAATGCTATTGAGGTTGGGGTTGGAGTAGATGCAACAAGATTTGGTTTGGGCTTAAAAGAGACACCGTTGTTGTTTCCCCCATTTCTTTTTACTCCTAGTGCATTTTATGTGTACTCACTGGGTATCATAACTGGCTTTGTCCCTTCTATCCGTGGAAGAAATATGGGAGCCCTCTGCTGGAGAGCAAATCATGAAAATGAGTTTCATTTTCAGCTGAACTTTGGATCATTTTCCCAAGTTCAGCTGAGACTGCAAGTATAGCCTACACCCCAATAAAGTGCGTGTCCTGCTGCAAGCAGGTCCAGAGAACAGGAGGTGGGCGCAGAGTCAGGACTAATCCCCCCTCCCCTCTCCCCGGGCAGCTGTCTGTCTTCCTGGCAGCTCTTCTTTCTCAAGCTAAAGCTTGTATAGCAGATGGGAAGCAGAGGCCCTCCACTCCCATAAGACTTGACAGCCTGGGAACCCGTGGGGGGGGGGGGGCGAGTCCATGGCAGTGGGCTTGCTTTTGTGGTTTCCTTTGAAAGGATAGGTAAGTACCACTTAGGTACTCTGGTGTGTGAGTTGCTGAACAGCTTAATAAATAGCGCATCTCTGGTCAAACATTTCTCCACGTTGTCTTTTTGGGCTGTGACCTACATCCGGACATTTTTATGAACCATGTATTTTCCTCTGCTTTGAGTGCATCTCCTTCCAGCTCTGGGCCTCCTTCCCCTCCTCACCCCCCTTTCTGTGAAAGGGGCTGCCTTCGCTCCAGCCCACTGCCAGCTCTCCTGCCACAAGCCATTTTCTCTTTCTGGTTTGCCACTCTTCCTCTCCGCATCGTGTGTGTGTGTGTGTGTGTGTGTGTGTGTCCACATTCCTGTATAAATGAGTCCCTGTTGATCCAGCCTGTGTTATTAAGATAGAAGACACTTCCCAAGCTCCCAGGCATGGTTTTCTGGAATGAGGGGACAGTATTTTCTTTGGAGCTCCTGGTGATGGTGTTAGTGGCTGTTGGGTCGGTTCTGATTCACAGCAACCCCATGAAGGCCATCAGAGTACTGGGCACCTTTGGCTTGTCAGTGGCTGTGACCTTTTGGACACAGATTGCCAGCCTGTCTCCGAAAGCACCTCTGGGTGGGCTGAGCGGTCAGCCTACACTAATCGGTGGGCCCTTAGTCATTTGCACCACCAGGGACACGTCCGTGTGCCCCTGCTGCCGTGACGGCTCATGTGATGCCTGTGGCTGCCATAGTGTTGGACGCTCCTTCCATCTCCTATGGACTGACCTCGCCTGCCGCCCGCCCGCCACGAGCAGCAGACCAGAGAGCAGCATCCAGAACTGCTGTCCTCCCCTAGGCCCTGGGTGTGAGCCCGTGCTTGCCGCCCCTCTTGTCAGTCCGTCTTGTGCATGGTCTTCCCTTTTTCCGCTGACCCCTCTCCCTGTCCAAGCACGCTGTCCTTTTCCAGGGGCTGGCCTGTCCTGATATTCCGTCTGCTATTCCAAGAAGCATTCCACTGCTACTTCCTCCAGACAGATTTGTTTGTTCTCCCGGCGGTCCGGGGTCTTTTCAGTATTCTTCCTCAATAGGATACTTCAAGTGCATCAAATCTAATCTTCACTTCTGTACTCACCGTCCAACTTTCACATTCCTCTGAGGCCATTGAAAATACCCTGGCTTGGGCCACTGAAATGGAAAGCTTGAAAAAGAAGTCACTCTGAACCTATGGGTTTTCTTAAGATATCCAGGGTGTGTTTTGAAAAATTCCAACATTCCAGTTTGGGGTTATCACCCTGTTTAGTTAAACGCGACATATAGCACATACGTTCTCTCGTTGTGGCTCCCTGTGAGGCAGCATTGGCATAATCAGAAGTCAGTTCAGTGAGCATGTATTGAAATATCTTTCTGGGTGGGTTAAAAAGTTATTTTTCTACAAGTGACCGTGGCGGGTGACACCCTCAGGACCCAGCACATTGAAGCCCAAGTCGTTGCTGTTGAGCTGATTTCAGTGTGTGGCAGCGACCTCTGTGACAGAGAGGAAGTGCTCTCGTGGGTTTGTCTTGACCGTCACCTTGTGGAAGTGCTTGCCAGGCCTCTGTCAAGTAGCAGGCACCTTACTTTGATTTGGGGATTTTCTTGCACATAAAACTAAATACTCATATTCTAGAAGTCTGACCAAAAACAACCCGCCAGGGCTGCAAGTCTTTCTTTCCTGTTGGACGTGCCTTCCAAAACCAAACCCACTGCCATGGAGGCATACCGACTCGTAGTGTGTTTGTAGGGCAGGGTATAAGTGCCCGGGGAGTTTCCTGTCTGTCACTCTTTCTGCGTGGAAATCTCAGTTTATCTGCTGGTGATTTTGAACAGCTGACCTTGCAGCCCAACCCATAACTTTTAGACCACCAGGGCTCCTGTTGAAGTGCCTTACTGTAGTTGAATGTCCTAAGGCGTGACTGGGCTCAGGCCAGGGAGCTGACAGTCATGGGAACAATGGCCAATGGCTGAGCTTCTGTAGTTCTCCTTTGCTTGCTAAGCCTCATTGCACCTCGCTTCCTGCAGCCATTTGCTTTTCTGGAATCCGAATAGTCCTCCGTGTGCTTATAGAGGGCCTGCCTTCTCAGAATGAAGCCCGTGCTCCCATCTCAGCCCAGGTTGCTTCTTCTTTAACACACACCGGCCGGCCTTAGGGACCAGCTGCGTGTACAGTGGGGTGAGGTCTTCCTTGGACTGAGTGGTGCCTGGACAGCTGGGCTCCTCTCCAAAGCCCCAGCCAGGTGGTCCCCATGAGTGTGGGCACCCTGAGGGAATTCTGCGATGCCCAGGCCAGGGGTAGCACTGCTTTGACAACCCCCCCCCACACACACAGGGTTGCTATGAGTTCTGATGGACTCCAGGGCAGTACGTTATATATCTATATGACATATATTATAGAACAGGGGTCCTCAAACTTTTTAAACAGGGGCCAGTTCACTGTCCCTCAAAACCGTTGGAGGGCAGGACTATAGTTTTAAAAAAACCTCTGCACACTGCACCAAACTGGGCAAAACCACCCGGTGGGCCGGATAAATGTCCTCAGCAGGCGGGGCGGGCTGTAGTTTGAGGTACGAATAAGGCGGGGTACCACAAGGTCAGCAGTTCTAAACCACCAGCTGCTCATTGGGAGAAAAGTGGGGCCTTCTGCTTCCCAACAGTCTTAATCCTGGAACCCCACAGGGGCAGTTCCACCCCATCTTACAGGGTCTCTGCTAGTGTGAGCTTATTCGGGACACGCTGACCTTTATCCCACATGCTACCTAGCCGACTGCTTTCAAAAAGGACCCGATGCACACCTACTACACCATGGGGGATTGTCTGAAAGGCCTGCTTTCCAGAGAGCCCCGTGTTGTGGAGGGGACATGTGGAGAGCCTGTGGGAATTCCTCTTCTATTGAGAAATCCTGCAGAAAAAAGTGCAGTGCACCTTGGACCCAGTAAAGGAAAACTTCAAAAGTCACCCTTTTTATTTAATTTACAAGCTACCTGACTGAAATCAGGGAAAATATTTTGATATTACTGATATTTCTAGTTTAATAACAGGGAGTCAGATAACTGGATTTTAAGCACGAGGTTTGCCTGCTTGGAGTATTGAGTGGAAAAGACAGACTGATTAGTAAGCTAGTTAAGTTTTTATTTTATTTATTTTAAAAATAAAGTTTTTAAAACTTATGACATTAGATAGATTTTAGTGTATTTATTCCCAAAATAGAAAAACCAAACCCCACTGCCATCCAGTCACGTGGACTGATAGAGACCTACAGGATCCGGCAGAACTGCTGGGGTGGGTTTCAGAGTCTGGAACGCCTTGAGGCTTAGGGGGAGTAGAAAAGGCCTGGTGATTCTGTGAAGTTCCTACATCTGGTTCATTTGCGTATCAGAAGGCTCAGTGGGCCAGAGACTAGTTAGCATATGAAGACTCCTCTTAACATTTGAATCCTTCTCTCACCAAAGTTGGCAAACCTGTTTCTGGAAGGAGCCCTGGTGGCTCAGTGGTTCACACTGGGCTGCTGACTGCAAAGCCACCTCCAGCTGCTTCCCAGGAGAAAGAGGCTCTCCACCCACAGTGAGTGTCTGAAGGCCACAGGGGCGGCTCTACCATGCCCTCACTTGAGGGGCACTGTGAGTCCTGACGCACTGGATGGCAGTGAACAAACGGTGAGGGAGGGAGGGAGGGAGGGAGGGAGGGAGGTGTGTGTGTGAACAAACAGTAAGGTAGATAGAGACACATCCTCCCAAGGAGCTACGGATCTTTGTAAACCAGGTTTTCCAACTGGGTCAGTTTTCAAAATCCACGCGCCAGAATACACTGCACTGTACGCACAAGTTAGGGTTTTAAAAATCAAGAGGCCAGGTCAAGGACAGTGCTTTTTTTAGGTATGTCAGTTTTGTTGTTAGGTGGGACCTGTTTGTTGTTAGAGGAGCTCTTTGGTAACATATTGCCAGTGTAATACTTGGTTCAGGCCGCGGCTTCCACGGGTGTTGACTGTGGATCCAGCCATATGAAAAGAAATCCTTGACAACTTCAATATTCTCTTCGGTTATCATGATGTTGCTTTTGGGTCCAGTTGTGAGGATTTTGATTTTTTTGATGTTGGGGTGTAGTGCATACTGATCTTCACCAGTGAATCCTCTTCACTGTCAGCCAGCAAGCCCTGTACCTTGACTAAGCCAAGAGACAGTCGTGCAAACAGATCAGGGGGCTGCTGCAAGGTTTAAAATCAGGGAAGCCATTCATCAGGGTTATAGCCCTTCATCCTTACGCAGTCATGTGCTGAGCAAGGAATCTGAGAAGCTGGACTATGTGAGAAGGACCCACCATCAGGATTTGGAGGGAAGCTTATTAACAGATGACACAATATGTCAGTCAGTGGTGGTAGCGGGAGTCACATTTATTAGTGCTGGCCACGTGAATGTGGTAAAACGTGGCAGAGTTAGGTCAAGCAGAAACCTGGCAGGTCTTTCTCACTAACACGAGCCGAGCCATGGAGAAATGGTGAGACTGCACCCAGCAAAGCCTGGCAGCCCCCACCCCACCCTGAGTTCTATCTCTGCAGCCTTAAAATAGGTCACGCCACCCTTAAAGAGGGCAGTGGAAACAGTGCCTTTGTTTCCTATTCTGTCTGTGCAGTGCACGTTACTTACTTACAAGGGTAAGTCAGTGTACCTGCGCTAAGAAGGTTCATGGTAAGAGGAAATACCCTACCATTTCCCACAGTGGCTGCACCACACTTCCCAGCCTAGTTAGCCATGTCTGAGGCTATCGGTTCAAATCCTTCATTTGCCCCTTGGGAGACAGATGAGACTGTCCGCTCTCGTGAAGATTTACTGCCTCGGAAACTCAGTGTAGGCTCGCCTAGGTGGAGTGGAATTGACGGCAGTGGGTTAGGTTTGGGTTGGTAGGACGGCTACTCATCTGAGCATTTCTTCCTGTGTTTTGACCCATCTGAATACCCGAATCTGTGAACTGTCTGCTCCTGTGTTCAGCCCGTTTTTTCCTGAGCTTGGGGCCACCAGGATGAGTTCATATACAGGAAGCAGGGAGTTTGTGGGCTTGGGCTGCAGCTCCTTGGGGCCAGCTGTGGACTGGCTGCTGTCCTACTGGAAGTGGCCATGCTCCAGCCATTGCCTTGGTTATGGGAGGGAGAGAAAGGAGGTAGACTGCATTGGCTCCATGGTCCGAAACAGATGGCCCATGGGTTCTTTTTTTTTTTTTCCCTGTTTTTTTCTTTTTAATAGCCCCTAAAGGGCTGCACCACTCCCAGAAGTACTGCAATTCCAGGCTGATGCGTGGAGTGGATGGAGCAAGCTCCTAACTCCTACTTACAAAAATATATTTAATATTTTGTTCTCAGATAGAGGACGTATCAGATATTAAACTGATAGGAACAATAGTACACCTGAGCTCAGCCCAAAGGCCGAGAAGGGATGGCCTGTGGGTTCAAGGGAGAGCCTTGAGACCTTGGACTTCCCATGCTCCCCCGCCCCCCAACCCCATTGTTGGCTATGTCCCAGCCTAACTCTGTAGGGCTGCATTTTTACCGACTCTCAACTGAAGTCCAGAGAGGGTTGGAAACTTACTTGAGGCTCCCAAATTAATACTAAGTAGAGCCAGGATCAGGATCAGGGGCCAAGGGCAATCATGATAAACCTACAGCACCCCACCCGCCCTGCCAGCCCTCAGCAAACACTGCAGGATACCTGGGGCCCAGTTCCCAAAGCAGACACCTCAGAGGACTTCCAGCTTCTGAGCATCTTCCTCTGCTGGTGCTCCTCCGTGGCACGTGGGAGGGGCCAGCCCTGGCAGTAGGGGGGGAGGGGCCTGCCTGACTTCTCTTTCTGCCCTCTCCACCTCCCTGCTGGGTCTAATGGAGGTGGGTTCCTTTATTGATTACTAAAATTAAAGGGCCTTGGAAGAGGACTTAGTGCTTTCCGGGTTTTCCATGTTGCTCTCCGGCACGCTCCACGCACTGCTTGGATTCCTGAGTGATCATTCACTGTGAGCAGCCTTTGAAAATCGCCTAACTAATGCGTAGAGGTGGGCAATTTTCCGACTCGCTTTTGAGAAGAAAATGTTCTTTCTGTGGAAGAAAATTGTCCAAGCTTGGCACTGTATCTTTTGTTTGTGCGCCTGGATCGCGATGCCAATTCTTTGTGTCTAGACAAAATGTTCCGCCGCGAACAAATGGGTAACTTTCTCGACAGTTGCATGAAATCAGTGTTTTGCCAAAGGAAGTGCTGCTGCTTTGGGAGCTGGCTTCTTGGTGTCACTGTACATCCTGGTCCTGGTCCCTGCAAACAAGTGCAGGGCTTGCCTGTAATTGTGAACAGCTTCTGGCAGATGGACATGGCTTATTTTGCTGATTTCCTGTTCCCGGCCTGTAAGAGTGATGACGAATCATGAGGCCGTGAATATTCTTGAATGTATCTCAGCTTTGCCTGGGTAACAATCCTTAAAATATAGTTGTCAAAGAATCTCCACTAATGGGGCAAAGATGATACATATGAGGGGGCTTTAAAAAGTTGGTGGAAGAATGGGATTAAAGGATAATAAAATTTTCCCATGAACTTCTGGAGCCCCTTCCTAATCCCTACTTTTAAGGAAACTTTGAACTTCAGCATAACTTAGTGGGCAGTGCTGTGGAGGCCACATCTGGTCTCCACTGGCCGTCTTTCTTTGCTCTGGCGGTGTCTGTCCTCCCGGGACATTCCTCTGCCGGGTTGGATCATTCATTGCAATGGCCACACCAGACTCACAGACCCTACTCAAGATGGTGGGGGTTAATCAGGGCAGTGATGCTGCAAGGTCTTTCCTAGAGAAGGGCATCATGCTTGCTCAAGTGGAGGAGCCGCAAAAGAGGGCAACCCTTGATACGCAGACTGACACAGTGGCCCCAACAATGGGCCCATCAAACAGAACCAGTGTGAGGCCGGCCCAGGTCCAGACAGTGGTTCCTTCTTTGTACAGCGTTGCCATGAACAGGAATCACCTGGACACATCCTAACAGCAGTGTATCTCTCATGCTGTGGAGGTGGTACCCGGGGACCAGTCCCTGGAGAATGACACCGAGGTGGATGGACCCAGTGGTTACAGCAATAGGCTACCCACGACACTGGTTTGGAGGGTGGCGCAGGACCGGGCAGGCAGGGTTTCTCTCTGCTGTACAGAGCGTCGCCGTGAACTGGAGCCAACTCAGTGGCACTTAACAACAAGAGAGGTGTTGGTGCCCCTATTTTCCACGGGGGAGAAGTAAACCCTCTTATTTCTCAATTTAGATTTGTCTTTGCTAGATTATAGCTTTTTTAGGCTTTTTATATAAAAACCCTTGGCTAGTCATTTTCATTTCTTGGAAAGGCTCTGGGAGATGGAGGTGCCCACTCAGGTGATGCTGGCCTGAGAACATGAGGTGGCCAGTGCTTTTGTTGGGACTCTGGAAGTGTTTGTGAAGAGCGACCGACCTTGCTCCTTCCTCTGCTGCCTGGAGGACTTCCCTGGTGAGGCCAGTCCAGTCCCACCCCCAGCACGTGGCCAGTTTGACAGGGTTTGGTGGTCACAGTGGTTGTCCTGTGCATCAGAAATGTCCAGTGTGGCACTAGTTTTTCACCCGTCCTTCTAGTCCCTTTCTCATGACTGTGGCATCTGTAGTAATACCTGATTTACAAGTTCCTTCTTCTCATCGCTCATTTCTGTCATTATCCCCTCCCACCTTTATTTTTTAATCTTGGTCAATTTTAAGAGAACCACTTTGCAGATGAAGGTTGGCTCTTTGTCTTTGGTTCTCGTGACCCCGCCATCCTCACGTGTGGCCGGCAGTGTGACGTTTCTGCATATGTCTTTGCAGCTTCTGGCATCTGACTTTGCCACCTCTGTCGCTTTGGGACTCCCCTTAGCTAGGAGCTCTTCAAATCTCGCCTCCATCTCATTTTCCCCTTTCCTCTGGGGACTCCGGCTTCAGGAACGAGCGTACATCAGGGCATGTCACTGTTTCCACCCTCGCCTGTGTATCCGCCTGGATGGTTTCACTTAGCGTATTTCCTCTGTCCAGTATACTGCTGTACCCCAAAAGTGAGTTCTGTGTTTCTGGGGCTGTGTTTTCATTCCTCGAGTTTTCACAGCTCCAGGTGACCTGGTAGGACCACCTCGTTGCTCCTCAGTCATAAGCAGTGATTATGCAGTGGTGTGCCAGTCCTGTCCTGTCTCAGGACCAAGTTGAGAGCACCTACGACAAGCCTGTTTCTCTTGTCTGATTTTGAATCATTTGATCCCTGTCCCAAGGATGTCGGCTCATGTTTTATTAACACCGTGATGAAAAATTATCGGGGATCAGAAGGGTGTTATCTTTCTCCAGACTGTTGGGAAGACATTGATCAGAGACTTTTCCTCTGAGACTAGTATGCTGTGAGTGCGTGAGATTGCGCTCTGGGCAGCCAGGATCTGAGAGAAATGGTCTTCCTCTTGAGTGGAAGGATGCTGGTGGTGCAGCGGTGAAGCACTCAGTTGTGAATGGAGAGGTTGACAGGTGGAGCCTCCGAGGAGAGCCCTGGAGACCTGCCCCGCGGAGATGCCAGCTGGACTCTGTGGCCCAGGCGGGGTCGCCACAGCCCCTCCCAACAGCAGCACAGCCCCCTCTGAGGTTGCAGTGGGAATGCGGGGTATGTACCGAGCTGCCTCTGTCAGGGCAGTGCTCCGTTTCTGTTTCCTACCTTAGGAGCCTTGGCCAGTAAGCAGCATTGGATTGCTCACCGCAAGGTCTGTGGTTCAAACCCACCAGCCGTTCCTTGGGGGAAAGGTGAGGCCATCTTCTGCAAAGATTGGCAGTCTCAGAACGTGTCAAGAGGGTGGCTGAGTCCTCTCGGTGGCAGTGGGTTTGGTGGTGTGGTGCGGTGCTTGTCCTTCCCTTTGCCACATCTTTCTGCATGTGTGCACCCCAATCCCGCTGCCTCGGGTCCATTCCCATGAGCGTGTAGCACGCTCACCAGGGTCTCCGAGACAGGAAAACCCCATGGTGCAGGCAGCACAGGGCAGAGGTGAAAGGGCGGGGCTGGGCTCTTGTCATGGAGCTCCCTCATAGCTGGGATCTCCCCCTCGGTGCCTGGCTGCCCTCCGGTTATTGTCTGGCAGCCCAGAGGGACTGGCCCAGGCCCTTTCTGCCTGGCCTGTACAGGCTGAGCAGGTACTGGCAGATGCCTCCAGGGACGGGGCGGGGCCCACCGGGCTTCCTGCCCCCTCCCTCCCTCAGGTTCCTGCCTCCTCCAGTCCTGCTTCTCCTGGTGGTTTTCCTCATGCCTTCAAATAGCTGGGCTGTTTGGTTTGGGTATTTTTATCTGCTTTCTATTTGTTTTCAGGGAGGATTGGGTCCAATTTTGCTGTTACTCATGTTGCTATAACTGGTGGGGGTGTGGAGTCAATCTCTTGAATTGACACCCCGTAGGACACAGTAGAGTCGCCCCCAGGGGGTCTCCTCCACCGCCATTCTGGTGGGAGTAGATCACCAGACCTTCCTCCGCCAGGGCTGGGTGGGTGTGGGGGGGTGCTGGGTGCTTAACACTGTGCCACCAGGCATCCTTGTATGTTATATGTTACTAGAACCCACGCCAGTCACTCAATTCTGACTAGTAGGGACCCTGTAGGACAGATCAGAACCATTCCCTCCGGTTCCCATGGTTGCACATCTTCACAAGAACAGAAGCAGCTTCCTGTTTCACCCGAGGATGTGGCTGGTGGATTCAAGCTGCTGACCATGAGTTTAGGTGACCAGCGGGCGTGTAGTGCTCTGTACCACCCTGCTGCTGTTTGTGATCCCCAAGAAAACCTTCCCTCGGTATGTGGTCAGGAAGGTCTAAGGGCAGGCCAGGTGGGCCCTTGGCACTTCCCTTCCAGGCCTCAGTTGCTGTGTCTGCCTCTCCACTGGTCTCCTTCCAGCCCCTGGGGGTTCTGTTCTCCATGTCCCACAGTGATGGCCTTCTCGTCCTGGCTGGCTGCAGCCAATAGAGCGCCTCGCTTTCCCCTGCTCTCCTCTGTCTCCGCACCTGCCACCCAACACACTCCCCGCCTTCCCTCCTCCCGCGTGGCCGAGGGATGTAGTGGTTACTCACTGCGCTGCCTTGTGCAGGTGCAGCAGTCTGAAACCACCAGCCACTCCGTGGGAGAAAGAAGGAGCTGTCCGCTCTTGTGAAGTGACGGCCCCTGGAGCTGTCCTGTGGGTCCCTGTGCATCCGCACTGGCTGGACGGCAGGGCGTTTGAGGTTAAGGGCTGCACGGGAGCTGGGAGCCCAAACCCAAAGTGGCCGCTGATTCCTCCCAGTGAGGGGCCCAGAAAAAATAGCCAGAGTGGCATGTTCCAGATGGCCCAGGTAGTTGAACTTTGACCTGGGTTTACTTAGGGTGTTCTGTTTCCTCTCACAATGCCCCCCTCCTCCTCCTCTTTGTTGGCTGCTTCACCAGCTGGTGGGCTTTTCTGGCTCTCCTTCTGGGCACTGTTGTCATCCTTCTGTAGCTTCTCTGGCTGTGGTCTCCTATAATCCAGAAAGACCCGCCGTCTTTCAGGAAAGAGCATATAGTGGAGGGATCTGAGGCTCACTTTGACCTCCCAGGAACGCCAATGAACATGTGAAGTCAGCCCTTCAGGAAAGAAGGTAGAGCTGAAAAGATGAATTTCTGCTGGCTTTTCATTGGTTAAAAAAAAACAAAACACAAATGTCAATATAAGATGAATTAAATCCACCAAGGGAAGGCAGGTTTTGCCACCAAGTGCCCTGCCTCTGTGTAGGGTTAGGGGAAATAGAAAAGCGGCCAGAAGAGAAGCCATTGTGGAAAAACAGCTGTCTCCAAAGTGTTGTGCAAGGCACCTGGGGCAACCCACCTGGCCTGGGGGTGTTGAGTGGTCAGCAACCACAGCCATGGGGCACCCGGGTGGGGCAAAGCAAAGAGGTAGATTTTCATACGATTTGTGGAATTCCGTGCAGGCTGTACGGGGCGCTCGGTGGCCATGTGGGTTAGGCATTAGCATGCTGACTGCAAGGCTGGCAGTTCAAACCCCCTGTGTAGGAGAAAGATGAGGCCGGCGCTCCTGTAGAGATGAGCCCTCCTGGGAGCCCTGTGGAGAGTCCCTGTGAGTCAGAGTCCAGCCAGTGGCAGTGGGGTGGACCTCTGATGTGGTCCTGACAGCGTCAGATGGTGGGTGTACTGATCATTTTCCTCCACGTTGGAGTGGTAGTTTGAGCAGAACGCAGTACCTGCTTCATGTCATCACCCGGGTCTCCCACCCAAAGGTGCCTTTCCCCAACTCGCTGTTTCCACCGTGACAAGGTTTTGCTCTGCTGCTGTGTGTCACCTGGGCAGCGTGACAGCTTGTGCTCTTTGGCTGTGGGCTTAATCCTTTTCAATCCTGCTCAGGGACGGTCTCTCTCCCTGGTAGACACATTGCCGGCTCGGGCGGTCATCCAGGTCCAGCTCTGATGCTGAGGTGTCATTCTGGTCAGTCCTCCGTACCCAGGGAAAGACAGCCTGCCTGCAGTTTGCGGACATCTTGTTTCTCTGCGGTGCTGACAGACTCCTCCTTAACTGACACAGTGAGTAAATGGCTGCTTAGGTCCCCGAGGTGCTGCCTGCGCCCTCCCTCGGGATGTGGGACAGACAGGGAAGACAAACAAGCGAGGAGTACATCTTCCCCAAACATCTTTATCCTGAAGCAGGCTGGGGTTCAGTTCCCTCTTGGCGTGGGCACAGAACGCACAGGAGCTCTGTGTGACGTCTCCGTCTTTGGAATTATGCCAGCACTTTCGCTTCCTTTCTCAGGGAGACCCCTATAGGTTTCCAGCCCAAGCAGGTCCCCCCAGGCAGCATGGTTTTGAAGGTAGATGGATGGGCAGAGAATGTTCATCTGCCCAGAAATCATAAAGCCCATTTCTCATTTCCCAGGGAACTTGAATAATTTATAGAAGTTCTGCTTATCAGAGAACACTTCAGAAATAACCACAAGTGCACAAGGCAGGGGTCCCTGAATAGGTACATCCAACGTGCCAAGGGCGGAGCTGCAGTACCCAGTCATTAATATGAGGGGGCCACAAAGCGTTCGTGGATAAAGAGATTTAAATCATCACGGAGCGTGCCCATGCCAACTCTCTGAAGCCTTCTTGTGTGTGGGCAGATGTTGTTATCAGGAGAAAGTCCTAATGTGACTGCGCCGTTGGCCCAAGTGCATTGTTTTGTGAATGAGCTGTTGAGACATTCAGGGGACCCGTCATCATGCAGTAGCAAGCGGGCAGTGTGACTGCCCTCAGCAACCACTGACATGTGACCTGGTCTCAGTCGGAAGCATGTGACATGTACTCTGCCTGTGCCTTCTCAGTGTGTTTGACCCACGGACCCGAAACCCAAAACCAAACCAAGCCCACCGCCAGTGAGTCCATTCAGACCGATAGTGACCTCACAAGGCGTCAAGACCTTGTCCTTCAAAGGAGCAGAGCGGTTGGGGTTTGAACCACAGACCCTGCGCTCAGCAAGTCAACCTAACCCCCAGTCCCTGGAGCAGAGTGAACCCGGCTGATCTTACTGTGTCCTTTCTTGGGCATGTTTTCTTCATCTTCGCTGTCTGCATTTATTGCTGGTTCATTCTAGTTTTGCTCTAGTTGGGTACTGGTTAGCAAAGCCATCGGTTTAGTGGAAAGCAGTGGAAAGACAAAAGCGTTTTAAAGAAAGGACTCCCGTTACACATTCTTGTCACTTGGCTCTGAAGACAGGCTGGAGCGTTTTTGCTATGCTGTTCGCTGGCCCTCATCTGCGTGTGCTGTATGCAAGTGGAGACTTGCTGGGATGTTGGGGTGGGGGCTGGCGGATCAGCGTGAAATGCTCACACACCACACGTAGGTGGTACGTCTTCACACCAAAGAGGTGGTTCCCGCCTTTGCGCTTGTCCACAGAGTAAAATAGGTGCAGCTCACAGCACGCAGCCGTGTGCCAGGGCTCCTTCTAAAGGCCGTCTCTGAGGTCTCTCCCGCCGCAGCTGTGGGGACACTGGTGACTAGAAACGCTGTTTACTAATTTAATCCCTTGACAAACTTCCCTGAGCCATGGCACTTCCTGTCTGTGGACTCCATGGAGGAGGAGAAGTGTTGTGTGTGTGTGTGTGTGGGGGGGACTTTTATCTTCTGATCGCACATGAGGATGCAGACTTCTATTTCCTTCTCCCTCTCCAGCCAGGACTCTGTATCACCATGCTTTCCAGGTTTGGAAGCTCATCTACGATATTCCTACCCACTGCTGGCTAGTCCGACCCAGCTTCCAGTGATCCCACTCACTCATTACAGGAGTGGACAGCCGCCTTCCTCCTCCTCCCAAGAGTGGCCGGGAGTGTGAACTGCGGGGAGTTTGAAGCACCACGTGCTTACCTCACAGCACCACGTAGTGCATTATGTCTTAGGCTACCAACTGCAAGGTTAGTGGTTTGAACCCAAGAGAGAAAGAGGGAGCTTACTGTTCCTTTAAAGACTGAGAGCCTTGGAAACCAGAGGGGCAGTTCTGCTCTGCCCTGTAGGGCCAGTGTGAGTCGGAATTGACTTGATGGCTGTGAGTCTGGGAGTTTGGGGTTTTTATAGTAAAAATGTTTTTAAAGAACCATTTTCTTAAGTTTTTACTCAAAGTGCATCTTTTCTCCTCGCCCACTTGTTAGAAGGAAAGTAGGAATAAATCTCTCATGGTATGATTTGCAACTTGCGTGTCTCCGGTTGGTTCACCTCTCAGACACCCCATTTGTGTCCAGCTCACAGCAGCTGCAGAGTTCGCCTGGGCCTGGCCTCTGGAGTCACTGGATTGCTTTGCTGGCCCAGTCCACACCTGAGGCAGCCCAGCCCAGCCCAGCCCTCCAGGCATTCCCCGAGGGCAGACTTCTACATGCTGTCATTTACAGAATGCAGCAGAGGCCACTAGCTGCCACGCAGAAACTTCTTACAAAACTGTCTTAATCTTCCGTCAACTCGAGAGTCCTGGTAGTGTAGTGGTGATGTGTTGGTCTGTGGGCTTGATGGTTAGTAGTGTGAAACCTGAGAAAGACAGGACTTTTCTCTCGTAAACTTAACCGGGCAGTTCTGCCCTGCCTGTGGGTCCCAGTGAGTCCACTCGGCGGCCGTGAGTTTGGTCTGTTGATGGTTCTGTTTGGGTCACTTTTGTGCGGTCAGGTTCTTCATATGGTACCTGAAGCTCAGACACGGGTGTTGCTGCTCACACATGCACAGCTTTGTCCCACAGGCCACCCCCGGCTTTCTATCAGGGAGCTGCGGGTGGATTCAAACTGCCCACTGGAAGTTAGAGCCCAGCACGTAGCCCACTGCACCACCAGGGCTCCTTCGTGCCGTGAAGACAAGTGGGAGAACTCACAGCGGCCACCTGCTCCTTCAAAGAATACAACCTCTAAGGAGCCCGGGTGGTTGAGCAGTCACATGTTGGGCTGCAGTAATCCGCAAGGTCAGCAGTTTGAAACTGCCACCTGCTCCTCAGGAGAAAGATGAGGCTCTCCAACCGCAAGAACGGACAGTGGCAGCTCTGCCCTGCCATGGGTTGCTGTGGATGGGAATTGACGCAATGGCGGTGGGCTTGGGTTTCGTCTTTGGAAGTTGCTGTTCAACTCGGTCCAGTGGGGTTGGCTTCTATAGTTGCCTTCAAAAAGCGGTCTGATCCAAACCCTGGCTTTGGAGTTCAGTTCCAGGCAGAGAGGTCAGCTTAGAAGGTCATGTCATCAGGGTTTTTTAGGAGCCTAAGACAGGATGGTGGTGATGATTTTGATAGACTTTCTCAAAAGACTCAGGCCAATCACAGAGGCTTCTTCAGAAAGTGGAAAACAGCCTTGGTGATTTAAAGACCAGGAGGGTTGCTTCCCCTCCTGACACCTGCTCCTCTTCAAAGGAGAGTAACAAAGGCTGTCCTAGAAGCCTTTTGTTGGGAAATCCGACCCCAGCCACCTCCATCCCAGAACTCCCCCTCCCCCTGCCTCCCTCCAGGCATCTTCTTGTTCCCAGAACTCAGAGAGCATTTCAGAGGCACACAGTCTGCCATGGAGTGGTGTAAATGGAGAGCAGCGTGCTTCAGGGAAGCGAGGCAGACAGAGAGACAGAGAAAACATGGGGTGGGAGGTGGGGGCGTGGTACACATAGTCCTAGGTGGAAGATGTGTCAGAAGCAGTCGCTTCACATTTTTTTGTTTTATAGCAATACTTACTGACTTGCCCTCATATTTCCTATATAATGTCAGTATGACACCATAAGATAAAAGTAAGTTTAAAGAAAGTTGGTCAAAATTTTTATATGGGCTTCTACCAGGATGATAAACAACAAGTGAAATATTTTTATTGGCATTCCAGACTTGGCTGTCTGTGGAACACACAGGGAATGGAAGACACACGCACACACATGCACACGCACGATCTGGCTGGGGTGAGGGCTGGCATTGTGGCGATCTGCAGTAGTCACAGCAGCGTCTCTGACGTGATTTCAGAAGTGTTAAATCAGCACCTGCCACTCAGGGGTGTAGAATGGCGGTCAAAGGGGTCCGTCCGTGTGTCTCCTGAGTTGGCAGCTGGCCTTGTCAGCAGGGAAGCATGGTGCAGGCAGTGATGGGCGCACCACAGCTTTCCTATGCGGGGATAACAAGGAAGCTATTTTGTTTTCCTCTTGAAGAACTCAAACAGCTAGATCAACTACAGATAGGGCCAGGCTTGCGCAGAGCATCAGAAGTGACACACTGCTCAGAGCATGCGGCGTGTATCCAAAGGGATGGACGTCGGGTGCCTACGTCAGTAGCTGCCCTGCTCTGCCCTGCGCCCAGTGGTTTTCAGTACATGGCAGGACTTAGCTGGCCCAATGCATGAGTGCCCAGAGCCTTCACCCCCTTGGAAAGGGGAATGGGAGGCTGATGACATTTTTCTGAACTTGTTGCAGCCCTTCGTGCAACCCAGCACCGTCTCTCTGCCGCGCTGTGAGGGGGCAGAGTGTGCGTGTGCGCATGCACACACATTGCTGGATCCGGGCAGTCTGTCTCAGAGGCTGTTAAGCCACTGTGGTGTCTGCGGCCTTTTGGCAAGGCGTGGGGGGCTCTTGGGTGCAGCAGGCATTGGGCCTGCAGTGTGCTGATGGAAGCAAAGGTGCAATCTTGGTGCAAAATGAAAGATAAAAGGGCATATTAAAGCTTCATCTGTCATAGTTTACACTTCTGTTTTGGGAGCCCTAGTGGGTTAGACGTCGGGCTGCTGAGCTGCAAGGTCAGAGGTGCAAATCCACAGGACCAGTTCTGTGAGACATGGGTTGTGGGGGGGATGCTACTTCACATATATGGGTAAGTATGAAGAAGGCACTGCAGGATTGCACAGGGCCTGGGTAGCAGACTTGGCTGGGATGGGGTCTGTATTGCTTGGAAAGCCTCCAGACCACTCTGTGCACCCTGTTTGTCGTGGCCACTAAAGCTCTGACGTCACCAGGGAAGCTTCTTTGCAGACAAGCCATGCTGTGCAGTGGGTTGGAAGTGCGGCCTGCTGGGCTTACCCAAACACCACAAACCACCCTGTGTGTGTGTGAGGGGGGCGGGGTGCCCTAGGCTCCGCCTGTGGTGGCGAACTCAGGTCTTTTCATCGGCTCTTGGTCACTGGTTTATGACGTGAGGGGAGGTGGGGGTGGGAAAGGGGTCCTGAATGGTGTCTTTGAGTGCTTCCCCCCTTGTTTAAAGACAGAGGCCTCGCCAGTTGTGGGGAGATGCTCAGAGGGAGGATGTGTGTGTGTTTTGCAGTCCCTAGTATTTGAATGCTAGGGGCCCTAGTGGTGGAGTGCTTATGCGTTGGGCTTCGGTCCACATGATTGGCAGTTTGAAGCCACCACCAGCTCCAGTGGTGAAAGACTGGGCCTTATCTCGGAAACCCCCTATCCCCCAAAACACACACACACACACACACACACACACACACACACACACACACACACAAAACATTTCCTGCCTGACAGTTTTTTTGGAGCTGAAGGGCCAACAGTTTGAAACCACCAGCCGCTTCTCAGGAAAAAGATGAGGCTTTCTACTCCCGTAAAGAGTCACAGCTCAGTGACAGTGAGTTTGGAGAATCTTTGGATGCGTGGTTCTAATAAGTTAGCTTCTGTTACCTAGTATCAGTTGAGGACATGTCACTGCTTTGTGATTTGGAAGACTCAACCGGCTAATCCCATCCATTGGTAGGTTCACCACCCCCAGCACCCCATATGTACTGTGATTATCGCCTTCTCAGGTGATGGGCGTGGGGACTCTGGCTTTCACAGGTAGCCGTGGGTCTCTCTATTTTTTGTCCCTTCCTCTGTCTCAGTGGATCTCAACCTGTGGGTCACGACCCCTTTAGGGGTCGAACAACCCTTTCACAGGGGTCACATAATACATCAGATATTTACATGACGATTCATAACAGTAGCAAAATGACAGTGATGGAGTAGCAAGGAAAATAATGTGATGGTTGGGGGTGCACGACAACATTTGAGGAACTGCATTAAAGGGTCGCAGCAGTAGGAAAGTTGGAAAGCACTGCTCTAACTGTTGTTTGTTCTGTGCACTTTCTTGTGGCTAGGGTGATAGTTTCCAGTGTCCCATGGGACGCTTCCCCACATTTTGTTCTGTGGCTTAGTTGCAGCCCTGGCCCCACTTCCTCCCTGGGTGTCCATGCAGCAGCATCCTCCTTCCTGCCTGCCCAGCTCTGTTTGCGCAGAGGCTGCCCTGTTGGTCTCCCCAGCTGGTTCCCACGAGTGCTTTCCTCCCCATGGTCATCGTTGGAATGATAGCCTGTCGTCTGGCTGACAGGTGGTCCCAGCTCCCCGCTCGGGGACCATGTGGCTTTATTCCAGGACTTGGATAGGGATCTGCACTGCGAGGAAATGCCAGTCCATTCTCATGGCCCAGTTCTCATTGCTGTCGCAGAGCTCAGTCAGAGGCTTTATTGGGGTTTGATTGAATTTTTCAAAATTATACTGTGAGGAGTCATGTCTCAAAAAATTCCAAACTCATTGCCATCGAATACATCCACAGGGTAGAGCTGCCCATGTGAGTGTCCGAGACTGCAACTCTTTACGGAAGTAGAAAGTCTCGTCTTTCTCCCAAGGAAATTTCAAACTGCTAACCTTGTAGTCAGGAGCCCAGTTTGTTCCTTAGAGAATCATGTAGGTTGGGTTTTATTCGCACTGTAATGAACCCTTTCAGACCCATGCACGTGTAGAAAGAGCAGCAGCATCATGACTCCCTGTGTAACGGTAGGCTTGCTTCCGCCGGATAATCTCCTGGCCAAGAAATGAAGAGCCCAGGGTCTAGAGCAGACCTTCCCCACGTGAGCAAGACCACCCCCTGCAGCGCAGCACGGGCACTCTCAGAGGTCCTGCAAAAGCCAAGGCCTACACTTTACCTCCGTGATAGCAGGGCTGCGGCACAAGAGTCTGTTCTCTTTTCCTGGAAAAGGGGCAGTAGGTCAAATCAGTGGGAGCCCATGCTCTCGGCCCTGGCAGTGTAATGGGGTACGCGTCGAGCTGGTAACTGTGAGGTCCATTCTCTGCCCAGTCAGAGTGCTTTTGCATCGCAGTGGGCTAGGTGGTGGTTCTTACATTGTCTCTCGTCTCCTGGGTGACTTTGGCGTTAAAATCCAACCATCAGTAACATCTTAATTTGGAAGTAAAATAGATACACGGATAGATCTGTAAATTAAGAAGACCTTCTTATTAAAAACCCCTGTAATTTGTCATGCCCTAAAACGGTAGTAATGACTCAATGCTATCACGTACGCATAGAAAGCACATAAAGACCATTTTCCTGTGGCGCCCTCAGCAGTCTGGATGGCAGTAGTGGAGACATCACACACCACCATGCATTGAGCGGTCGAGGGGATGGCGCCCTATGCACTTGGAGGAGGGCAAGTGGGCATTGGCCTTTGTTGGTTCTCAAGAACTTCGGCACCTGTTCCTCGTTGCTGTTGGGTCGCTCTGTGTGCAGCAGAAGGAAATGCCGCCCTGCCCTGTGTCCTTTCCGTGGACGCTGGTGTGTCTGACCTCATCGTGGGAGCCGAGTGAAGCCCGTGCCATTGTCAGCGTCCTTGCTTTTGATGACCCGTTCCTTTACCAAGCCTGATGTCCTGTTGTAGAGATGGGTCCTTCGTGAGCACGTGTTCAAAGTAAGTGACCCGAGGTGTTTCCATGCTGCCTTCTGGACTGCATTTCCCGCTCTGCAGTTCTTCTGTGACGGGCACATTCATTTTTCTGATAGTGTGTTCCATTCAATCAGTGCCTCAGTTCTTCTGGCTTCTGTGCTCACACCCCAGCTGAGCTGACACACCTGAGTCAGGGACACCTTGCCCATCAAAGCCCCACCTTTGCTGGCTTAGGACCCGCAGGTCTTTTGTAGCATATTTTCTCTGCTTTCTTGCCTGCAGCGTCCATGTGCGTCACACCTCTGAAAGAAGTACAGCCTCAGTTTGTGGTCAGCATTGTAAATGGGCCTACATTGGCACTCGGGACAAATGGACTAGAGGAACTAAGAGCGTCCTCCCAAGCTAATACCCTACTTGTGAAATACAAACAAGACCACATAATAACAAGGCCTCCATATTTAGAAACGCTTGTTAATCTCTTCATTGACTGACGAGGAGAGTAGACAGCAGAGCACAGACCAATTCAGCCCTTTGCATGTGCACTGACTGTCACACGGGTGCCAGGCCCCCCTCGCCCCCCTTTTCTGACTGTGCCCGCCTCCCGTGAGCATCACCACTGCCCCAGACTTCCTGTCTCAGCTCCATGTGCTGCTGTCTGTCACTCGGGTCCCACCCGTAGAGCTCTTCTGAAGGTGCCTATGCTCCAGGCAAAGTTGTCACAGCCACGCTCTTGTCAAACAGACGGCTCCTCACACCAAGAGCGTGCTTGTCTGGTTTTAAGAAGACCTCAAAGAATCTTTGTAGGTTAAGGTTTAGCGATGACCTCAGAGCAGTCATTTCAGGGGTTCACTCCAGACTCTATGGCTCCAGATAGTCTGGATTCCATGAGAATTTGAAATCCTGGGCAGCACATTTCCCCTGTGGATCAGGATTCTCTTTTGACCCTGGAGGCTGCTGTTCAGTCAAGGTAGTATGGCACCCTCCGTTTCTTCTGTCCCAGCGCCTGCTCCTGGCTCTCCTTCCTGCAGGCCACTGGAGATGTAGTACCCCGATGGCGTCCACTGGAATGAACTCGGGTGAAGCAGAAGCAGTGCCGTCTGTGTTAGCTGGATGTGCCACAACACCACGACGCCAAGCTGCTCAACCAGGAAACAAGCCCTTTGAGGGTTTCCCAAGACAGCAGCAGCCCCAGCTCAGTTCCTTGTTTAGTTGGTGTTGTAAATGGTATCGCATGATTTCTCTCAGTTCCACATTGTACAGGTGTACACCTTACTGACAGCAAGCTAGTAACTGGCTGTGTAACCTGCCCCTCAGTGAGCACAGTGCTGTGACTGTGCTGTGACTCTGAGTCCCCGGCAGCCGTGGGTGAGCTTTGTTCTCTACAGTTACACACTTCCTGTCTCCCTGTAGAAACGAGCCAAGCACTTGCCCCTTCTGTGATGGACGAGCCTCAGCTCCCTCTGTGTGTGTCAGGACTTAGCTTCATCTCCTGCCTGAGTAGCATTCAGTGTGTCCGTGTCAGTGTGTGTATCCCTTGATCTACTGGCGGACCCTGTCCCCTCTTGTGCCACGGTGAACAGTGCTGCAGTGAGCGTCGATCAGGTGCATACCCAGGAGTGAGGTTGCTCGGGTGTCTTATTTCTGGCCTTTTCAGGACTCACCACACCATTTCCCACAGTAACAGTGCCCGTTTGCCTTCCCAGCAGCAGTGAGCAAGGCTTCCAGTTTTACAGCCCGTCAGTTTTGACTGAGCCAGCCCAGAGGAAGTGAGTGGCTGATCTCCTGGTGCTTTTGACTTGTGTATCTCTGACGCCTGTTGATGCTGAGCTGCGTGCTGTTCATGTGTTTGGTGGACATTTGTATGTCTTCTTTGATGAAATGTCTGTTCAAGTCCTTTGCCCGTTTAATGGATGAGTTCTTTTGTCTTTTACTGGTAAGTTAAGGAATTTTAGATGCATTTTGATAGGTTCTTGCTGGATGGGTGGTTTCTGAAGACACTTTCCCAGTTAGGCAGCTTGTCTTTTCACTTTTTGGTAATCTGATGAACTTAAACATTTATGCAACTAGAAAACGTTTTATTTATTTTATGTCTTGCTCTTATTGGATCATTAATTGTTGAAAGACAGGTCCTGCTTGTTCTAAGAATTTATGGCCTGAGTTTGCACACTTAGGCCCTTAATCTTGCTTTGAATTTGTTTTTGTGTATGGTGTGAGGCATGGGTTCTATGTACTTGGTTTTTCTGCTTGTAGAAGTCCACTTTTTCTTAGCACCATTTATTGAAGCTATTCTCTTTTCCCATTGCGTGATCTTGTCATACGTGTTGAAACCCATTGAGCGTGAATGTGTGTGTGTATGTGTGTGCTTCCTTGGGCTGTGTGTCTGTTTACCAGGCAGTTCTGGTGATTATAGCTCTGGGGTGTGTTTTATAGCCAGGAAGTGTGAGTCAACCTCTAAGGGTTCCACGCATCTTATTTGCAGCATTGGCACCCTGTGCAATCCCCTGGTGGGGCCTCGAGCACCTCATCTGCATATTCCTCCCCAGTCATTTAGGAGCCCAGGTGGCACAGTGGGTTTGGGGTTGGGTTAGCAACTACGAAGTCGGCGGTTCAAAGCCAGAGCAGCTCTGTGGGAGAAAGGTGAGGCTGTCTGCTCCTGTGAAGCTTGACAGTCATGGGAGCCCAGCAAGGATTGCCAGGAGTCAGAATTCACTTGATAGCAGTGGGTTGGGTTGGGTCCGGTTGGACCCAGCTGTGTAGTGGCAGGTACAAAGACAGTAGCTGGACGAGCCGCACTAGGTTAGTCAGAGCACGGCAGCAGCCCATAGCACGCAGGACGGCCCCCAGCACAGGATTTTGTGGTGGGGAATGGCATTCATGCTGAGATGGAGAAGCCCGCCCATGTATAAAGCACTTACCGACATCTTAGCGTTTGGGCTCTTTAGCTCCGTGATGCACTTTGAGAAGTTACAACTGGACCACCGTAGACCAGTACCTCTTAGAGGTTGTTTTCCCTGTCACCTAGATTGTACGCAAGTCAGGGAGCTCACGCAGAGACTGAGGCCTCAGCAGTGTGAGTGCAGGCGGTTGGAGTCCCTGTTGGTGATGGACGAGGGTGCTGACTTGAAGGTGGTTGCTATGCTTCTCAAGGCTCTGTGTCCATGGTGATCGTGGGCTCCGGCTTCTCCTCCCTAATGGTCCCCTAATGATTTCACTGACGTCCTTTAGGGAGGCTTGTCAGCCGGTTCCACCCGGGTGCCAGGTCTTCATTAAGGCCACTGAATGACAGTGATGGGGAAGACTGTCACAGAGGGACTGCAGGGCCTAGGATCACCTGCCCTGGGGGACCCTCCAGTCTACTTGAGGAGAGGGAGTGGGAGAGCATTCTTCGAGGACTCCCTGGGCTTCATGTGGGGGCACAGGACAGATGCTGAGCCAGCTACTCTATCAGCGTAAGGCTTACCACCTGTGTTAGACCATGGTGATTAGAGAAACCAATCAAGGGGCACTGGTATATGTGTAAGAAAGAACTTGATGTAATTGTACATCAAGAGAACATTCCAGCCCATCCCAGATCAATTCCGTAAGGCTGATATTAGCTCATAAGTCTGATACTAGTCCATAAGTCTCTCCAGATTCACGCAGCCACATGGAATGATGCAGGATGCAGGAAGATCACAGTGCGGTGGGTGCAAGTCTTGTAGATTCAGTGGTGGGGGACACATCTCAGGGGGTTGGCAGAACTCCAAGTGCCTCTCCTGCAGGAAGGTGAAGCAGAGAGAGAGACTCTTGCAGGGCTTAGCAAGTCTCTACATGGCTTGTCAATAGCAAAATGAAGGCGGTGGGGGGGGGGCGGGAATTCCCAGAATCCTCATGAGAAGGCACGTCCACAAGGAGCCATCATCAGGTTGTAACCTAATTGACAGGCTAGACTGCCCCGGCAGTTATTTATTAAATTGACAAGAAATTGTGTAACGACCACGCCACCAGTGCAGTCTTAGAAGTTACTGTGAATATTTCATGTTGATTTGATTTGATGTTTGCAGTTGCAGATAGGGCCTCCCAAATGCCCATGGGTGACGTGTGCAGTGCCCTGCAGCTGGGGAGGCGGGGATGTTGAGGCTGTGAACATACACAGGCTGTGGGTGTGCTTGAGAGAGAGCCAGAGGGTGAGCACTCGAGAGAGAAGAGGGCCCTCCATCCCTACTCCCCACCCCTAATGACACGGCGGTGAAAATGCCTGTGTCCTCCCTCACAGTGGCCCCTGCGTGCCAGAGCAGAACTGTGCCCCCGGGGTGTTCACTCAGCTGCTTTTTCAGAAGTCGATCACCAGACCTTTCTTCCTAGGTGCGTCTGGGCAGATTCAGACCTCCCGTTTTCCTTGATACTTGTTTGCACCACCCAAGGAATGCCCATAAAAACTAAACCAAACTACAAATGCCCTGCCATGGAATCGATTTCTGACACACTAGAACTTGCCCCATTGGGTTTCCAAGGCTTGGCACCTTTTCAAGAGCAGACATCCTCATCTTTCTCCCTCAGAGCAGCAGGTGGATGTGAACTGCTGACCTGGCAGCTCGCTCACAGTCTGCTGCCTAACCCACAGCACCACAAAAGTTCCTTATGAAGAGCTCAGCTTCATTCATTCCGAGAGTCTGTCTGTATATTTGAGACTACATCATTATTGCCAAATAAGCCTGTCTCCTTGACTGAGCGTAATGTCTCTCATAACGTAGCACATAACTGTCTCTCTATTCCTTTTTCCTGACACAAAATGGGGAGACAACCAAATAGACAACTAAATACTAACCTGTGGGGAATAAGAAAAGTACTACTTTTGTGGTTTTTTTCTTTAGGGACTATGTAATAAGATGGTCTCTTGAAAACATTTCTACTAAATTGATACTGAAGTTATAAATGCATTAACTGCATGTGAATGGTAATTGCAAAGATTCTGATATAAGCACATTATCCCATGGCTTTGTCATTGAAATACCCATGCATAAGGAGAAACCATCCCAGCAGCTCATGCTCTCTCTGCATGAAAGTTACTGCCAACCCCCCCCCCCCCCCCACACACACACACACCACCACCACCACCATCCTGGGATTTCCCTCCTCCTAGGAGCCCTGGTGGTGGTATAGTGGTTTCCCGTTGACTGTGAACTGCAGCATGGCTGGCAGTTCGAAACCACATTACCAGTAGCTCCATGGGAGAAAGAGTGGGCTTTCTACTCCCATAACCAGTTACAGCCTTGGAAGTCCATGGGGGTTGACCTGAGTCAGTACTGACTCCATGGCCGTGAGAGGATGCACAGGTCTGGGGTGTAGGCTGGTGCCTTCTGGAAGGGTGCTGGCTATGACCCACCAGGCCTTTTAGTAGCCACATGGCTTTGCAGTAAATGGCATTTTTGCTCCTCTGGCCCCACTTTTGCCTGGAGGCAGGGGTCAGATGTGCCTCCACATGCCATCTTTCTTTACCAACACCCCATCCCCACCGGCACTCTCCTACTCGCTGGGCTCACAGGACGCCCTGGCAACACTCACAGTGAAGGGGGTGCTTAGAAAAGTTAATAGGCACCACACATCAGGTTCAGCCCACAGTAAGGATGCAGCGACTGGTCCAGAGCAGCGCCTCTCCGCAGCCTGCAGCCAAGTCTCTCCCATCTCAGCCTCCCGGCCATGTGGTCCCTGCGCCTTCGGCTCCATGGGTCAAGAGCCTCCCCGTCCCACAGTCTCGGGCCAGATGAGGAGAAGGCACCCTATCGTCTTGGCATGGCTCTGAGTCCCTGGACCACTATCTCTGGGGCCTCTGGTCTTGGCCTCCGTCACTACAGATGGAGATCTAGGACCTGCTCTTCCAAGGTCCTCTAGGCTTCTCTGCTGATCCCACCCAGTCCCTGGGGAGTGACACAGACTTGAGTAGATCACAGTGTGATCTACAGTGAAGAGCTTGGTCAGACCTTACACTGCACCATGGGTTTCCTAATCCTTGAAGTTAGCGTCGCCAGACAGAGGCCGGAAAGAGATCCACATTCAACAGGAGGACTTCAACCCCTAAAGAAAGCGTAGCCCCAAAGACAGAAAGTACACCAGCGGTCCTTAGCAGCCTTCTACTGAGTAACATGATTCCGAGCGCCCCACAGCGTGGTGGTCATAGGCTCGCCACACAGGCTGTGGTTGGAATGGACCTCATTAGGTTCATCCCCTGAGCAGCTGAGGGAGCGGAGCTGCGACTGACATTGGCGAGCAGATGTTTGTGTGGGAGGTCTCTGGGGCACGAACCCACAAGTGGGATGTGCTGGGCTCTGTGGAAACTCTTGAACAAATTGAAGAACGTTTCCAGAACTGCACCCTTGTACAGTCTCGTCAGCAACCCTCTAGAACAGAGCGGAACTGCTCTGGAGGGTTTCTACGCCTGCGCGTCTTTGCACACACTCGGGGCCACAGCTTTCACCCCCAGAGATGTTGGTGGGTTCAAACCACCCACCTTCAGTCAGCAGCCAAACACTTAACCAGCAAGCCACCAGGGCTCCTTTACTAATTCATCTCACTGCCATTGACTCGTTCAGCTCTTAGTGACCCTGTGGGACCCAGCAGCACTGCGCCTGTGGGTTGCCGAGGCCGTACCTAGGACCCAGCAGCACGCGCCTGTGGGTCTCCGAGGCCATATCTCTTTACAGAAGTAGACGGCATTCTCCTGTGCACCGGCTCCACTGATGTGTTTGGACCCCTGCCTTTTGCAGGAAGTATAATTCCAGAAAGTATAATTCCAGGGTGGCCAGTGTGATTCACAAGTAATGAGCCACCATTTGGACAGATTTGAGTTCTCAGGCCAGCGTGGTCCCAGTGTGAGGTTCTTAGAGTATCACCTGAGCACCGGGAAGGGTACAAATGGTTACGTGGCCAGCCACTAACTAAACAGCTGGCTCTAGGAGCGCCGTGGACAAAGGCCTGCGCAGCCACTTCGGGGGTCTGGGCCCCTGAGGGCCTGGTGGAGCAGTTCCCTCCCAGAGGACGCGTGTTGCCTGAGGCAGAATGGACTGGCAGCGGCTGTGCTTTGTTTGCAGGGCACTCGTTCCCGCCACTCCAGATAGCCTGGCTGCTTATAGCTTTGCCTTCACACCCAGGATCCAGGAATATTGACAACCAAATTTTCTGTGAGTGCTAATCTGGGCACCAACCCGGGTCCCTTCAGCCGGTCAGTCTCCTTTCCCTTCACTTGGAGCACGCCGCTCCAGGGCGCCTCCCCTCCCCCAGCCACTGTCCTTCAGCTCCTTGCCCCTCCCCTGTGCTGGTCTGTGTAGAAGGATGGGTCCCATGAGCATTCCAGGGAATCATTCTGATTCAGCCCCATGTCGATCGTCTCTTTGACCTTTGTGTGCTGGGTGAGGACATGGTGTAACTAAGAAGAGTCATGCCAAGAGGCAGCTGCCAGGAAATTTCTAGAATACAAACAGGTTAAAATGCCAGGCTATTGTTCTGCCCACAAAGAACAACATACAAGACAACACTCAGACGGAGTCCCAGGTTATCTGTGCAGCACAAAATGTTTTATGAGTATTGTGTGCGGTCAGGCGGATCGACGATTTGCTCAGCACACAGACTGAGTAAGATGGTGCGAGGGTACAGCCCAGGTGCACACCTTTCCTGACTTTGTACCTCATTAGTTCTGTTCACGTAACTGCCTCTGGATGCATGTACAGGTTGCACGTGAGCACAGTGAAATGCTCTGGAAATTGCATTCTTTCTCAAGGCTATGCCTCACACTTTATGATCCAGTGTCCAAAGCCTTGGCATTATCAATAACACCCAAGCAGACATCTTTCTACTATTCTCTGCGATCACCCACGATCCATCTGACATCAGCAGTGATATATGCCTTATTCCACATCCTCTTCTGAATCCAGCCTGAACCTCTGACAGCTCCCTTTCAGTGTACTACCACAACTGGCGTTAGGCGACCTTCAGCAGAGAGAGAGAGAGAGAGAGAGTGTGTGTGTGTGTGTGTGTGTGTGTGTGTGTGTGTGTGATATCAGTGATGTTTCTGTAACTTGAGCAGTCTATTGGGTCACCTTTCTCTGGAAAGGCACACACGTATGGATCTCTTCCGGTCAGTTGGCCAGGAAGCTGACTTCCCAATTTCTGGGCCTAGACGAGTGAGTGCTTCCTGTGCTTCATCAGCATCTCATGTTGAAGCATCTCATCAATTCCTGGAGCCTTGTTTTGGGCTAATGTTTTCAGTGCAGTTGGATTTCTTCCTTCAGTACCTGTGGTTCTTGGTCATATGCTACTTCTTGAAATGGTTGAATGTCAGCTAGTCTTTTTGGTACAGAGAATCTGTATTCTTTCCATCTTCTCTTGATGCTTCCTGAATCATTGAATATTTTGCTTCTAAAATCTTTCAGAATAAAACCTCAAGGCTTGATTTTCCCCCTGGAGTTCTTTCAGTTTCAGATGTGCTGAGCATGTCCTTCCCTTTTGGTTTCTAACGCTCGGGCTGTGCACATTTCATTTGGGTGTTTGACTCTGTCTTCCAGAGCTGCTCTTTGACTTGGCCATTTCCTCCGCTTGCCTTCGTTGCGCTACGATTAAGAGCAAGTTTCAGAGTCTCTTCTGACATCCACGGTGACTTTCCTTTCCTTTTCATGACCGTGTGCTTTCTTCATGAATGATGCTCTTGATGCCCTCCCACGGCCCATCGGGTCTTGTATCATTGGTACTCCGTGAATCAAGTATGTCCTTGAGATGTTCCTAAAATTCAGGTGAGATGTGCTCAAAGTTGAAGTTTGGTTCTCATGGGCTTGTTTTACTTTTCTTCAACTTCAACCTGAACTTGATGGTCTGTTCCACAGTCAGCTCGTGGCCTTGTTTTAGCTCCTGACATTGAGCTCTGTTTTCTCTTCCCATGGAGGGAGTGGATTTGATTTCCAGGTTCCATCTGGGGACACCCAAGTTGTCTTACCTGCTGTGCAAAAAGTCGTCACGACAAAGAAGTCGCTGGTCTTACAGATTCTCTCACGGGAGCCCACCAACACCCACAGTACTGATCTTTATGCACGGTGGTGCACCTTAAAGACTTCCCATTTCCGTAGGCTCATACTTCGTGCATTCCAAGTTCCAATTATTAATGGATGTTTGCATCTGTTTCTTCTCCTTTTTGAGTCACACCCATCAGCAAATGAAGGTCCCAAAGCCTGTACGCCCATAGCCTTCCCTCTCTGCGTGTGATTACGATCAACTAACTCTACGTTGAGAAGGCAGCTCTTCCTCTGTCTTATTCTGAGTGCCTTCTGGCTTGCAGGGCTCTTCTGGCTCTCTGTCTCTCTGGCAGTGTTCTGCTTCTGTTCCTGAGACCTTCAGTGTGTAACAGTGTTTTGATGAGATCTGTAGGCTCCTTCCTAGACCTTCCTGATAGTCTGCTCTTGGTCTGGATGCTCCGCTGAAACCTGTTCACTTTGGGCGACCCAGCCAGTATTTGAAACACCTGTGGCACAGCTTCCAGCTTCCCCGGAGCACACAAGCCGCCACAGTGTGACAGAGTTACAGGCAAGCGGTGACTGTACGGTACGGTGCTGGTATAGGGGTACATATTTAACGCCTACAGGAATCTGGCCCATGGTGAGGGGTGTGTGCTTGTTAGCTATTGTTGATAATGTTACTACTTTCTGCTGCACATTAAGTACATTCTAGTCATATTATTGGATGAACTAGGCATTCAGGCATGCCCTGGGAAACTTCCATATGTGAGGGGACTTCACAGAACTCATGGGGAAATGTACTGAACAGATAATAGACTTTTCCACCACCTATCTGAAGCCCCGTTGGATACAGCTTTTTTTCTACAGAAAGTGTGGTCCAGATGGCAGCGGTTTACAGATACATTTACTGAGGGAGCCTTGGAGCACAAGGTGGTATCAAGTAAAATCGGTGAGGACCAAATCCAGGGCCCCTGGTGGTGCAGTGTTTCAGCGGTAACTGCGGAGAAAGATGTGGCAGTCTGCTGCGCTGGACCTGACCGCCCTGGGGTGATAGGACACTTGCCTGTCCCCCTCCCTCCCTCATTCACTGTCTCCACATCACTTTCTACGCATCGCGAACCTGCCGGGTAGAGTAGACGTGACCCTGGGGAGATAGGGCACTTGCTTATCCCCCTCCCTCCCTCATTCATGTCTCCACATCACTTTCTACTCGTAGCGAACCTGCTGGGCAGAGCAGACGTGGCCCTGTGAGTTCTCAAGCCTGCACATCTTTACAGGAGCAGAAAATCTCATCTTTCTCCTGTGGAATGCCTGGTAGTTTTGAACTGCGGACCTTGCCATTCGCAGCCTGCTATGCCACCCGGGCTCCTTTTCTCTGCCCTCTCAGGGGGCCATGAGCTGGGGTCTTCACAGCAGCCCCAGCATCGTACCTGCTTGATGGAAACCATTGGCTGACTCCCTCCTCACAGGCATCGATCCGGCCATCTCTCCCCACAGGCGTGAGGAGCCCAAGTGCTGGAGGTGACATGTGCATTAGGGTATCTTCTTCTGGGCTGCCTGGAAAAGAATAGTGTGGCTCATATCCATGGAACTGTCTCCTGGAGGAGAACTCTGCTCTTTATTGTTCTTGTAAACCCTGGTCCCCCAGAAGTTAATGCACAGCCAGGGTTCCAATCTCCAGAAACACAGAGCCACACCTGCTTGCCGCTTTGATGCGAATGTTTCCCTCAGTCACCTAGGGGCAACCGAGTCAAGACGGCAAATACAGGGCTTAACCGCAGCAGGCACCAAGACTGCGCGTACACCAGAGCCTGTCTTAGACGAAGATGTGCAAGTGCAAAGAGCCGAGGGCTGCGCCTGTGCCAGAGAAACGCCCCCTGGCGTTACTGTACGCAAATTCAAATCGGTTGCTTTGTGGAGTTAAAAAACTTAGATCCTCAGTTTTTAAACATCGGAGATTATAAAGAAACAAGACAATAGCTAGTTACTGCTGCCTGGTTGATTCCAGGGCATAATGACCTAAGTGGCAGAGCCGAGCTGCCCCTCTGGAGCAGAATGCCAGCACTTGTCCATTCCAGCTGCTGACCTGCCCCACAGAGTGCTCTGTCCCCTGCATCACCAGGTCTCTAGAAACTAGAAATACAAACCAACAGACCCAGTCTATTAAATTCGGAGCCTGGTGGCACTGGGGGAAGAATTGGGCTGCCAATCTCCAGGTTGGCAGTTCAAATCCACCAACAGCTCTTTGGGGCACAAATGAAACCATCCACTCATGTAAAGATTATTGACTTAAAAAAAAAACTTTAAAGCTGTATAGGCCTGGGAACCCTGTCTAGGCCACTGTGAGTTGAAATTAACGGATGGCAGTGGGTTTGCCGTGGCGTGGCTAGATTTCTCATCTCTCACTGCCATCGAGCAGTGCTGACTCATAGTGATCCCGTAGGACAGGATAGAACTGTTTCTGTGGGTGTCTGAGACTGGAACTCTTGGCTGGAGTAGACAGCCCCATCTTTCTCCCAGGGAGCGGCTGGTGGCTTCAAACTGCTGACCTTGCAGTTAGCAGTCCTACGCATAATCACTAGGCCACCAGTGCTCCTGAAAGGGGACAGTCCTCGGACACCCTCCTACTGTAGGTGGGAATCACTGACTTTAGCCACCCAGCCTTTCTAGCATTTTGGAAGATCCATTCATATCTGACTTGGGACCAGCGGCCACCTCTCGATTACAAGTCAGATGTGTGCCCATCTCGCTGCAGCATACCCCACCAAATGGAGCCCCTTCAGCTTCAGTTTCCCTGAGCCCCTGCTTCCTGAGGCAGGAGGGCACTGTCCAGGCGAGGACTGGTCTGATCTTCCTGGCCTCCTCTGTGGCAGCACATGCCTCTTGGTCAGTCTTCTGAAGCGTCAGCAGAAAGGACAGCCCGGCCTTCTGGCCTGGACACTGGCCCCTCAGAGCTGCAAGCCGCCTTCTCACAGCGACCGGTTCTGAGAAGTTTTGTGGTGAAGAAACTTGTGACTTTTCTCAACCACATTTCCACATTTATTTTACAGTAAACAGGGATCTCTTCCTTTTTGGTTCACATCTGCTTCTGTGACCCTCAGCTGCTAGTCGGTCGATTCTGGAGGATTTTGTCACAAAAGTTGCGTGAATTCTGAGGGCACAGCAAGGCCTCTGGAGAACGACGCGAGTGAGTGTAGAGGAGCGAGGGAAGGTTTAGAGGTGATCTGATGTGCACGGGGCTCTCGGGGGCTCTCTTCTGTACCGGGTGCAGACATTGCATGGAATAATGCCGTTATCTTTTCATTTCATTTTCCTATGACCTTTTGGGAGCCCCACTGTAGCCCCACTAAATGCCAAACCCCTGCTGTTGAGTCGGTTCTGATGCTTACAGGCCTAGAAGCCAGAGTAGGACCGCCTTATAGGGCAGAAGCTGACCCTCATCCTTGTCCTTTTCAGAACTCTGGCTTCCCAAAGCGGGTTGGCCGCTGCAGCTCCTGGCTGGAATAGAGCTTTTGCCAGAGCTGTAGCAAAGCTCCCTGGGGGTGTAGTGAGGTAGGCGTTGGGCTGCTAACCACAGCTCAGCAGTTTGAAACCCCTGACTGCTCCTCAGAAGAAAGATGAGGCCTGTCCCCTTCCACAAAGACGGACAGTCCGGGAAGCCCCCAGGCAGTTCTGCTCGGCCCGCTCGGGCCTCCACGAGTTGGATCCACCGGAAGGCAGCAAGTTTGGTTTGTGGAGTGCTCCCTCACTGAGGTCCTACTGTGTGTGAGGAAAGGGTCTGGCGCCCAGTTGGTATTCTGTGTGTTTCCTTTCCCGTCGGCTTCAGACCAAAACGTTGACCCCAGCCTGGTTCTCCCCTGAAACATGTGAGAATGAGCTGTGGATAAAGGGGGGAACACCTCCCAGCGCCCCCTGGACTGCTCGATGGGTGGTGGTCAGTTCCTTATCTTAGCTCTGGCACGCCGGGCTGACAGCACTGATTGTACTGAATGTTGCTCTTAATTGAGTGAGTCGTGAGATCTCAAAGATCCTAGATACAGATGGGTCCCAGAGGACGGGCCTGAGCTCTGCTCAGACCAGCCGGCAGTTGATGGGGCCCATAGGAAGTTGGGGGCCTGTGGCCTGTGCTCACGTGGTGACACAGGTAACCTGGGTCCGGCCGCAGGAACGCTAGGGAGACCTAATGCCCTGATTGTCAGTCATCTCAAGTCAAAGTCACATGGACACGAAGCCCACCGGAGTGGGGCTTGACTCAAGAGACAGGTTAAGGCTGATTGGTAAGCCCCTCACGAAAGCTGTTGTATTGTCTTGGGGAATTTTCACTTTACCAGCATTGATTTCCCAGACAGATTTTCAGGTAAATGGACTTGGTAAAGACCGTAAAAGAGGAAGCATATTATATAGTTGGCAATCGGCTTTTCTAAACTGATGGAGGTTATGGTGATGATAATGGTCATTTTTAGTGGCAAATGAGGTCATTCTTAGATGGACTTTTCTAAATGATGGAGGTTATGGTGGTGATAATGGTCATGTGTAGTGGTTAATGAGGTCATTCTGAGATGCCCTTCACTAACTGTGTTAAATACTGTGCTGGAGGATATGAACTTGAAGTGTACTTACAGGAATCCAAAGCTTTCTGTTTCCTCCTTCCTCGTGGGGGTGGGGCCAGTTTACTCAGAATCCCAGTAGTGGAACCCACTGTGACCAAGGGTGCATCTTGATAACCCCAGCAGCTTCTTGCTCATGCTCAGCCCTTAAAAAGTCATTGTGTTTTTAACTAGTGGGACCGTCCTTATGCTTTAAACAGTGCTGTGTGTTGTTTGGAAGGTGGTGTTGGTTCACCTGGGTTCCGTGTTCAGGAAGTCCGAGGTGGTCTGAGACCAGGATGTTGTGGCTGTCCTTTATCAAGCCGGGGGTGGGGGTGGGGTGTCAGGATGGCGTGTAAATGGCTCTGCGGGGAGAACTGGGAGTCCTTCCAAGGGCTCACTCCATCGTGGGCTTTGTGGTTGTACAGAAGTGCGGGCGAGACGGAACGGAACCCAGGTGCATTTTCTCCCCTGAAAGTTCAGTCTGTTTTCACGATGGACAGCGTCTTCACAGCTGCCTCGGGACGTGGGGAAGGCTTCCTGAGCGTCTCCGGCCCTAATTATTCCCTCATCTGCTGCTGTTCAGAATCTTGAGGCATTATTTCATCTGGGGAGGATTGGGCTCCAGAGAAGAAGCCACAGTGTAGACTAGGGGACAGGTGAGGGGGTGGTACGCAGAGCTGTCCAGGCAAAAAGGAGGCAGAGGCAAGGGAGGGCTTTGAGCTCTGAGGAACTGAAAGGAGCAGCATGTGATTGGAGCTGGGGGCGGGGGGAGGGCATGGCAGGGAGAGTCCTCCACTCCATATCCTTGAAGGAATCCCAGGGCTCGCATGGGGGGGGGGGCTGGGGCGCTGGTAATGAATGCCTGTCTAAACCAGTTGATTGGGTATACAGCACCCGTGTGTGGCAGCTTGGACCAGCCTGTAAGGCATGGACCACCAGGTCTTTCCCCTGGGCACCACGGGTAGGCCTGAACCACCAACCTTTCTGTTAGCCATTGAGCCACTGCAGCTGTGGGCCAGCAGCCCCTTCACATGGGGCGGCTATTGTGTTAGGTGCCATCAGCAACCCACGCACAGCAGGGCGAAACCCCACTCCCTGGCCTCACCACTGCGGATGTACCAGAGCCCCTTGTGCTGCCACTATGTCCACCCATCTCCTGGTTTTCGATGATGTCCTTTTCCGGGGTCTGGTCTCTCCTAACAACATGTCCAAAGGACATGTGATGCAAGACCTGGAATACAGCCACCCACACGCTAAATGACAGGCTGTTTAGTGACTATGGCTTCAGACGCTATACTGGCCCCACCCCCACCCCCCGCAAGCCAGAATCTCCGGCTCCCACAGCTTCCCTTCTGTGGTTCCCCACGCAGTCAGCGTCACACGGCAGTGAGTGTGGTTTGGGGCAGTTGGCCCAGCGAGTGTGGAGGAGCCCCTTCCAGTGCTCACGAGTCTCACCAGAGCCTCAAGGCCGTGGGGTTTTTAAGGGACTTAAGTTGTTTTGACAATTTGACTACCAAACACAGTGTCTTCCTGAGAAAATGTTTGAATAAATGAATAATTTGTATAAAGCTTATGGAATACCTTTAATTGTTAGAGCTTCTTTAGCCCTGCAGTTTGAATAATTTATTTTAAATCAGTCCTATGTAGAAGAATGAGGATGTTTTTCTTCCCCCTCATTCCATGCTTCTTGTACATTACAGTGTAAAAATATTCAAACTATGTCATTCATAAATCCTTAAGTTTAGAAAATGCAAGGAATATGCCTGGTGGTGAGGTGGGTAAAGCATTGGGTTGCCGCAAGGTCAGCAGTTCGAGGCTCCTCCAGCCCCTCTCAGGAGAAAACGAGGCTGTCTGCTCCCATAGAGAGGGACAGCTCCAAACGTGGGGTGTGTGGGAACGGACCACGTGCCCATAGGATAAGTGGTAACGCTGCTGTGTTTTAAGCTCATAGCCTGGCAGAGAATGGATCAAGTAGCTGTTTTAGCAGAATATCACTTTTGGAAAATGCTGTTCACTTTCAGATGCAGTGAAGGAGAGTGTGCAGAGACTGACATCTAAGTTTGGAGCGAGCTGAGTGGTCCCTGTGTTGTTGGGGACTTGGAGATTCCCTGCAGCTTACAGACACAGCTCCGGCCCCGGGTTTTCCTTGTGGTAGCAGCTTACAGACACACAGCACAGGGACACACAGCCGCCGCCTCGATCTGCAGTGCTGCGTGGCCCTCTTGGAGTGTCTGTGTGCCCATTGTGGGGAGTCCCCAAGCGGATGGGATGTGTGCACCCCCCCACCCCACAAACACCGAGGGAGGAAGACGTGGTAGTCGGCTCCCGTCAGTCGCTGTAAAAGCCCACGGGAGCAGCTCTTCTCCTCCGTTGAGTCTGGATGGCAGGGATTTTGTGTGTGCCTTCAGGTCTGTGATGTCATCCTGTGTGTACACCATGTGACTGCCAGAGACATCCTACCTCAGGGGCATCCCGCGTGACCCTGGTATGAGGGGTGGGAAAGTGGGATTCAAAGATGACAGGGTTTCCCACACGCTGTTTGAAGCCCCCTCGTGCACCCTCAGTTCTTGCCCCCGTGACCCCGGGAACCCGGCACAATGTAGACTTTTGGGCCTGACTCCCAGAAATCCTTGAGATCTGCCGGGAGCTTTCACGAGTGCTTTGCCACAGAGTACTGGCCTCCTTTCCATCCGCCGCGAGCTGCTGCCGGCCTTCTCAGAGCAACGAGCATCCCACTGGTCTCTTGTGGGAGGCAGGCTTTGGTCCGAGTCTCCCCATTCTCACCCACACCAGCTTCCTCCTCCCTGACCCCTTCCCTGTCCTCCCACCCTCACCATTGCTGTGCTGGGTGGCCTAGGTTCCAGGTGAGCCTTCTCCCCGTTGGCAGAACCCAGCACAAAGGAACGGTGGGCGGAATGGAGGAAGCCTTCTGTAAACTTGCCGTCTGTGTTCCTCCCACTACCTCGATGGGCCCCTCACTCAGCAGCCTGCCTCGAAGCGAAGGAGAAAACGTGGGATTCATCTGGGCGATCTCAGACCCAGGCCTTGGCAGGTTGGCAGGATGGGAGCCCAGCTCGGCCAGCTGCTCCAAGTGCGACTGGGGCCTTCACCCTGAGCTGCAACGTGGGCATGGCTTTAACCCACAGCAAGCTGGGTTCTTTCCTCTAAGGATTGGGTCGCTCACCAGCTAGGCTTCTGAGAAGGAAGGAGGTTTCTTTCATCTGCTGTTCAAATAGTGATGCCATATCTTCCTCCCGAGGAGGGGCTGGTGGGTTTGAACCACCAACCCTGCAGGCAGTTAACAGCACCACCAGGGTTTGCTAAGGTGGAGCTCACTGAGCATTTTCGGGAGGAAGAGGCTCAGCCCTGGGAACCCTTGGGAGCTCTTCTGCGCTGCTCGAGGGCGGTGGGTCTGAGTGGGAGCTGACTCACTGGCAGTGGGTTGGGGGGTTGTTTGTTTGTTTGGGTCCTCCGATTCAATCACTCCTGCAAACTGCACTTTGAGTTTTTCTTTCTCAAATGCCGCATGTCGAGTGTCTGGTTCCCGTTAGTTCCTGATAGCAGTAGTAAGCTGTGTGGCCGGACTCTGTCGGACTCTGGCTCTCAGTGGTCACGAGGGGCTTCACCAAGTCCCTGGCAGGAGCGAGCGCTTTCGTGAACGCTGTGAAGCCCCCGCGGCTGTCAGGAGGCTCGTCACCCAGCATCGCGGGGCTCTGCTTTGTTGTTTTTCCTGTTCCCTTTTAAAAACACCGATGCTAACCTCAAGGTCAGCTGTTTGAACCCACTAGCCACTCCGCGGAGAAGATGAGGCTGTCTACTCCCATAGAGTGACCGTCTCAGAAACCCACGGGGGCAGTTCTACCCCGTCCCACAGGGTTGCTATATGTCGGTATCGACTCACAGGCAGTGGGATTGAGGCTGCCAGTAGAATGCAAGTTCCCAGGGGGTCCCGCCCGTGCCGTGGCAGGCAGAGCGAGGCTGGTTGTGGTTGTCAGGGGCAAATAAGTCGAATCCCCCAGAGGGAAACCTTGCTGTGTCCTGCGCCAGTCGTCACCGGCACTCCCCCATTGTGAGCACAGCGGCTCCAAGCGTCCTGTCTTTCCTATCAGGGAAAGGGAACTGAAGAAGTGCAGTGGGGAACCTGGGACCTGGCCCAGTTGGAGCTGGAACAATGGCCTTCTCTGTTCTTCACCTATAAAGCACCTTGGGAGGTTAGGTTGCCTCTTCCCGGCTCCACTCAGGACCAGTCCCTAAGGCCTTACTCTCTCTCCTCACCATGGCCCGAGGTCTGGACCCCCGTGTAGGGCTCAGCGAATGAGGTCCAGGCAGTGACCCACCACTCAGGATTCTCAATGGGATCCCACACTCCCCTCTGAGCAAGGTGACAGAGTGAGCACTGGGGAGCGTGTGTCAGTAAGAGCTAGCGTGCCAGTGGGGCTGCTAAGATCCCCCATGTTAGTGATGCGAGTCTGAATACAAAGTGTGTCTTTGACAGTCCCAGTTGAACCTGCAGTCTCCAGGTAGTTGGGTTTGGAAGCATATGCGTTCTGGCTTTCTTTTGTGTGTTTATTGTAGCACACCGACAGATGCGTGCGTGTCTACCTACAAGGGTGCATGAAAGAGCATTGCTCCCAGGGCTCCCGGTTACACCATGTGCTGAAACCTGCCTCTGCCATCAGACAGGTTCTCTCGGGAAGACGCTTGTCTTGGTCTCCTTAGGGGGCCCTTAAAAAGAAGCCTAATCAAAACTGTGCCTTCTGAGGGGTCTGCTTGGCCAGCCAGTCCAATGGGAAGGCAGAGGGGTCCGCTCAGAAGGAGATTACAAAGTGGGTGGTCTGGACTTTTCCTAAGGGCCGTGAGACAACCATAGGAGCTTATTCCGAGCAAGTTTTAAGACAATGGAAAACCGACCAGGAACATTGTGCCAGTGATCTCCCCGCTCACCCCCAACATAACAAGGCGCCTGCTCACGAGAACTGCAGTGAGAAACCCCACCTGCCCTGCACCCCAGCTTTGCCCTGCAGGCTTCTCTCTCGTAGCCCAAACCCCAAGACCGTCGAAAGGAAAGAGATGGGAACGCCCGTCCGCCCACGTGGACGTGGTGCCCTCGGTGCAGGCGCACAGAGGGAAGGCAGCACAGCCCCCGGCGGCCCAGGCCCAGGCGGAGGCCAGGTCTAGAAACATTAGATGCCTTTTGTTTCATGAAGGGTCTGTGATTCTGAGGCTAAACTTTCTGACTTACCCCGGCTTATTATTGATCTCCTAGAAGGTAAAACCGTTTACTTAGATTTCCATTTCAAGGAAACGTTACACAGTTTAAGTAAACTCGAGTGGCCACCGTGAGTAAGGACACCTGTCAAACAACTACACGGCTTACGTGAAAAGAGCCACGGCTCCCCCTTTCCTTCCAGATAAACCTGCGCCTGATCTTGGTGAGCGGGAAGACGAAGGAGTTCCTCTTTTCTCCCAATGACTCGGCCTCGGACATCGCGAAGCACGTGTATGACAACTGGCCGATGGGTGAGTACAATCAGCAGCTGCTTCCAGTGGGCAGGAGTCCTTGCCCAAGCAGAGCTGTGCCTGAGGGTCAGACAGCTTGCGGGTGTTGATCTTGAGCGAGACCCAGCCGGACACGTCTGACTCGGTCGTTTCCCCGCGTCCCAGAGCGCCACGGATGGCGTTTGTGCGGGTGGACAGCCAGCACGCCGTCTGCGTTGCAGCGTGTCTGACCGCTTCTCTGGGTTCTTTTCAGACTGGGAAGAAGAGCAAGTCAGCAGCCCAAATATCCTCCGGCTCATCTACCAAGGCCGCTTTCTACACGGGAACGTCACACTAGGAGGTAAGAGTCGCCAGGGTCACCGAGGGTCACGTCTGGCCAGTGGTGGTACTGCTAAGCTCTCGGTCACCCCACAACTGATCCGAGGTGGGACAAGATGAGGCTGCTTGCTTCCTTCAAGATTGACAGCCCCAGACCCCTAGGGGCACTGAGTTCTGCTCTGTCTGAATCCAAATGGACTCGGCGGTACTGGGTCTGGTTTGGGTTTCCACGATGGCACTGCTCTTCCTTTGCAGTGCTAGTGCCTCTCATGTTACTAAACGGATGTTGAAAGTCAAGCTCAGTGTGCATTCGGTCTCTCTCTTTGGTATCCCCGCACCTCCACGTTCTGTGAGGCGCCATGGAGGAACAGTGGTTGGAAGCAGTAGGCTCCTAACCAAAGGGTCAGCGGTTCGAACCTCTCAGCTGCGCCACTGTCCGCTTCTGCCCAGATCCCAGCCTTGGAAACTGTGGGCAGTTTCCCTCTGTCCTGCCGGATAGCTGTGAGCCGGAATCCACCCAGTGGCCATGGGCTTGGCTGTGGGTTCTCCATTTGTGCCTGTACTGTGGTAAAGCTTCCATATTCATAAACAACACCGTAAGCCATGTGAGTCTTTATCTTTTATAAATGTCGATTTTATTATGTTTAAGTTAAGATCATGCACACCAAGTAGAAAAGATTTAGAGTTGGTTTCCAAGAGAATAACAAGTGAATTTTTCAGTTTGACTCATGCGAAAGTAGCACTAATTCCTGAACCTAGAGAAACAGCAGAGTGCCGCAGAGCCCTGGTGGTGCAGAAGAGACAGACAGACACAGAGACAGACATGTCTCAGAAACCCACGGGGGGCAGCTCTGCTCCATCCTCTAGGTCTCTGTGGGTCAGAACCGACTGGACAGGGGTTTTGGTCAGCAGACTAGTGACTGAGGAGGAGATTGTGGAGCAGACTGTCTGCCTTGTATCTAGCGCACCGCTCCTGCTTGTGGGACCCTGGGCCCTCTCCACCCACGTGGATGACAGCCGTGCCCACCTTAGAGCCGGGGAGCTTGTGTACATATCTGTGTATCTATCGATCTATGTGTCTGTGTATCTGTCTGTCTGCTTACCTACCCACGCTTCCTCAAACCAACCCCATTGCCATCCACTCAGTTCCGACTCGTTGCCACCTTGCAGGACAGAGCAGAGCTGCCCTGACAGGAGCAGATGGCATCATCTTTCTCCCACAGAGGGGCTCGAACCACCTACCTTTCCATTAGCAGCCCGTGGCCACTGTGCTTCACAGCTCTGGCTTGGCCAGGGGGGACATGCTGTTGTGAGGGGAGAAATGGAGCTCGACGGTGCCCCCTGTGGGGCATTTTCTGTGGTGATCCAGGGCTTGTTTGTTTCCTTTCTTTAGGGTCTGCAAGTAGAATAAGGATTGGGGGCGGGGGAGGTGGGGGGAGAACCGGGGGACACAGAGATGGGTGGGGGTGATGATGTCAAGGGCTCCATTTGGAAAATGATTGTGGTAGCAAATGTACAATTCCACCGGATGTCATTGAACTCTGTGTATTGATCCGAATTTTAAAAAATGAAGTTGGAGTCTAAAAAAGAAAAGGTAATCCATTTAGTTACATATTTGCTTAGGTCTGTTCACCTTCTCTCTAACCAGGACGGTGACAGAGTCTGTCTTTCCGTCAAGATAGGACAGTGTGATATCTTCACTCACCGTACGTCTTGCCAGCTGTTGGGTGGACAGGGTTGCACAAGATGGCGCTTCTTCGAGGCACTCTGGCGTGGCACAGGAGACCCACAGGGCGCACTCCTCAGACCGTGGCGAGGGCCAGCCTAGACCACGTGGAGCAGGCAGACCATGCCCCGCTCACCTCGCCGAGGTCAGGCTGGGTGGCAGTGCTCTGCGCGCCATGGCCTTGGGGTTGCCCATCCTTAACCAGACTGTGCCTCGTGCCTCTTCAGGCAGGAGGAGGCACCGGGGTTTGGAGCTCTTTTCTCCTTTCCGCATGGTTAACGCAAGAGAGCATTATGTGAGGGTGCTGGTGGCCAGTGGCGACCGCTCAGCTGCAGGAGAAAGGCCAGAGATGTGTCCCCATAAAGAGGCCAGGAGCCCTGTGCTCTGCCTCCGTTATGGCCGTCGGCGTTGGCGCGCCTGGGTGCCCACGGTTTCCGGATGCTATTGGAACCAACCTGTTGACTCCGAGTGTGTCAGGGACAGGTCATGCCTTTCCAGCTCAGCCCTTGGAGCATGGGCCTGGGGGCCCCCTGGGACTCCTTCCCAGCTGATGTTGAACAAACCACCCCCGTGATCCTGATGGACGACGACGGACAGCAAGCCTGTGTTCTGGAAACGCTCTGCAGGCTCCAGTGGGAACCAAAAGCACCCCTGGGTGAGGAAGCTGCCTTCTAAGTCCCAGCACCTCACCCGCTTCCCTCTCCGTAGCACCGTCAGCATCAGTATCCACTCGCTGCTCCTACTTTTCTTCCGCCAGAAGACACAGCGTGTGTCCACCACCTCCACAGATGGACGCCGTGGGTCATCACCTGGTGCCTGGCTTTCCACAGGAGGGTCTGAGGTCTTGCTTCATGGCATTTCCAAAATCTTGGCCAGGGTTTTTCTGTGTGTTGTCTTGTTTCATGGGGACAACAGGAGGGAAGGTCACAGAATGAATATCCCAGTGAAGAAAGCCAAGGGGGTCCCTGTGGTCATCAAGTTGACAGCACCCCTGCACACCACAGTGGAACTTCCCCAGAGGGTTCCCCAGGCGGTCCTCTCTCTAAGGGAGCAGACAGTCCCACCTCGCTCCCAAGGAGGGCCCGGTGGGCTCACATCACAGACGGGCCTCCTGGCCGGCAGCCCAGTGCTTAACCCATGGTGCCACTAGGGAACCTGGGGAAAGGCTGGGGAGAGAAGCGAGAACTTGCTCAGAGTGCACGGTGGGCAGAGGCCAGGCTACTGAGCAGTGGGCCCTCTGAGCCAGGGGCCAGGGAGGGGCACGCAGCTGGCCTGTGCACATGTGACCTGTGTCAGGGGCTGAGCGGTACTTACATTTGGTGAAATTTCCTATATGAAGTCTTGTCTGCATTTTACTTTTTAATTTTTATTGTATGCAATATGATTTTGTCTTCATTTTAATGTTGACTCAGGCCTAAGAGATTCCTGCCTCTCACCCCTGTGCCTGTTCTTGCCCCAAACAGGCCTTTTTACTCCTATGAAGAGCTATGGCCTCAGAAACCCAGGGGCCCGTTGTGCTGTGAGTCGGCACTGACTCCATGGGAGTGGTTGGGTTCGTAAGGGGCCCTCCTGGCTCAGGGTTGACTTGACCTGCTCCCCGAGAGGTCCTCACGTTGAACCCACATTCCTCTCTGAAGGAGCCAGTCCAGACCGCCTGCTCCCGGGAAGACATGCAGCCTTGGGAGCCCTGAGGCAGGGGGTCTGGGCCCATGTGCCCCATGTGTACAGTATCCTGGGACCTGCAGGCTTCATCTGAACTCCAGAGCTCAAGAGACTGGCCCAGTCAGGGCTGGCCGCACCACGCCTAGATCGCATGAACCACGGATAATATTGGAAATAACGTAGGCTGAAGTGTTGTCCGGGTAAACACAGCATTAGAATTTGTTCTGCTGGTCGCTTCTGATTTTACTTATTCTTTTTAACCTTCACCTGGAGGGACATAGAAAGCACCCTCATCTTCTGGACTGTGCTGTGTGAGCATCACGGTCATCTCCCAGCGTCGAGAGCACAGTGAGATGCTGAGAGGCCAGGGGAGTCCTGGCCAGTGGGGAGCCTGCTGGGCCGCCCTCACATCACCAACACGCAGAAGCAGCGAGCTTGGCCACGGGGCCTGGCGTTACTTCTTCTCTGCCCCCCAAGAGGTCATCATAATGTTTGTTTCTGCTTACGGGGGAGAAAGGTCTTTGGCAAACCTCCGTTGGGAGACTGATCTTTAAAGATACCCAGGAGGACCTTTTGGAGAGCATCGTGTTCCAGCTGAAGAAGAAGACGGGCCTGAGTGTAAATGGTTCCAGTCAGGCTGGCGATTTCCCCGTGTCTGCGTCACAGAGGCCTGATCCAAACAGCAGTGACTCTATTGGGCGATGGCATCTAATCGCCATGGAAACAGGTGTCTCCCAGTGTAAACAGGTCCTCGGTCTAGAAAAGGGAGTCTTTGAAAAACAAAACAAGCCATGCTCCCTCTGCCTTTTCTTCTCTCCCCTAAAGACTCTCTCTGTTAGTGATTAAGTAGGTATTTGTCCTGCTCTCTTGCCTGACAACAGTGCTGGCGTATGAGCCACGCCGTTGGCCAGCACTGGGAAGGCTGGCATTTGAATTGTATGGGCCGGGGCAGGGAGGCTCCCGAACATTCGTGGAAGAGGCTCAATGTCTTTTTTCTGACTAACAGTTCTCTTGCTCTACGATTCCGATACCACACGATGCGCTGGCTTACCAAGGGAAGAGCCATGCCATCGTGAAATCCAGCATCTCTGCATGCCATGTCCCTCACACTTCTGGAAGGCCCCTTGTCCGGGCTGCTTCTGGTCACATTCCTGGGACCCGGTGGTGGCCCAGATGCTCTGTCAGCGAGCAGTCTGCCTCGTGAAAGCCCACTCACCCTTTTCTGCGTGGCCTCAGGCCACACTCGTGGTCCCAAGTGGTGATGGTGTACATGACAGTGTCTCCTGCTCTTCCCACAGCCTTGAAACTTCCTTTTGGCAAAACAACTGTGATGCATCTGGTGGCCAGAGAGACTCTCCCCGAGCCAAACTCTCAAGGTGAGCCAGGCCTGGAAGCCGCCCTCCGTGGCTGCTCCACGGGACAACCACTCGGGGGGCTGGGTTCCCCTGGACATTCGGAGGGACCGAAACTGCCTCCAGCTTTAGGAATAGAACTCAGGAGAGCAAATAACCAAACATCTCAGAAGCAGGAGTAAACTAGAGGTGTGTTTGTTAATTAAGGGAAAGGCGCGTGTTCGTGAGAAGAACGCAGTGGTGACGCCCTCCTGTCTTGCCCCTCCCCCACGGGGGTCCTGCACTCACTTTGTAACCAGGCTGTCTCCCCCAGGTCAGAGGAACCGTGAAAAGACGGGCGAGAGTAACTGCTGTGTGATCCTGTGAGCCCCGCGCACGGCCCCGTCTGCGGAGTGCCCGTGACGAGTGTCCATCAGGCTGTGGGGGCCCAGGGGCCACCGCCGCTCCAGACACCCACCACAGCCTGCCGGCACACCCGCCCGCCAGCTTCTCATGGAACCAGACTAACCCAGGAGCATTTAACTACGGTGGTTTTTTGTTTGTTTTTTGGTCTTCCTTTCTGTGTAAGTGTTGGTATTTTTGTTTTACGTGGAGCCGTTTTCAAATCCACGGGGTTTGGGAATCTGTCGAGCTCTCCCGGGAGAAGGTTAACATTGTCTCGGGCCCAGCCACACACACAGCAAACAGCAAAAGAGAAAATGGCTCATCGCTGGAACGAAGCAGACCGAGTGGTCCCAATGCAGTTGCACTAACAAAAGACAGACAGAAGGATGGCTCCATCTGCCTCACCCGCAGATCCACCACATGGTCGAGGGCCCCTTGAAGCACCCACACAGGCAGCTCCACATGGAGGATGCCCAGCCTCAAGGGCCAGCTGGTGAGGGGTAGACCAGCCCTGAAGAAGACCCGTCATGTGAATCCTACCAAAGTTTGGTTGGGGGGGGTGCGCACTGAGCTGTCTCAGACACAATCCCACACCGAGGGCCACTCTCATCCCCGCAGCCCATACAGACCGCAGACTCAGCCCACCAACACCCCGTGCCTGGTGTTGGATGCACTGGGGCGGGGAGGCGGGTGAGGGCCAACCAATGGACGTACCCTCTGTCCCCAGCCCCGAGACCACTGTCCGCACAGCACAAACGGGGAGTATGCTTCCCAGCCTTAATCCAGGAGGGCGTCCCAGCCTCTGTCAAAAGACCGTCCTGGGTGTCCGCAGACCGACTCTTGTCCATAATCATTCTCGTCTCTGCACCCTTCCAGTGCGGGGCCCTGCTAAACCTGATAGAGTGCAGAGAATCCCTCCAACTCAGACACCCTCCGTAGTACTGACCTGTGCTGCTTTACGGAGCAGTCGGCATTTAGCATCGTGTTCAGGTTAGAAGCCGACTTTGTTGTGTTTGTTTTGTTGTTTGTTTGTTTGGGCTTTGAAGGCCTGTATGATCTAAGATGCCCTTCTTTCTTCGGTTTTGTACCAATAATTTAAAACAGACGCTCAACACAATTTGCACAGCACTGAAGCATGAGCTATAATTTCATCTGAACCTGTAAAAAAATATAAAAGATTTTTATATTTTTTTTCTCCCCCACTACTGGGAAGAAATCCTCCTGGGGTGAAATGACAAATATGTGTAGAATATATTTAATTAAAAGGAAAAAATTACATATGAAATACCTAACTATAGGACTTAAAGCTAGATCGGCGTGTAGTCTCTAGAACAATCCTCCATATAAGTACCTTCTGCCTCCGTACGCCTGGCGTCACAGGCTGACGCTCCGCTCTGCTCCCGGGTGAGCGTCCTGGCCCAGCTGGGCAAAGCTGGCTTGTCCACGGCCGTCTTCGCTGAAACGTGACCAGGTTATTTTACTCACGGTCAGCGCTTCGATGGAAAGGCTGGCTTTATATGCAGCAGACCTGCAGCAATATTGTTCATACTGACCAGAATTAAATTTGTACAGAGCAGAGTTTTAAAATGAAATGTAAATAGCACTAAACATTTCCTCCCTGCAACCTGTACTTAATAGATTCTTTCTGTAAAACAAATAAATTAAAAATATATATATATGCAGCTGTGCATCTTGGTGATCTTTTTCCAAGGTGGGTAATTGCTTGTTTGTTTGTTTGTTTGTTTTCGTGTCAGTTGATAGGATATAGTTTATTGAAAAGGGTCCCCTTTCTTGCACACAGTGCCGCCTATGCTGTAAACCAGGTGAGTGGACCCTCCTGTTCTGGACTCCGGTCTCTTCTCACTGCCCTAGTACCTTCCCAAGATGAGCTCTTCCTTTCATTCATTCATTCATTCATTCATTCATCCATTCGATCATTTTATTGGGGGATCATACAGCTCTTTTCAAAATAATATACATCCATCCATTGTATCAAGCACATTTGTACTTGTGTTGCTATCATTTTCAAACATTTCATTTCATTTTTTCCTTTACAAAGTCATTTTGTTGTCACCATCCATCCACACATCATGGTGTCAAGCACATCTGTACATCTCCTCTCCGCTGGGGCCCTCGTTAGCAGCTTCTCAGTCCCCCCCCCTCCCCCTCCCTCACGAACCCTTGGTAATTTATAGCTTTTGTCATGTCTTACACTGACCGATGTCTTCCTTTACCTACTTTTTTGTTGTCCATCCCCCTGGGTCTGTTATATGTAGATCATTGTGATCGATTCTCCCTTTCTCCCTTGCCCTTACCCTCCTGGTATGGCCACTCTCAATATTGGTCCTGAGGGGTCTATCTGCCCTGGATTTCCTGTGTTTCCAGCTCTTATCTGTACCCATGTACATGTTCTGGTCTGGCCAGATTTGTAAGGTAGAATTAGGGTCATGCTAGTGGGGGTGAGGGGAGGAAGCATTAAAGAACTAGAGGAAAGATGTATGTTTCACTGTTGCTACACTGCACCCTGACTGGTTCGTCTCCTCCCCACAACCCTTCTGTAAGGGGATGTCCAGTTGCCTGTAGATGGGCTTTGAGTCTCCATTCCGCACTCCCCCCTCATTCACAGTGATTATGATTTTTTTGTTCTGGGTCTTTGATACCTGATCCTATCAACACCTAGTGATCACACAGGCTGGTGTGCTTCTTCCACGTGGGCTTTGTTGCTTCTGAGCTAAATGGCTGCTTGTTTACCTTCAGGCATTTAAGACACCGGACACTTTATCTTTTGATAGCTGGGCACCATCAGCTTTCTTCACCACACTTGCTTATGCACCTGCTTTGTCTTCAGCGATTATGTGAGGAAGGTGAGCATCATGGAATGCCAGGTTAATAGAACAAAGTGTTCTTGCGTTGAGGGAGTACTTGAGTAGAGGCCCAATGTCCATCTGCTACCTTAATACTAAACCTATAAATAATATGTACATAGATATAGTTCTCCATCATATATATATTTACATATGTACATGCCTGTATATATGCCCTTTGCCTCCTAGTTATTTCTGCTATTTCCTTTTACTTTCCTCTTGTCCCACTATCATGCTCAGCCTTCACGTGGGTTTCAGTAATCCTTCTCGGTTACATTGCCCTTGATCAAGCCCTACCCGGCCTCCTACACCCTCCTTGCCATCACTTGTCCCTTTCCCCGCCTCCTCCTCTCCCATGTCCCCCCACCCTGGATCTGTTTCCCTGTTGTTTTCTCCTCTGGATTGTTTATCCTGCCTATCTTATCTAGATAGACCTGCAGAGATGATAATGATATGCACAAAAACAAGACAGAGCAAAACAAAGCAACAAAAGAAAACAAAAAAAACCTCGACAAAATAAAAGCTTATAAATAGTTCAAGGTCTGTTGATCTTTACAAGTGTTTTCCGGTCAAGTCTGATGGGGTGCCACGCCCTCGCCCCAAAGTCTCTTTTGGGTATTCTTCAGGGACTTTGTTGCTCTGCTCCGCTTGCTGCCCTGTTGCATGCCCCCAGTGTCTCGCCGAGATGTGGGGTCAGATTGAGCACAATTCCTGCACTGTCTCCAGTGTTGCTCCCCATAGCACTATGGGTCAGTGAGGGACATCGCGTCTCATGGTGGAGCCGGCCCTGTGGTCCTCTTTTTGCATTGGCTGCCCTGAGTGGAGCTATTGTCCTGAAGGCTTGGTGGGCCAGGATGTGCTCCACTCTCTCCCCACCCCCTTCGTTGGCTCCTGTGTGCTCTGATCAGACATGTCCCTCTCCAAGAGCTGTAGTTTCAGTGCTGTCCTCTGAAGTGAATTCTTCTTGGGGGAGGGGACTGGCCACGTAGTTGGGGTTGGGGCCGGACCCTCAGACCTCTTTCTTGGTGCCCATCAAGGTGGGTAGTAGTTAACAGCGAGATTGCAGCCACGCTGTCGGGTTTGCTACTCTCAGTCCTTGCCCCTTTCCTGACAAGCCTGCGGAGTCGGCACTGCAGGTGTCCTCTCCGGGTGGCACAGTGGTTATGCTTGGTCTGCTAACCACAGGGTCAGCAGGTCACATCCACCCCTTGGTCCGGAGAAAAGGATTTGCAGTCTTAGAAACCGAAAGGGGCAATTAATAAGCAATTTAGGTTGGATGTGAGAAGGAACTCTCCTGTGTGGCCCTCTCCAGTCATTGTGAGTCGTGCTCCACTCAAGGCAGGGCTGTACTCTCATCCTGCTCACTGCTGGGGTCCAGATCTGCTCAGGCCGCAGCGCGTGACTGCAGCCTTAGGGCGGTGAAAACGCATCTGCTCCGTACATTCTCCCAGCTCCCTGCTTTCCCCCAAGACCTCGATGTAGAGCCTGCTAAGCAGCACACACCAGCTCACTTGTGGAGAAAGAATCAGGCCTTTACACACCAGAATTGTGCAAAATGATTAAAGAGTAATCCAAAGTCATAGGAAAACGAGATGGGAACCACGAACAGTGTATGGACGCCTTTGTAGCATCCTTTGGAAACAGTGCCTGGAGCTGCCCGATGCCTGCATTAGGCTGGTGCCACCCCAGGCTTCGTTTTAGCAGCAGCAGCCCCCTCACCCACAGGCCAGGGCTGCCAAGCCCAGTGAGGACTAATGCCCACGACCCTGCCTGGGCTGGCATTTCGCTCCTCCGTCTCCCCTGAGCCACCCTGAGTCTGCTTAAGTGTACTATGCCAGGCAGAGCTGGCCAGCCAGCTGCCAGCACAGCACCGTTGGCTCTCTCCAGGATAAAAAGCGCCTCTTAGCATAAAAATAAAACCAGATCATCGCTCCCATCAAATGAGGTTTTCTCATAATAAACATTCTTCGTCATAATGACCCACGACTGAGTGGTCCTGGGAGCCGAGCGTGGTAAGAACACGGCGTGGACAGAAGAAAGGAGTGAAAACCTCCATCCATTGTGGACACTCATTTCCCTTGAGTGGCCGGACCCCTGTTCAAAGCGCAGTGTTTCCCTGCACACTTTCTCCACTGTGCCCCCTCTCCTCGGTTCCCTTTATTCACCCGTGAGAGCGCACCCGCGGGTGCTGGCCTAAGCCAGCCTCGGAGGGAGATGGCGCCCCTGCCGTCTCTAGGGAACTGTCGTGGCTGACCCACGTGGCTGGAGGAGAGGGCATAGAACTGAAGGGTGCTGGAGCGAGTTTGTGGGCACAGTTCAGGGAGAAGCATGCAATTCCCAGATGGCAAGGTTTGAACCAGTATCAGCGTGCCAAGCAGCTGTCATTTATTAAGGAATGTGACTTCGTAGACTTTGATGGTGACGTGTGTCAAAATCAAGAAATGATTTACACGTGGGAAGATGCATTCTTCGATGGGATTGGGGGGAGTAGGGACAGAGAACCGACCACTGACTAGAGAGTGGACATGTAGGAACAGAGGTGACGGGAAAGGCGATGGACAGGGAAGGACAGCACAGCATGACCCATGGCAAAGGAAGACCCAGTCCTGCAATCAAGGTGATAATAACCGCCTTTATGGGATGGATAGATAGACCCGCAAGTCAAGCAGATGTGGGACAATCCCCAAGAGAGCACTCACACGTATACACAGCTTTGGCGGGGACTCTTTCTCCAGAAGGACTGGTTTGGGCTGCAAGTGCACCTAAGGATGTCCTAGAGTTTACAGAGACCAGGTTGAGAAGACGTCTTCGCCATAATCAAACCCCTTGAAGGGAATGAGTCCCTGAGGTTGGGGACTTGGGACCGCCATCTCAGGGGACACGTAGGTCAGTTGGCACAATGGCCCACAAAGCCAGCGTTCCAGTGCCTCCAGTGGTCAGAACCGAGGGACGTCTTGGAAGCAGGTGAGCGGCCATCTAAGTGAGTGCAAACAATTGGTCTGCCCCTTCCAGAACAGACAAAGAGTGAGGAGACTCATGGGAATGAACGAGGTTGTCGTAACGACAGGATGATTACACGTCATCTTGTCAATGTCTGCTGAGACACTACACAAGCATTCTGTAGACCGTCATTTTGGTGTCAGCGCCTCAAGAGTGTCACCCTCATGCCCATGGCCACCCTACACGCACCTCGTGACATCACTGATCCAGGACAGGAAATGTACTTTTTACTCACCAGGAGCAACAGGGAGAAGGCAAGTCAAGCGAAGAGGGTGTGGATGTTGGCTGCTCGCCTCCATCAGCCAAACGGTGCCTAGAGCCAAACAGTTCCTGGCTATCATTCTGGAGCACGCCCATCAAAGGCTATATAGGAGCATCCTGATCAGAAGGCGGAAAGGGTAGCGTGGGCATTGAGATCTGGAACAGAATTTCCGTCCTCATGGACAGCTGACTTTCTGTAGCCGGGGAGGTCAAATGACCCCTGCAAACTATTGCCCTGAGATCATCTTGAAAACTTAGACCATAAAAACCACCTGCAATCTTCCTGAAGAACCAACCGCTTGTTTCCCACCACTAATAATGAGTACCGGCCTTGTGCATGATGCTCTTGTAAGACCGGTCTACCTGGGACCGCACTGAGTAAGGCAACTCGGAAGGTTAGATAAGGGAACGTAGCAGGTCGAAGGCTCCCGCCAGTGTTCCAGCGTCCACTCAGAGGAGGGTGAGGCTGGGTGCTCGTCATGAAGATTGTCACCCGTGCCGCCGAATTGTCCATGGAGAAATTACTGAGTCCATGTGCCCACTGCTGTGCATATTCATTCTCAACAATGACACAGTGACATGTTGAAATACGTCATGCTCGCTCAGCCATGCGTGTGTGCTGCTCTTATGAGCGTGCCTTCGAACAAAGGGCCAAGCAAAACAATGGTTTCCAAAGCGATCTGCCGGGCCAGTCCCACCCTGCTCACCGCAGTCGGTCAGCTCAGGAGGTGATGGTGACTGGCGGGGCGTTGCCCAAAGGGTCATCCTGAGGTTTTCTCAAAGGACACAGGTCAATCACGGGGACTTTACTATGAAGAAGTTTCTAGAAAGCTGCTGAATTGGCGAGGACAAGGCCAAGGAAGCTGCTCTGAGGACTCTTCCCATTATGACAACGCGCCCTCTCATCCTCCGGGGCAGGCAGGGCTGTCCTCCGAGGATTTCCTTGGGAAGATCACCCCATGCACTGGCCTAGACCTCTGCTCCTGCCCCTTGAGATGTCTTCTTGGTCCCCAGGCCAAAGACCATGTCAAAGGAGCACAGTCTGAATCCTCCCAGAATGCCCAAACTGCCGCTTTGACATGGCGTCAATGGAATGGCCCCGAATTCTTCATGGCACGCACGCATGCTCGCTCTCTCTCTCTCTCTCTCTCTCTCTGTTCTGAGACTGGACTCAGTCTTTCTCCCAAGGAGCCGCTGGTAGTTCTGAACTGCTGACCACGCGATCCCACCCCAACGTGTACCCACCCCAATGTGTAACCACTGCACCACCAGGGCTCCAGTTCAGGGAAGGGTGAGAGAGATGCCCACATGTCTTTCCAAGGTGCGGAGACCTTGATGGAGTTTATCTCAAGTAATAATGGCTTCCCATTGGGATAGTGTTTGTTTGTTTGTTTGTTTCGTAAAGGCGTCTGAGATTCCCCAGTACCACTGCTCCACTGGTCCCCATATTCCAAACCCTGCGGCATCTTAATTCCCGCCGCCACCTTTCCCCGCAGGGCTGACTAGACGCAGGTGGGATGGCTTGTTTTAATCGCTGGAAAGAAAGGGCTTGGCAGCTGCCAGTGGCAAAGCACAGAGTTATTTTTGAACAAGACGATTCCTCTTCACAGCGTGGTTGCTGGTTTGCGGATCAACAAACAACTTGCATATGTTCCATCCCGGCCACCGCTAAGGGCTGATGGGAGAAAGCCAAGGCCAACTCTGTACGCCGGCCAAGAGAGGCGGCCGGCCGGGCCCAGAGGACGGACTGGGGCCACACTGGGCTTCACTAGAGGCCTTGGCTACTGGGCACCGAGAGCAGCTGCGGGCTGAGCGGGGGCGGGGGAGCCGTATCTGGTAGAACAAAGGCCCCTTGTTGGCTCCTGCCCAGGCCTCCGGCTTGAGTGTGAGAAATGGGATGCTCTGATTTCCACACTGGACTCATTCCGGACTCCAAGGCAGGCAGGAGCACCGAGGACTCCTGGTGGCACAGGGTGAAGTGTGTGACTGCTAACTGAAAGGTTGGGGGTTCAAACCCACCAGCCACTCTGCGGGAGGGAAGGTTGACACGTTGGAAACCCCGTGGGCAGTGCCGCTCTTGGCTCCCAGATCACTTGAGAGTCAGAATGGACTCATCGACAGTAGGCTTGCCTTTTCTGTGCTTCCCCGCTGGACGTGAACATACACGTGCCCGCCGGCTTTCCAGGGGAGGGAGATGAGGCCGTGCCTCTGCTGCGGAAGCCTTGCGGCCTCGCGGTGGTGGCGCTTGGATGTGCGTGCGCTCCATGCGGACTCAGAGACCCTCTGTAGCACCGCAGGACACACCGCCCAGACCTGCGCCCCGCTCGCCATGGCTGTGGTTGGAGCCCAGTGCTGCAGCCACTGTCCATCCATCTCATGGAGGGCCTTCCTCTCTTCCGCTGACCTTCGACCTTACCAAGCCTGGTGTCCTTCTCCAAGGACTTCCTGATAACGTGGCCAAAGTACGCGAGACAGAACCTCACCACCCTCCATTCCACAGAGCCTCTTGGCTAGCTGACAACCATCCGTCTGCCCTCTTGCTCCCCACTTGTGTGCTGCTTCTCCGCCACTGGGCATTCAACCCACTTCTCTGTCCTGCCTGCTGAAGCTCGGGACCATCTGTTTCATTTGGTCTCTCCTGTCTTTGCTACAGAGGGTGTGGCAGTTACATCTCCTGTCAACTTGAGCGGAGTGGGGGGGGGTGGATTCTAGCCTCTCAATTGGGTCGTAGCCCATGAGGCCTCTGTGTGGGCATGGCCTTTTCCTGAGGATTCTGGGAACTTCTGTCTTCCTCCCTGGAGTCAGGACGCACACTCTCTCTGAGAGACATTCCTGTTGACAAGCCAGATGGAGCTTTGCTGATGGCACCTAGAGCCGTGGAGCTGGAGGAGCCACGTGGAGACCCATACTAGCGCTGAGATGCTTCCACCACCACTGGATCCACAAGACTTCCCACCAACTGGCCTGTGAGCTTCCTGTGTTTAGCATCACTGCATGGCTGCATGAGTCTAAAGAGGGATTTATGGACTAGTGTGGGACATATGGGCTAATGCCAGACTTATGGACTTGATCTGGAATAGGCTGGAATGTTTTTTAATATAAAATTGCCCTTTGATGTAAAGCTCTTTCTTGTACATACATGAATGTCTCTGGATTTGTTTCTCTAGTCAACCTAGCCTAACACAGAGGGTCTGTGTCTGCTCTCCTGCCAGAAGCCCCCAATAGCAGCCATGTGAAAGATGAGGGTGGAGACTCAGGGGACAGTGAGTTGACGTGCGGGGGGAGGGCCGACTCAGGAAAGGAACGTGAGGATGACTGCCCCACTGGAAGGGCGTCATTGATGTCACCAGGTTGCACATGTAGAAGTCACTGGTCTGGCAGATGTCGAGTGTATGTACTCAACAACAACAGCAGACACAGGGTGGTTAGCATCATGACCCCAGACCTTCAAAGTTCACAGAGAAGTGTCTTTTTCTATTTCTTTTCCAGCCTTTAACTGTGAATGAGGTGGCGTGTGATGGAGCCGGTCGTTAGTTTTACACCCAACAATTCATAGGTTCATTTTGTTTCCGTGCATGCGCTTGCTTTCAGCTCGTTGGCGGCATTCCCCGCAGCATGAAAGCATGTTGCGGCCATTTTCCTTGAAGACTTGCTCTGACCCAGTTATCAGAGATCAGTCACCGTCGTCCTCTAATGTGGCAACCTGGATCCTCTCATTTCTGGGAGACACATCGCTCCATCTGGCTTGTCAACAGGAAGGTCTCGCAGAGAGAGTGCGTGTCCCGCCTCCAGGGAGGAAGACAGGAGTTCCTGGAATCCTGAGGAGAAGGCCACGCCCACCCAGAGGCCTCATTGGCTATGACCTAATTGACAGGCAAGACTCCACCCCTTCGCTCAAGTTGGCAGGAGATCATGTATCTGTTCCTTTGTCCAGCATTTCACTTAGAGGTCCCGTGGGCACCTCAATCAAACGTAATCAAACATCAGCATCTTCAAGACATCTCCGTCAGTCCAAAGCTGAGTGTCTCCTACTCCTGTCGGGCTCAGAAATGGGCACCATCATCCACTAGGTTCCCAGAGGCATCCAGTGGCCTGGCACCATCCAGTAGCCTGGTGCCATCCAGTGGCCTGGCACTTGCCTCCTCCCATTCACTTTCTCTCATCTCTGACTCACTAGCACATTCTGATAACTGGCCTTCCTGATAGATCCGGCACCTACCCCAACCCTCTAGGTCAGTGGTTCTCAACCCTTTAATACCGTTCTTCATGTTGTGGTGACCCCCCGCCTCCCACCACCAACTATAACATTATTTTCGTTGCTACTTCATAACTGTAATTCTGCAACTGTGATGAATCAGGCGACGCCTGATTCATTTGTTCAACCCCCAAAGGGGTCACGACCCACAAGCTGAGAACCGCTGCTAGGTCAACATCCCATTGTGGTCTTTCTCCCACGAACCTTCAGGGTGGATTCGAACCCCGGGTCTCTTGGTTAGCAGCCATCGCACTCAACCACTGTGCCACCGGGGCTCCTCTCTTGGTCCTGGCATTCAGTTGTTTTCCTCCACTTGCAATTCTCGGTTTGTTGTGTCTCCAGGAGACTGTAAGCACCACAAGAACACAGCACCTGTCCACTGTTCTCCACTTGTCCTAATATGTCGCAGGAGGCTTGGCCGATACGTGTGCTCAGGAAATGGGTTTAGACTGAAGACGTCCACACAGCACGGAGTAGTAGTTAGCACGACATCCATCAGGGTTCTACTTTTGAATACCCAACTGCAGATATTTTGGGGGGATGACCTTTGTTTTAGGACATGTAAATAATCAGGCATTGAAAGCATTTTATGTCTCGAGACGTACTCAGAGAATTCTTTCCTACATTAGTTTTCACATAGAACAAAGCTGCATTTGTAATTTAGAAAGAATGTTCTGTCCTTCCTCGGAGAAGAGCTTCGATGGCAGGACTATCTCTCACTCAGACCCTTCCCTGTGGGTTTCCAAGACTGTACTGCTCTCCGAGAGCAGACGGCCTCATCTGTTCCCCTTGGAGTGGCTGGTGGATTAGCACTGCTAACCTTGTGTAGCCCTCTAAGCCACCAGGGCTCCCTAACAATGAAGCAGGATGCAATAAACACGGAAGAGTAAGAAATTAAGGATACTGTGTACGAATGCCACGGTGCTCACGACACCGACCTTTACAATTTTATTTGGTTACGCTAACCTCATTATGAGAACATGCCAATGGAGGAACGTGTGTCTCCCCCCCCCCCCCAATAGCTGGGTTCTGTACGTCTCCTGTATAGTGGCTGCGGGTGCAGGAAGCGGTGTGATCAGGGTTAGGAAAGAAAGAATAGAAATGTCCTTAAGAGTCGGTGCTGGGTCATGACAATTCCAGCCCTGACACACGGGGGTAGGGTGGACACTGGATACCGGGAACAGAAGGAAATCAGTGGAATGCAATCAGGGCCATCTAATTTAACTGAGTCTCGACTCTCCAGCCTATTAAATTCTCCTTTGTGGATCAGGCATCTCTTCTCTCCTGTTGGTCGCAGAGCGTCAAAGCCACAGGCTGACCTCAGGCTCTCTGAGGAATTCAGAGCCAGCGTCTGGGCCGCATCACTCTTGCCTCACCCTCCAAGGTCCTGTCACCAAATATGGATGGTGTTGGGGAAGGGAGAGGCAGAAAGAAGGTGACTATTGCTTCCTTGCTTCTTCCAGACTTTTCCAGACTCGTCTGCACCTCTCAAGAATATAACCTACCCTGAAAAACTACAAAACCAAACTTCCTGTCATTGATGGAGTCCATTCTGACTCATAGCAACCCTCTAGGACAGCAGAACTGCCCTGTGAGAACCCTTTGTTCTAGTAGCCCGGCATTCGGTGATGCTCGCCTTCCCAACGTGATCGTTGAAGACAAAATGGGTGCATATGCAAATGAGGCGAAGAAAACCCAGCTATCCAAAAAGATAGCTTCTGGGGGCCTTACAAAGGCTTGAAGTTAAACAAGCGGCCATCTAGCAGAGAAGCAACAAAGCCCACATGGAAGAAGCACACCAGCCTGTGTGATCGCGAGGTGTTGATGGGATCAGGGATCAGGACTCAGAAGACTGAAAACAAACAGTCACATCAATGCGAATGAGGGGGGCTCAAAACCCATCTGCAGAAAACTGGACACCCCCTCACCGAAGGGTCACAAGGAAGGGATGAGTCAATCAGGGTGCAGTATAGCACCGACACAACACACAACATTCCTCTAGTTCCTTAATGCTTCCTCTCCCCAACTATCATGACCCCAGTTCTGCCTTACAAATCCGGAGAGACCGGAGTATACACACTGGTACAGATAAGAGCTCTCAACACACGGAATCCAGGACAGATTAGCCCATCAGTAATGGGAGTAGCGATATGTTGAGGATAAGGGGAAGATGGAGGAGATGGGGAAGAAAGAGAATCAATTGCAATGGTCAGCGTATAATCCCCACCTTCCCAGGGGGACGAAGAACAGAAATAGGGGTGAAAGAAGACAGCGGGAGGTGTACAATATGAAAATAATAATAATTTATCAAGGATTCATGAGGGTGGGAGGGGGGAGGAGAGGAGCTGATACCAAGGGCTCAAGTAGAAAGAAAATGTTTTGAAAATGATGATGGCAACATATGTACAAATGTGCTTGATACAATTGATGTATTGGATGTCATAAGAGCTGTAAGAGCCCCCAATAAAATGATTTCTAAATGAAATGGAGAAGAAAAAGATAAAAGAACTGCCCCTGTTGGTTTCCAAGGCTGTGAATCTTTACAAGAGCAGAGTGCCTCAGTGGTGGTTTGAACTGCTGACCTCGAAGTTTGAGCAGCCCAACTCATAAGTCACTATGCCACCTGGGCTCCTATCTAGCTCACCCTGCACCCCAGTTCTCACACCCCACCACGCTGAGGAGATCACAAGCTGGCCAAACCCCAAACATGAGTTCTTTTCTCTTAAAAACGCTGCAGGGAAGTCCCCCACTACCTATCCAACACGCTAGTGATGCTGTGCATTCTGCCACTCTCCAAGGAGCCCTGGTAATGTACTGGTTACACGCTGGACTGTGATCCACGTGGTCTGCAGTTCGAAACTACGGAGAGAGCCTGGGCTTTCCGCTCCCGTCACCAGTTACAGTCTCGGGAACGCACAAGGTTGAAGGGTGTGTTTGCTGCCCTCCAGGTCTCGCACAGCACCATGACAAGAGCAGGAGTGGAACTTGCCAACGATGTCATTCTACTCGGGAGAGCAGTCTAGGAGCCCAGCTGACGAAGTGCTTAAGCACACAGCTGCCAGCCAAAAGGTCAGTGGTTGGGGCCCCTCCGTCACGTCTAGGGAGACGCATGAGGCCATCTACTTCCATAAGATGGTCAATCCCGGAACCCCCATGGGGCAGCTCTCCCCTGTCCTGCAGGGTCTTCTCCCCATGAGTTGTAAGCAAGTGGGCGGCAACCAACGCTCCTGGAAGCAGCCATCAAGAAGCAAACAACATATTGCAAAAGGCCTCTTCATCTTCAAAAGCAAAGATGTCATTTTGATGGCACGCATCTCCCGTGCCTGGGCAAGCTGGGCGGTGAGTAAGGAAGACGGAGGAAGACTCGATGCGTTGGAAGCATGGTGTGGGTGGAGGATATCGGGAGGACTGTGGACTAGGAAAGGAATGAACAAGCCAGAGTGCTCCTTAGAAGCAAGGGTGGCGAGACTCCATTGCAGGTACGCTGGGCATGCTACCAGGAGGGACGTGTCCCTGGAGCAGGACATCTTGCTGGCTAAAGTAGAAGGTCCACAAAAATGAAGAAGCTCGCAAGGAAATGGATTGATACAACAGCCCAGCGATGGGCGCAAACAGGCTCAGGAAGACACCACGGGACCAGACAATTGTGTGTGTTTGTGTTTTGTTCTGTTTTACATCAAGTTGCCATGAGTTGAAATTCATTGGAAGGGAACTAACACCAACAAAAATGTGGCCTTTTTCGTGCCTGGTACATGGCCTCTCACTGCCGTTGAGGCCGCAGAGTTGCCCCTGTGGGTGTCCGAGGCTGTGAATCTTTATGGGAGCGGACAGCCTCGTCTTTTGCCCTCAGAGCGGTTGGTCTGTTCGAACTGCTGAACCTGTGATTAGCAGCCCAACTCGTAAGCCACCGTGCCACAGGGCACTTTGGGCACATGGCAGATGCGTCAGCAATATGTCAGGAGGGGCTGAGAAGATGAAAGGATGAAGCTTTCCAGGAGAATGTAGACAAGTGGGACATACTTCCCTTGGTCTCTGATGACGTCTCCCGTTTCCTGTTTGAGTTTGTATCTTTGTTGCTTGAGGGAAAATCAGAACAGTGGAAGGACTGTGGATCAGACCCCATGACAGGAAAAGGAGCGGAGATGGACAAATCTAAGAAGATGGGGTCGCCTTTGATGTTCATTTTTAGGTCGATTGGGATGTCCTGTGAAACCATGATCCTAAACCTCCAAACTGAGGAATCAAATCCTACGGCGATTTGGGCTGAACATCACTGGCACCAGAAGCTACGCCTTTTGCTGTTGTTTTTGTCATTGCTGTAAATACATCTATCACACTTTCCCCAATTCAACTCCTGCAGGTATGCAGCACATTAATAGCAGCTGTAGCAATTAGCTGTGCAAACCTGCCCTTAATCAATGAGATTCTTCGGACGTAGCTGACCTTCCTTCCTCACTGGCAGATTCTTGGGTGAAATGTCTATTCAAGCCCTTTGCTGCATTATAACTGGGCTATTTGTCTTTTTGTTAAGCTGTCAGTTTTACATGTTTTGGTTCTCAGATGTGTAGTTCCCAGAGATATTCTCCCAGTTAGTAATTTGCTTTTTCAGGTTTTTTTTTTTTTTTGTGTGTGTGTGTGTGTGTGTGTGTGAAGTCCCTTGATGAACAGGGATTTTTTAATTTTTATGGTGTCCCACGGTGATCGTTAGGTTTATTGTGCCAGCGAGGCCACCATAGGAACGTGTGGGCGGAGTTTAATCAGGTCATAGCTTGATTGGAGGGCAACCGAGATAATATTTTCCGTGACCAGCATCCTGTCTCTCTCTTCCTCTCTGGTGATCAGCCCAGTGTGCTGCTGCTTTGAGCTAGTTCTTTGCCTCAGCCGTGGGCTGCACTACCTGTGGGCCGAGGCAACCCGGGGATCATGTAGCTGGACTTGAGGCCCCTTCAAGACCTGTTTCGCCAAGTTCCCGGCACTGCTGATTGTTGCTGCCCCAACCTGCCTGTCTTGCCTGCGAGCAGACTCCGCTTTCTGCTTCCTTGACTTCGGACCAGCAGCCTGCATCAGTTGAAGGACCTTCAGTATATTAACTGTTCCACAAAAGTGAGTTGCACTGAGCCCTCTGTACGGCCATATTCCTTCTCGCTGTATCAACCTCTCCATGCATCTATAATCTTAAGTGTCCTGGTTTTGTTTCTGCAGAGAACCCTGCCTAACACACCCACTTATGTATTTCTACCGCTTGTCAGTCCGTTTGTCATACTGTGGTAGCTTGTGTGGCTTTCAAATAGCAGGGCCACCCAAAGCAACCAGGTCTCAGTGGAGCTCACAGACTAAGAGCAGACTATAAAGAGGGAATTCCACTTCAGAGGAAGTAGCCCGTGCAAACCTTGTGGGTGGCATCAAAACATTTTCAGACACTGAAACCCCCCTGAGTAGCAGCAGCACATTGTCAGGGCTGGGACCAGCTGATGAGACCTTCAGGCCCGAGGACACTGAAAATACAACTGAAGAAGAGCTACCTTCTCAAAGTGGAGTCCACCCTGAAGACATGGATGGAGTCAAGACTGTGGGTGTAAAGCCTTTGGGACCTTCCCTCGCTGATGACATGACTCGACATGAGAAGAGACAGCCCCAAGCACTTATTAATCATTTGAACTTGGAATATATGAAATATGAATCTAGGAACATGGAAATTCCTTAAAAATGAAAGAGACCACATGAAGATCAATATCCTAGGTATTACTGAGCTGAACTGGACCGGTACTGACCATTCAGGATCTGGCAGTCATCTGGTTTACTATGCCAGGGATGGCAGATTCCAGAGGAGTGATGTCACATTCATGGTCACAAAAGGACATTTCCAGATCTACCAGGAAGTACCATGCTGTCTGTGACAGGATGACATCTATCCCTGTACAAGAAAACAAGGTCAACACAATTCAAATTGATGGATCAACCAATAAAGCTAGTGACGAAGAAGCTGAGGAATTTTGCTGGCTTCAGTCTGAAATTGATCAAACATGTAATCAAGATGCACTGATAATTATTGGGGATTGAAAGGCAAAAGTTGGACACAGAGGAAGGAACAGTGGTGGCAACTACGCACTTGTTGATAGAAAGGAAGGTGGAGATCACAAGATGGAATTTTGCAAGACCGATGACTTCATCGCAAATACCTTTTCCAACAACACAAAAGGACATGGGGACATTTCTAGATGGGATTCAGAAAGCAAATGGTCTCGCTCTGTGGGAAGGGGCAATAGAGAAGCTCAGTGTCTGCAGCTAAAACCAGGCCAGAGGCTGGCTGTAGAACAAACCATCGGTTGCTCATGTGTAAGTTCAGGTTGAGACTGAAGAAAACTAAACCAAGTTCATGAGAATCCCAAATATGACCTTGAGTCCATCCACCTAAATGTCAAGAACAGAATTGAAAAAACACCCGAAGAGCTGTGGGAGGACATCAAGCACATCATTCATGAAGACAGCAAAAGGTCATTGACAAGACAGGTAAGAAAGAAAAGACCAAGGTGGATATCAGAAGAGACTCTGAAACGTGCTCTTGACCATGGTCTAGCTAAGACAAACGAGAGACAGGACTAAGTCAAAGAGCTGAATAGAAAAGTTCAAAGGACAACCCATGAGGACAAAGTAAAATAAAGTGCGCAGAGACCTGGAGTTGGAGTCAGAAAGGAAGATAGGCTCAGCGTGTCTTAAACTGAAAGAACTCAGGAAAAACTCAAGCCTCGTGTTGCAATATTGAGAGATTCTATGGGCAAAATATTGAACGATGCAGGAAGCATTAAAAGAAGATGGAAAGAATACAGAGTCCCGGACCACCCCCCCCCCACATTAGTTGACATAAAGTCATGTAAAGAGGTAGCAAATAAGCAAGAACCGAGGGAACTGATGGAAGAAATCCAAGCTGCACTGAAGGCATTTAATATTTGATTGATTTCGTCTTTTGCTGTGAGTGCCCTTGTGATGATCTTAGAAGGCCCCTTGTTTAAAGCTGGGCTTGATCCATTGTTACAAAAAGGCCTTGCATTTTCTCCTTGGTTGGCACATTTAGGTGAATTTGTGTTTGTGTACGGTGTGAGGCATGGGTCCTGTTTCCTTTCTCCGCAAATGGAAATCCAACTTCCCGGCATGTAGAACAGAGCCTCCCTTCTCCGTCGAATGGATTCCGTGTCCTCATCAAACGTCGCTTGACCAGAGATGTGGGGGTGTATTTCTGGACTCCCCGTTCTGTGCCATGTGTCTGTGTGTTGATTGCGATGCCTGTGCCAGGTTATTTTGATGATTGTGGCTGTGCAGCATGTTGTCAAACCAGCAAGCGAGTCCTCCTGCTTTGATCTCCTCATGTTGCTTTAGCTACGTGGGGCGCCTTGGCGTGCCACACACCGCTGAGCATTGCGTTTTCATTTAAAAGTGGCTGCTGGGTCTTATCAAACGCCTGTTCCTGGCTTTCCTTTACTCCGCCTTACGGTGTGATCCATTGGGTTTCCAATGCTGAGCTGTCTCTTTGTTCCGGGAATGAATCCCACTTGATCATAGTCCATGACGCTATGACTATGCTGTTGGGTTCCGTTCGCTAGTATCTTCTTAAGCATCAGTACACCTGCATTCGTAAGAGATGCTGGTCCGTCGTTTTCTTTTCTTGGGGTGTCTTTGCCTTTGGTATCCGGGCTGTGCCCGCTCCACAGAGTGCGTGACGGGGGTTTAGTCCCTCCTTTTGGAAGCACTGAGCAGTGCGGCTGTATTACCGCCATCGCCATGTGGCAGGCTCCTCAACGAGTCTCTTGAGAACCTTTTTCTGCTTTTGTTTGTTTTGCTTTCTCCATTTAGGTTTCTCCTTATTTACTTCCCTGCGTTCAGGTGCATTGAGGAAAGGCAACCCGAGGAGATCCATATTTGTGCCCATTCCAAAGAAAGGTGACCCAACAGAATGCCCCCACGATACAGCAGCATCCTCGATGATGCACACAAGTGAGACGCTGCCGAAGAGCTCCCAACAGCAGCGGCAGCAGCAGCACGTTGACAGGGAACTGCCAGAAGTTCAGGCTGGATTCAGAAGGGAACATGCCTGGCTCAGAGCAGAAAATGCCAGAAAGACGTTCCCTTGTGTTTTATTGACTGTGCAAGGGCACACGACTGTGTGGACGATAATAAACTGCGACAGCCTTGAGCAGAATGAGAATTCCAGAGCGCTTCATTGTGCTCACTCAGAACCTGTGCATGGATCAAAAGGCAGTTGTGCGAATACAACAAGGGCAAACTGCATGGCTGTAACCTCAGGACAGGTGTGTGTCAGGGTTGCCTCCTCTCACCATCCTCGTTCAGCCTCGATGCTGAGCACACCCTCAGAGAAGCGGGATTACAGGAGTGGAGGAAGGCTTATTAACTCACCGCGATATGCAGATGGCACAACCTGGCTTGCTGAAAGTGAGGAGGGCTTGAAGCCCTTGCTGACGAAGGACTGAGGAGTGTAGTTTTCAGTTGGTATGGTGTACAGCCCGGAGTAAGGAAGGCCAAGTCCTCACAACTGGACCAACAGGCGACATGACAAATGGAGGAAAGATGAAGTGGTCAAGGATTCTGTGTGACTCGGATCCACAGTCAATGCTCACGGAAGCAGCAGTGAGGAGATCAAAAGGCATCGCATTAGACAAATCTGCGCAAGACCTCATGAGAGTATTGAAAAGCAAGGATGTCCCTTTGAGGACCAAGGTAAGCCTGACCCAAGCCATGGCATTTTCCAGCGCGTCATAGGCATGTGGAGACTGAAGAAGGAGCGGTGTATTTGAATTGTGCTGGAGGAGAATATCGAAAGTGCAGTGGGCTGCTGAAAGGACCAGCCAGTCTGTGTTGAGAGAAGTAAGAGCAGAGTGCTCCCTAGAGGCAAGGATGGCATGTTTTAGACATTGTCAGAAGAGACCAGTCCCCGGAGAAGGACATCATGCTTGGTAAAGTGGAGGAGAGGTGACAAAGACGAAGGTCCTCTACAAGATGGACGGACACAGTGGCTGCATCAGTGGGCTCAGGCACAGGGGCAACTGTGAGGAAGGCCCAGGGAGCGCAGTGTTTCAGTCTGTTGTGCAGAGGGCCACCATGGGTCGGAGCTGACTAGATGGCACAGCAACAGGAAGGGCAACACCTTTGTTTTACCATCAGGAAAGGACCAGCGCGCTCATCCAGTCTTTGAGAAGGAGAAGTGCGCCCCCTTGTGGAATCCGTGGGAGGTGGGGATGAGCCTGCCCTCCTAAGTGTGATGACCTGTCTACAAGGCAGCATGTCTAACTGGTCAGGATCCAAGTGACGAGATCGCTGTTCGTTCTGTTCTTCATGCTCAAGGGAGTCTCCTCTGTTCCAGTCATTCTGTCGCCTCCGAGGAGGGTGAAGTAGGGAAAGGAGAGAGACCAGGACTTCTTGGTGGTGGTGGTGGTAGGTGTGTGAGCCCTGACAGGGCCTCTTCACCTAGTATGGGTCTGTCGAGCCTTTCGATTTCCTCTTGAGTCAGTTTGGGTAGGTTGTGCATGGAATCCTCCGTTCGTTCAGGTTATCCCGTCTGCTGCCGTGCCCTGTCTCTGATACCCCGTCACCATTCTCTTTATTTCTTTGGGACCAGTTGTGATGTCACTTCTTGTGTGTCTTATTTTGGTTGTTAGCATCTTTTCTCTCTCTCTCTCTCTTTTCTTGTTGTCAGTCTAAAGGTTTGTCGATTTTATTTCAAACTACCAACTTCTGATTTTATTGAATCTTTCTGTTGCTTTTCTGTTTTATTCATTTCTGCTCTGGTTTTTATCACTCCCTTTCTCAGAATCCCACAAGGGCAGCTGGACTCTGTCTCCTAAGATTGCTATGAGTTGCAACCAACTCCACGGCTGTGAGGCTGGATTGTGGAGTTCTGGCAGAATTGGGCTGTTTGCTTATCTCTGGCCACTTCCTTGACTTGTCCATTTAGATTTAATCTCAGATCTTTTGCCCCACCCCACCCCGTTTTCTCAACAACTGTAGGCATTTGTTGCTGAACTGCCTTTGCTGTCTCTGTCTTGTGCTTCGTTTCCATTTGCAGTGAAGAGCTTGGTGCACCTCCTTGACCCATTTGTCCTTTAACAGCGTGTTATTTAATCCCACGTGTTTGTGTCTTTTCCTGTGGTTTGCTTTTTCTGCTCTTGATTCCAAGCTGCACTGTGTTGTGATCAGAGAAAAAACTTTTCATGATTTCAATCTTTTTACATTTATCAACACTTGCTTTGCTGTCTAGCCTGTGGTCTGTCTGGAAAGTGCACCAACGCAGACGGCATCTCCAGCTGTGGAACGTGGCTGGTTGGTGGCGCCATTCAGTCCCTTTGCTTCCTTTTCTAATCCACTCTCTCTTTTTTTTAATAGTTAAAGGGCTATTTGTTGACCTTTAGGAGTATTTTCCAGTTGGGTCTGATGGGGTGCCACGCCCTGGCCCCAACGTCTATTTTTTATATTCCCTGGGGACTTCGTTGCTCTGCTCCCCTTGCTGTTCTGTTGCACGCCCTTAGTGTTTCGCCTCAGCGCGGTGGGGTCAGATCAGGTGCAATTCCCGCACTGTGTCTCCAGGGTCTGATGCTCTTTGGAGGTAGTCTATCCAACAGGATCAATCCAGGTAGTCTATCCAATCTTGAAAGTGATGTAGAGAAAGTCTCCAATTAATGTCATTTTCTCCATTTCTATCAGGGTTTGCTCTACTTAGTGCTCCAATAAATCCATGCATTTCTCAAGATGAAACGATTCTTAACACACATATACAACACCTCAATTCTTACTACAGAGCTGGCCACATACTAGGAAATATGCAACACACGTTTGTTACCCGGTGAGTCCCGTAGTGACCTTTTACTGTGGTACCTGCAGGTCACATTGCTATGGAGTGAAATTATCCCTCCCCCTCCCCCTCACAAAAACAACAACAACGCATTGTAAGTCCTAAACCATATGTTATTGCTGTAATCCCATGTGGGAGCAGGGCTTTCTTGATTATATGAACGATGCCATATCTTTGACGGGTGGGTCTTAAGTCAATTACCATGGAGATGCCAAGAACAGATGAGGGACAGAGGAGCCATCCCCAGTGGAGAAAGATGGATGTCAGAGATCACCGAGAAGCAGAAGAGACCAGGACTTTGCCGCAGAGCCATCAGAGGGCTGGGTCTCCCTCCCCCACCCTCTGTGCTGCCCGATCTGCTCTTTTCTATCTCATGAGAAATGGACTGCCAGCGCACTCCACACTGCCATTGCCTTGTTGACACAGTGAAGAAAACCGCATTCAAATTAGGGTGCTCAATGACACGCATCACTTGAGGGGAATGCCATTCGGTCCGTAACAACCCGAACACAGAGGTGGGAAATTCACACTCATTAAGGCAGGGGGCTCTGTCTTCAAACGGTAGTAGGTTAAAGCAGTAATTACAATAAATCTTGGTAGGAATGAGTTCATCCTGTTCCTTTTGAGTCTTCTCCACACGTCTCCTGGTGAATTTTGCAGAGCGAGCTGCTGTTCTGCCTGGTATTACTCCTCTGGGAATCTGTCGGAACTCTGGCCTGGAGAGCAACCACTGTGGGACCAGACCGCCCCCGGGTGTCCCTCTGGGATTGACTCCAACCAGACCTTACCTGTTCCACGTTCAGGGGTCAATAGCACACTTCCAGATTTATAAACACTTATCAGTGTTTCTCAGTTATTGCTATTTTTAAAAGCCTTGTGGGATGGCTAATTCTATCACCACCATTTTGCAGACAGAGAAACTGAGGACTGCATAGATCATTTGGGCGCAGATCTTCTAGCTCACTTGCTGGTTTATCGAGGTGACTCCATGGTCTTGGCACCTTTCAGAGGCACCTCACAGTGTAAAAAGATGGCTCTACCCCAGGGCAAAGCCGTGCCAGGCAAGACTGCATGAGGACCGGATGACATTGCTGAAAATAAATGAACGTGGCCCAGCCCCCAGGGAAGAGTTTGCGATCTGGCCTAGAGGGTCCTTTCTTCTTTGACTACAGCAGCTGGGGAGGTCAGAAGGATGCCCCCTGCCCGGGTAGACAGATGGTTCACATACAATCGCTCGAGCTTCGAATGCAACTCGCCAACTTCAACCCATTAGTCAGTCACCCTCCATTTGCTTGTCCCTCAGGAACCGGTGACCCAACTTGGCTTTATTCTGGATGAGTTGTTGGACAGATATCAAAATATTGGAATCCTGTCACAGCGTAGGACTCCATCCTGAGCTCTCGCCCCACCGCACCCCCACCAGCCTTGAATACTTGGGCTGGAAGGACCCACACAGTTGGAGCTGTGGGCTCCCTCCACAGGGCAGTCCGGGGTGCAGTACCAGCAAGCACAGACCCGGTTCTGTGGCCAAGGTGCCATGCCACACTGGAACCAGGAAGCAGCCTTGGATGTTGACCAAACACCCCCCCTTAAGATCTGCCACAGGGGATGCAGGATGAGGCCGGTCCAGCCCCTGTCCTCGGTGGGCTTCCCAGCCTGAGAGGACAGACCAGTACCAGAGCGACCCTGACTCCCGGTGCCCTCTTGTGCGTCCAGGCAGAACTGCACCCCGTAGAGTTGGCTTTGGGTTTTCATTTTAGGCCTGAGACCATTGGTACATGATCAACACCCCACTTCCCCTGCTGCCGCCGCCCCCCCTACACACCAAATTTTATTTATGTGCTTGTTGCTCTTGAGGGTAAACATGGCAAAAACATACACTGATTCAACCGCTTCTACATGTGCGAGTGTGAGTGCATGGCGTGGATGAGCTGCTTCCAGTGGGGCAGCGGCTTCCACCCTCGACTCCCTGAGCCGTTCCTCCCCACCCCCACTCCCCACTGGATGTAAACTCCCTGCACCCTGCATTCCTAACCCATTGCTCAAGGTGCTGCGGCCAGTTTGATCCCCACACAGAAAAAGTCTTTAAATAGCAACATCCACCAGGCAGGCTTTTCCTTACTGACGTTCTTCAGAAGACGGCAGCGGATGCTCTTGGGTTTAAGGTTGGAAGATGACCTTGGGTGAATTCTTTTTTAAAAGGTTGTGTTGGGGAAAAATGCAGGGAAGGTCAAATTGCTGCTTGACGCATTTGGCATCTAGCACATCTGCCGTGACATGCTCCCACCCCAAGCAGAACTCAGAGGTTCTATTTTCTACAGAAAATCCCAGACAGTTTGGGGACAACGGCCATGAAGGGGCACTCTGCCCGGCGCCCTGGCAACAAGGGGAAGCAGGGAGTCTTAGCATGTTTGCACCCTCTTTGCAAAGACTACACTGAACCCCAGCCAAGGGGTGCGTTAAGCGTCCTTTTGGGTGTTGGGCTGCCCACTGCAAGGTCAGTGGTTCAAACCCACCGGTGGCTCTGTGGGAGAAAGATGAGGCTGTCTGTGCCCATGAAGATGGAAGTGCCTTGGAAGCTTCAAGTCGAGTTGCTGTAAGTAAAAAATGGACCCCTTGGCAGTGAGTTCAGTTTGGGGTTTTCCTTGGCTTGGGGGGTGGGGGCGCAGTTCTCTGGAATGCCAAGTTTTATTGGTGCCTCCGGCTGGGGGAGGAGCCCTGGTGGTATGGTGGTTATGAATTGGGCAGCTAACTGCAAAGGCAGCAGTTCGAACCCACCAGCTGCTCCACAGGGGAAAGAGGAGGCTTTCTGATCCTATAAAGCAGTGGTTCTCAACCTGTGGGTCGCGACCCCTTTTGCAGTTAGACGGCCCTTTCACAGGGGTCGCCTGATTCATCACAGTAGCAAAATGATAGTGATGAAGTAGCAACGAAAATGATGTTATGGTTGGGGTCACCACCACATAGGAGCTGTATGAAAGGGTCGCAGCAGCAGGAAGATTGAGAACCGCTGCTGTAAAGATTTTTTCCCCCGAAACCCACAGGGCAGTTCTACGCTGTCCTATGGGGGTTGCTGTGAGTGGGCATGGATGGGTTTGCTCGGGGGTTTTCTCTGCTGAGTCCCCTCAGCTCACCTGTCATGGAGTCCCTGCCGACTCACGGAGACCCTATGGGGCAGGGAAGAACCGCCTAGGTGCATTTCTGAGGCTGCAAGTCCTCCTGGGAGTAGAAAGCCTCCTCTTCTCCCAGGGAGCGGCTGGTGGGTTCAAATTGCCGACCCGCAGTCAGCAGCTGGAGGAGGAGTAGCCACTGGGCAACCAGGGCTCCCTGCTGAGTCCACAGGCGGTGCAAACAACCAACCCGCGCAGTGCTGCCTGAAAAACTGCAGGCTGAGTCTGCCCAGAGGCGCCTTGGAAGAAAGGCCTGGCACTCTGTTTCCAAAGAAGCAGCTATGAAACACTTTGTGTGTGTGTGTGTGTGTGTGTGTGTGTGTGTGTGTGTGTGTGTGTGTAAGGCTGCAGCCAGCAGGGGCTTGCTTCATTGCACTGTTTCTTTTGCAAGATGAGGCAACCGCCTGTGGGGCACTGACCGTGCCGGGAGACAGCCCCCCCCACCCAGTCTCTGGTCCCCAGGACTGTCGGGGGTGGGACCCGGCTGCCAGCGTCTGATTCCAGCACATGGAGCCCCGGTGCAGCCTGAGCAAAAGCATGCTCTAGGGGCCCTGGGGCCAAACCATCTTAAGGAGGGAGACCCTCATTTCGCAGCCAACTCTGCACTGCACCGCCGTGTGCCTGGCAGTGGGTGTACTGGGGTGGTCTGTGTGCTGGGATGCCGGAATCTGGGTCTCTGGTTATTTCCATCACCAGCAGGCTCACCCATCGTGCACAGCAGTCAGCGGAGCTTGGTCTAGAGCCTATAGACCAAGGACAGGGAGCGTTGCATTTGGTGAATCTGCTGCACGAGACCTCTTCAGCGTGCTCCTCCGAGGACTGCGGTGCTCCTGAGTCGAGCGGTGGCCTTCTGCACGGCCTCACGTGCGTGCGGACGCCAGACACTGAGTAAGGAAGATGGAAGAAGAATGAATGCCTTTGAATTGTGGTGCTGGAGAAGAACATCGACAGGACCCTGGACTGCTGAAAGGACAAACCGATCTGTCTTGGAAGACGTACAGACAGAGAGCTTCTTAGAGGCAAGGATGGCAAGAATTCGCCGGACATACTTTGGACACGTGGTCAGGAGAGGCCGGTCCTTCGAGAAGGACATCGTGCTTGAGGGAGTAGAGAGGCGGCGAACCAGAGGAATGTCCTTGACGAGGAGGATTGGCACAATGGGCTCAAGCAAAGGCCTTTGAGAGGACGGCGCCGGACAGGGGAATGTGTCCTTCTGCTGTGCTTAGGGCAGCCACGGGTCAGAACCAGCACCATGGCACTGAACAACCCCAGCATCGCACATTCTGTGGCTGGCTGAACGCTGTCTTGGATGAGTTTGACTGTGGAAGATGTTCTTGGAGCCTCAGATCTAGGGGTGGGCTCCCTCTGTGCATAGGATCATTGGTTTGCAAAGAGCGGGAAGATAAATTGAGAATGATGGGTGTACTTAGAAGAACATGTGCCGGCGGGAAAGGGCAGATGGAAGCACTCAGACACGTACACACACACACACACATGCGTGTGCACGCTGCTTGGGACCCTGTGGAACAATCCGTGTGTGAACTCCAGAGCCAGGGCTGGTGCAGGGTTCCCTGTGGAGCGGCTTGTGACTTTGAACCACCCACCTCATGGTTAGCAGTTGAACACTTAACCCACAGCACCACCAGGGCTCCCTGCAAATGTGCAGCAGCAACTAAAATCAGCTGGACATGACACTGTCCCTTGCCTCGCTGCCATGGCCGATCCCAAACTGGTCTCTCCCAAGGGGACTCAGAAGGCAGCTGCCTGTGAGAATTTGGGGTCCAGGCGGAGGCTGCGGGGTCTAATGCTCCCTCTGTGTCATGGCATTCCAGGTCAGCCGAGGCGTGTTGTGTTTGCGGTCCCAACAGAGTAGGGGGTGTCTTGTGCGTGGTGGGGGTTGCGGGTGAGGTTGACAACCAGCATGCTTATATGCGACAACAGAAAAGATCTGCCCCAGGGGATCTCCTAGGTCACCATATGTCCTTTTGCTTTAAAAACAGTTTGATTGGCAGATGCGTTGCATTCATACTGTGTAATCATCCAGTCCTATTAAGAAGAGTGGTGCGGTCATCCCCACAATGAATTTGCGAACAGTGGCTTCTCTTGCTCATTGTTGTTAGCTCCCTGTTCCCCCACCCTCCCCCGCCCGACCCCTAGTTAATTAGTGATCCACTTATTAGCTTATTCTGGATTTCATGCACGGAAAATCACACACAACACAAACAGGAGGAAAACCACCACCAACAACAACAAAACAAGACAGGAAACGCTCCACCCAAAGAAAGCAGACGAGATTAACATGGGTCAGCGGGGAGGTCACATGACACGGCGTTACATTTGAACCTGGCTCCATCCCAGGCCACCATCTTGGTGGGAGCAAATAGCCTGGTCTTTCTTCTGCAGAGAGGCTGGGTGAGTTTGAACCGCCAACCTTTTCATTGGCAGTCAGTCCAGTGTAACCACTCCTTGTTCCAGCTCACAGCAACCCCAGGTGACAGAGCAGAGCTGCCCTGTGCGGTTTCCTAAGCTGCCGACTTTATGGGAGCAGATAGCCAGGCCTTCCTCCCTCAGAGCCCCTGGGTCTTGACACTGGATGGAGTAGCGGCCAGGCCCCCAAGCTGCGGCCGTCACGTCAATGCTGACTCACACCAACCTTACAAGACAGCCTAGATCTGCCCCTGTGGGTTCCCAAGCTGAAACCCCGGATGGAAGCAGACGGTCTCATCTTTCTCCCTCAGGTGGGTTTGAAGACCCAACCTTTGGGTTAGCAGCCCCGTTCAACCATTGCCTCCCCAGGGCTCCTTATGGGGGTCAGAGTCTTTCATACTGGACCAAGCCTGGTGGCAGCAAAAAGGGAAGCCATAGTTAAGGGGGGGAAGACAATCTGTGGCTGAATTCCATCACTCGCGTGTCAGTGGGTCGTGATGGGATAGCTTGTATGTGTGTCTGTGCGATGCTGGAAGCTGTGGACCTGGCATTGCAAATACCAGAGTTTACAGACTAAGACAGACAGGAAGACATCCAAATTAGCCAAAAGAAGACCCTACGGATTTATGATGGAGATGTGGAGATGTGGAGCTTGGATTAACCTTGGATTAACCACTGGATGCTGACCACAAGGTCGGCAGTTCAAACCCACCAGTTGCTCAGAATGAAAAATGTAAGGCTGTTTCCATAAAGATGCTCAGCCTTGGAAACCCTGGGGCATAGTTCGGTGCTGTCCGGTGAGGTCGCTATGAGTTGGAATCTATTCGAGGGCAGTGGGTAGATTGGGGTGTATGGAGCTGGAAGATGTCAGGGTTGGAGGGTGTGTTAGTCTGGGTAGACTAGAGAAACAAATTCATAGACACTCATATGTGTATAAGAAAAAGCTTTCTATAAAAGAGCAATTGTATATTGAGAAAACATCCCAGCCCTGTCCAAAAATAAGTCCAATAATAGCCCATATGTCTGAAAGCAATCTATAAATTCCTCTTCAGCCTCATGTAACACATGCAATGACGCTGAATGCAGGAAGACCACAGGCCAGTGGGTGGAAAATCTCATGGATCCAGTGGCGGTGGAAGCATCTCAGCGCTGGCAGGGGTCTCGACGTGGCTCCTCCAGCTCCAGGGTGCTAGTATAGCTCCATGCGTCTTGTCATCAGGAATACCGGAGAGTTTTTGTGTCCAGCCTCTAGTGAGCTATTTACCTCCATAGCGCCTCTCGATGAGGTCATCAAGCAGCGACTTGATTGACAGGCTTAACTCCAACCCTTCACTCTTAATCCTCTCAAGTTGGCACCAGATGATGTAGCCGTCACAGAGGGACTCGGGACATGCAGTGGCCACAGCAGTGGGTTGCAGGGTGCCAAGCACGGTGAAGATGGCTCCGGACTGGGCACCGTCTCCGGCTGATGTACACAGACCCCACCAGGAGTGAGAGCTGGCCGAGGGCCGCAGTTAGCCTCCCGCGGTGGCACCTGGTGCACATTTGCCAGGACTCTCAGTGAGAGAGAGGGTGTCCTCACAGTCATGGAAAGATAATGAGTATTTCGCTGGTTTCTAAACACAGGAACATTCCAGGGTTGTGAAGAGAGCCCGGGAGAGGGGCTGCCCCAGAGAGAGGGGATGCTGAGCCCCAGTGTCTGATGGTGCAACAATCAATCATTGCATCGCCCTTTGCAGGGCGGGGAGGCAGAGCCCACATATCTCCGGCTCCCAACTCCCAGTGTCTCCTCCCGAGGGCCCTCCGTTGCCAGCAGCCCTTGCATCTGCTGTGACGGCTGGGGTGGGGGGTGCACCATTCCCGTGGGGTCTGCACATCCCTGTTGTTTCTCCCCTAAATCATAAATAAGTGCTGGTCAGTAAGGAAAGGAGGGAGAGCTAGGATGGTGGTGGTTGGGGGCCGTCGAGTGGACTCCGACTCCTGGTGCCCCGTGGGGCAGAGAAGCCACCCCGCAGGGTGTCCCCGCTGTCACCCTTAGGGACCCAGATAGTGGTGGGTTCCCACCACTGAATGTCAAGGGTCACCTGAGATGACCGAGGTGGTTTTGACTGGGGATGGGTGGTCGATGGCACAGAGTCAGATGACCACACCTCCTGGCTGTCGCTGTGTATATGTGTGCTCACAGTGTCCTCATTTGAATAATGAGCGATGCGCTCAACCCCATGAAGACCCAGGCGCCCCGGGGGAGAGTACCATCTCCCACCCTCCGCTCTCAGAGCTGTTGCTCTGGACACGTCAGGAGACTCGAGCCCCTGGAGCAGGACGTCATGCTTGTTAAAGTACAGGGACAGCGGAAAAGAGGAAGACCCGCAAGGAAACGGATGGACGCCAGGGCGCAGGGCCGGGCGGTGAGAACATCAGGAATCGGAACCTAACAATCACAGTGGCAATGTCATTCCACCTGTGTCCTCGTGGTTCAGCCGGAATCCCAGAGTGTATTCCGTTCTGTGGCTGAATAGTGTTCTATCTTCTACATATCCCCCAAACCTAACCAAGCTCACTGCCCTCGAGTCGACGCCGACTCATAGCGCCCCAGTAGGACAGGAGAGAACTGCCCCTGTGGGGTTCCGAAGCTGTAACTCTTCACGGGAGTAGAAAGCCTTGTTGGTCTCCCATGGTGCAGCTGGTGGCTTCAAACTGCCAACCTTGCAGCCGATGTGCCACCAGGGCTCCGGGTTCACGGGGAAAGCTTCACTATCTTTTGATTTTATTGACCATGAGCTTTTTGGAGCCCCCTCGTAGAGCATGTTTTGTTCACCTGTCGATGGGCCCTGGGGTGGTTTCCACCTTCGGGCTCAGGTGAATAGGCAAATAGCATGAGTTGGCTTCACTTAGGCGGTGGTACAAGCCCATCCAGTAGCTCCTCCTGGAGAAAGCCCTGACTGTCGTCGATAAACACGGCCGCCAATGGGGCAGTTCTAGGCGGTCACATGGGGTCACTGTGAGCCAGGACCAATCTAACGGCACTTAACAGCAATAACAACATTCCACACGTGGTGCAGGATCAGAATGGGGTGGGGTCTCCCCTACGTGGCTCAGTCGCTCCACAGAGAACCACTGGACAGAGCAATGAAAGACGCCAGAGTCCTACACTGGACACCATCTCCAAGCCATCCATCAGCTGAGGGGCGCTCACTCACAGGATGGGCGATCGACGTGTGGGAAGATGGGAACTGGACCCATGTCTGACTCCTCTGTTGGGCTCCAGATCCTGGGGGGCCTCACGTAAGTCAGAGAAGAGCTGTGCTCTGGAGGCTTTTCCATGCGGACTTTTCAGATGGAGATCCCCAGGCCTTTCGTCCTCAGCACCGCGGGGTACTGTACTCTGAGCTGAAAAAGTCAAAGCTCTGCACCACTCAAGGGCTCCTGATGAGCAGGGTGGAGCTCCTGAGCGCCTGCTCAGGTCACCAACAGAGGGTGCTGTCCACCCGTGAGAATTTCTGCTCGTGCAGCCTGGCCGTGGTGAGGCGGCATTCAGACCCAAGGGGCGGAAAGGTGGAGGCCAGCACTGAATCCATGGAACCACCCGCGGAGGAGAAAGGAGGAAACAGAGCTGTGCTTAGCATTGCTGCTGTCCTTGATTGGTGCCGTCCAGTGGGATCCAACTCACAGCGACCCCGTGGACAACAGGACGGAACACCATTCCCACAATCATTGCTATGTTGGAACCAACAATTACAGCCACTGGGCCAGTCCATTTCCCTGAGGGTCTGCCTCTCATTCACTGACCCGCGTGCTTTACCAAGCACGATGTTCTTCTCCAGGGACTGGCCCCTCCGGATAGCACGGGCGTGACGAAGGGAAAAATAAACACGTGGGTGGGTCGAAGGTAAGATCCAGGTCTGTTTTGCTCATGACTCTATCTCCAAGTGTCCAACACAGTGTCTGGCACAGGACAGCTCTCCAGCAAATAGGGCTTCCCAAGAAGGGAAGGAGTACCAGAGGGGAGCCCTTGATGCGATGGGTGGGCACAGTGGGTGCAACACGGGCTCAGATATAACAACGATGAGAATGGTATGGGACTGGGAGGTGTTTCGTTTGGTTGCACATGGTGTCATTATGTGTTGGAATCGATTCAATGGCACCACACAACAGGAATGTCGTACGGGAGCCTGACCAAATGAGCTTAACCTGTCCCAGTGGCCTTTAGCTGGCATGTCTTCAGGAAGCCAGAGTTTCAATAAATCCCCAAACCCACTCAGTGTGTGTGTGCCTCGTCTGGTGTTGACACTGGATGGAGTATTGGGAAGGCCCAAACCCACTTTCACGGAGTCTATTTGGATGATAGCAACCCTACAGGACAGCGTAGAATGGCCCCTGTGGGTTTTCAAGACAGTGAATCTTTACGGAGCAGACAGTCTCGTCTTTCTCCCACAGAACAGCCGGTGAATCGCCAACCTTTCCGTTCACAGCCCAGCGCTTAACCCACTGAGCCACCGGGGATCCTAGACAATGCTCAAGGACGGGTCTAATTAGTTTCACAAGGAGGAATGTTTACCGGAGCTCACACCCCTACTTGACCCACACTCCCTACACCCCAAAGCAACATCACCAACACAGACAGACGGAAGGACAGCAGAAGAACCCAGAGCAGAGCCCTTCCACAGGAGGCCAGCCCTGTGGGCTATGCCCTCCTCAGGTGTGTGTCCACTGGGCATTTGGAGCATCAGTGAGGTGGCTCAGCGGTGAGTTTAGAATACTGAGCTACTCATCTTACAACTTTCTGACTTCCAAATCAGACCCAAACCGCAGATTGCATTACAGAACGGAGCCCTGTTCCCTAGGGTTTTCCAGGCTCCCATCTTTGGCCGAAGCAGACAGCCTCATCTTTTTCCTATGGAGCGGCTGGGAGATTCCAACCACTGACTTTTGGCTTGCAGCCCAGCGCTTAACTCACTGCACCACCAGGCTCCTTTAGAGAGAGACTCTGGGGATCCTAAAGAAGAGAAGTCAGAGGTGGATGGGCTGTGTGCTCCCCAACAGGGAGGGGCGGCGGGAGCTCTCTAACAAGGCTACCTCAGGGGGCGCCTGGGAGGGGTGTCTTTCCGCCGAGACTGAGGTGGAGACCTTCCTTAGGCATCCTGCGCATGGAGAACAGACTCAGTTCCGATGCTGCCTTCCTTCCTTGGGCCCACTCTTCACTGTAAAGGTGAAACCTGCTCACCTGGAGTGTGTGTTCCCAGTGAAGTGTGCCCCGAACCGGGCTGTCAGGGTGTGGACCTGCGCAGGGACAGGGACCGCCAGGCCCTGGGACCTCTGCCAGGAAAGCCCTTCACTGTTGACCTCTCTGACGTCAAACCAATGCTGCTGAGTCACCCGGCTCCATCGCTGTCGCTATGGAAGCAGCAATAGGCCTTACCTGGCTGGCTCTTCTCCTACCAAATCGACAAAACAGTGCAGACATTTCCCCCTCTGTAGCCAAGATTCTCAATAACAACTTAGAGAAAAGCTTCTCTAGAAGCCGGGGAGCGAGGCTTGTTCATATAAACCTCCGTTTCCTCACAGTTTGTAGCCCCCAAAACAAACAAACAAACAAACAAACAAACAAAAAAAGCCAAACCCGCTGCCACTGACTCCATTCTGCCTCGTAGTGACCCTGTGATACACGGTTTCCGAGATTGTCCGCCTTCACCGGAGCAGACAGCCGTCTCTTTCTCCCTCGGAGCAGCTGAGTTTGAACTGCTGACCTCAGGGTGACTGGACAAAGACAACATGCCAAGCGCTTGGAGTGGCTCTCCTTTGCAGGTTGGCACCCCCAGGAGCGCGTGCGCGCGCGCGTGTGTGTGTGTGTGTGTGTGTCCTGCCAGGCCAGATCCCAGGCCCAGGGAGGAGTTCAGAAGCAACGTGTGCAGGCCCTAGGGACACCAGAGCCTGGGACAGATGACAGGAGAGCACAGCCTTAGAGGCAGGCAGGGAAGACCTTTGATTCTGGAATCAAATTGGGCACCAGTAACGTTCAGCTCTTCTGTTAGTTATCAAGTGTGTGATCCTGGGCCAATGACTTGACCTCTTTCAACTTCCTCAGAAAAACAGATGGTTGAAAGACTGGATCGCCTTTTCCAGGTAAATTGCTTACCTTCCCGTGCCTGGCACATAGCGTGTGTTCAGTGTTCGCTGTTACAGTGACTGTACCAGATGCCCTAGAGTTGATCCTGACTCATGATGACTCCATGTGTGTGGTGCTGTGTGTGCTCAAAGAGCTATACAAATCCATGCCCTCTTTGACTCAGAGACCAGAAGAACTAGATGGTGCCCTTCCGCCAACCGGCTGCAGTGGGTGGACTCTGATAGAATGAGATCGGGGAGGATGTGGAACAAAGCCTAAAATTCCTAAAATAAAACAAAAAGACCTGGTTTGGTTGAGACTAGAGGACGCCCCAAGACTATTGTCCTGAAATACTCTTCAAACCTTGAACTTAAAGGATTCCCCAATGTTACCTGGTAACTAAGTAACAAATTGCCTAAAAAGATTCATCCGTCTCACCTGTAAGCACTGTGCTCCTTTAAGGAGCCATCTGCATGGAAACAAATGGTCAACAACAGCGGTAAATCAAAAAGGAAAGTGTGGGGAGGCGAGGACCAGATGCAAATGGAGATGGAACCCCCAGAGCAGAGGTCATGAGACCTCCACAATGGGAAGGTTAGAACCAACAGCCCTGACCCACTGGTGTAGAAACAGCTGCATACAAACTCAGGCTGCTGAGTAAACCTTCGTTGAAAACACTATGTGTGGAAGTTACATCATCTGGTGTCATTTGGAGAGGATTAAGAGTGAAGGGGTGGAGTCTAGTCTGTCAATCAGGATATAGCCAAGGAGGCCTTTGGGTGGGCACAGCCTCCTCATGAGGATTCTGGGAACTCTTGTCTTTCTTCTTGGAGGCGGGAGACACACTCTCTCTTTGCCCATTCCCTGGGAGACACTACAGTTGACAAGCCACAGCTGCCAGCACTGAGATGCTTCTACCGCCACTGGATCCACAAGGCTTCCCACCCACTGGCCTGTGATCTTCCTGCATTCAGCATCATTGCATGTGTTTCACGAGTCTGAAGAGGACTTGATTGATTGTTATCAGACATATGGACTAATACTGGACTGATGGACACAAGGCAAACAATGCATTCGGGGGCAAACGGGCATTCCAGCGACCCTGCACCAACAAGGGCATTGAGGTAAGGGAGGTGACAAGGTGGGGGCAGCCACGGTGGGTCCATTCGAGCTTGTGGCCATTGGGACCTCCTCCTGCGGTTCCTCCTGCAGCATCAGGCCCTCGAGGGGCCTGGGTGGCCATGGCACTGAGGAAGACCATGTGAGGCTTCCCGCAGAAGTGCTGAGGGAGGCGGACGAGGCAGGCAGACCCTGCGGCCGTGGCTGCCTGTTGGAGGACAGGAGAGGAAATGAGTCACAGAGGCGTGCAGGGGCAGCGGGCGAGACGCACCCCTGAAGTGAAAGCCTCCCCACAAAGCCCCAGCCCTGCATGAGGCAGGCATGTGGTTAGGGTGCCCCGCAGGCATGTGGTTAGTGCTCCCGCGGGGTGAGCCAATGTGTGGGCCGGAGGGTCAGAAAGGTAGGAGAGGACCGCTCTGACTCTGCCCAGAGAGTTTGTCTGCCAGGCTGCTGGGTCCTTGGAGCTGGCCCACACATGGTTCTTTGACTTAGTCTCCATGGTCCTGGGATGTACCCCCCCACTCCCTCCCTCCCGAGCAATCCGTGGGGATGATCCTCTTCGCCTTTCCCCAAGCTGGTCTCAGACACACCATCTGGCAATGCCCTGCCTCTCATGAGGCTCTTTTCTTAGGAAGACCTTGAAGAGGCTTCCTGTAGATGAAGCGGTTTTTAGTGGTTACACGCAAGGTCAGCAGTTCAAAACCAGCCTCTTTCTCTGCAGGAGAAAGATGAGGCTTTCTACTCCCATAAAGATTTACAGTCTCATACACCCACAGAGCAGGGCCAGTTCTACCTTGTTCTAGAGCAGTGGTCTTCAACCTTCCTCAGGCTGTGACCCTTTCACACAGCTCCTCATGTGGGGGTGACCCCCACCATAACATGATTTTCGTTGCTACTTCACAACTGCCCTTATGCTACTGTGATGAATCGTCATGTAAATCTCTGATAGGCATTTTCATTGTTACAAATTGAACATCATTAAAGCATAGTGAACAATCACAAAACAATATGTAATTATATATTGTGAAATATTTATTTCTAATGACAAATAAATGTTGTCTTGAAGCATGGTGTAGCATGGGTAACAGTCTTCATGCCGGGTACTCATAGGCAGGCATAACTGCATGTGGGTGGCCCCACCTGGAGACAGACAGAGGAGTGGTGTCTTGGTTCCTAAGACCATCAGAAATATGTGCTTTCCAATGGTCTTATGCCACCCTGTGAAAGATCATTCAACCCCCAAAGGGGTCGCGAACCATGTGTTCTATACACTATAAGTCAGAATTGACTCTATGGCAGTGAGTTTGGTCTGGTTTTTGGTATTGTTCAACTTTCGTTTTTTGTTATTTTTTTTTCAATTATCATTTTGTTTTGTTTCACCTTTAGAGCCATAGAAGGTGAGCTTGGCAGTCAGCAGCTTAGTGTTCACTCATTCGTTTGTTGGGTTGTTCGTCCTTTTATCTTGGAGACACTGGCAGAGAGAACTTGGTGGTGTGGTGGTTCACAGGCTGGGCTCCTAACCACAAGGTCAGCAGTTCAACCCCCCAGAAGAAAGATGAGGGGTCTACTCTCATAAAGACTTAGAGCCGCAGAAACCCATGGGGCAGGTCTAGCCCATCCTATAACATTGCTGTGAGTCTCAATCAACTTGGGGATAGTGATTTGGTTTGCTTTGATGGGAGGTGGGAACAGTTACTGCACTCAGTTGCTAACTGAAAGGTTGTAGGTTCAAGTCCACTTAGAGGAGACACCTCAGAAGAAAGATCTGGCTATCAATCTTCCGTCCTTCTTTCTTTACTTCTGTCCTCCCTGTCTCCCTCCCTCCCTCCCTCCCTCCCTTCTCTCCTTACTTCCTTTTCCTGGCTATTGGAAACTCTCTGAAGCACCGTTTTACCGGGACATGCAAGGGGGCACAGTCAGTTAATGTCAGCTCAACCTGACAGTAATTGATTAACTAGAATTTCTTAAAATTATGCTCAGAAGTGGTAGGGGGCTCTTTATTCTAAATTCAAGACCCTTGTCAGCTACATGACGGAGCTTCCAAAGGCTTGTAAAGGAAACAGAATTCAAAAGCCATGGACTTTTTAAAGCCCTCTCAGGTGTATTGGACGGACACAGTGGCTGCAAGCACGGGGTCAAACACAGCAACCACAGATCGTGAGGCCAGCACAGGACCGGGCTGTGTTCTGTTGTGCACAGTCGCTATGGGTCGGAACCGTCTTAAGGGTCTCTAACAATGACAAGGATGTATGGAGTGTAAACATTCACCCCAACTTATCACTTATCCATTATTAATTTTCTTAGCATGTATTCTTGGATGAGTGGAACTTTTTAATTTTGTGAAGTCCAGTTCATCCATTTTTTAAAAAATGTATTACTCATTGTGAATTAATACACATATCAGATCATTCCATAGTTCAATCACTGACAGTGAAAGTCAAAAACTCATTTGCAGCAGGACCCTCCCATGTGGATAGAGCCTCTGGTGAATCCCCCATGACCACGGATGGACCCAGGACGGGAATGGCCGTGTTATCATGCAGAGCGCATTGTTGGGGGCTTACTGCACGTGTAGCTCAGGCTACAATGTGACCCCTTCTCAATAGAACGCCCCTTTGATCCAGTTTATAATGTTTTCTGTTTGCTTGAGGCTTTTTCTGTTGTTTTTCTGGCATTGTTGGTGGGTTGTGTTTTTGTTTTGTGTGTTTTTCTGTTTATGAAACCCCGAGTCGGTAAATCTCTAGAGACAGCAACTGGGTGAAATCTTCTGGGGGTGTGGGGGGGGCGTGGTGGGTAATAGGGAGCTAATGATGAGGAGAACAAGGAAGAAGAAACGTCCTAAGACCGGTTGTGGTAACGATTACAACTCTTTCGCATTTGATTGACTGATTGAGATGTCTGATGTGCGAATTATATGTCAGTGAAGCTTAAACATACGAATGACGCTGCCCGGGAGGGACCGGATCATATCCACGTGCCTAGAACGAAGGCCGGTTAACAGGGCTATTGTTCTAACCTATGAGCCGGCCACCAATGCCAACGAGGAGGAAATTGGAGGGTGTGCTGACACCCGAAGTCTGGAATTGGCCAGACACACAACCAAGACGTACTGATAACTACTTGTGGTTGAAATTCCGGAGTTAGAGACAAAGGAAAAGTGGTTGGAAAAGAGGAGGGGTGGAGGCCCATGATGGAATTATTTTACAATCTTTTGAAGTCTCGGTGACAAGAGTGGTGATTGAAATTTTGCAAGATCAGTGACCCATTCGTTGGAAAAGCCTTTTCTCCAACAACACACAAGGGCACCCAGACAGATGGAACAGACAGAAATGGAATCAACTACATCTGTGAAAGGAGACGAGGGAGAAGCTTAGAATCATCCGCTATACAAGGCTGGCTACTGCAGAACAGACAGACCATCAATGGCCAATATGCAAGTTCAAGTTGAACATTAAGAAAGCTCAGACGTGTCCACAAGCACCTTAAGTGTACTCACTGCCACGAGTCTATTCTGGCTCATTGTGATCCACAGGACAGGGCAGAACTGCTCCTGCAGGTTTCTGAGACCATAAACCTTTACGGGAATAGAAAGCCTCATCTTTCTCCTGCAGAGCGGCTAGAGGTTTCAAAGCTCTGACCTTGAAGTTAGCAGACCAACGCATAACCAATATGCCATCCTTACGTATACCCCACCTGAATTTAGAGATCACCTGAAGGGTAGATTGGGCTCCTTGAACCTGAATGATGGACGACTGGATGGGCTGTGGCGTGACATCAAGAACATCATAGAGGAAGAAAGCAAAGGTCACTTAAAAGACAAGGGAGAAAGAACAGACCAGGTGGGTGCCAGGAGAGATGCTGACACTTGATCTTGAACACAGAGTAGTAAACTAGACGGAAAAAGTGATGAAGTGAAGGAACTAAGCAGACATTTTCAAAGGGCAGTTCCAGAAGGCCAAGTGAAACCTCACAGAGAAACGTGCAAAGACCTGGAGTCAGAGAGCCAGACGGGGAGAACGGGTTCAGCATTTCCCTAGCTGGAAGAACCGAAAAAAAATTCAATCCCCTTGCTGTCCTGTTGGAGGATGCTATGGGCCGAACACCGACCGACATGGGAAGCATCCAAAGAGGGCCAGAGAAATACACAGAGTCACGGTACCAGAAAGAATTGGTCAACATTTAACCAATTCAGGAGGCAACATAGGATTAAAAACCAGTGGTTCTGAAAGAAGTGCAGCCCCCACTGGATCATTCCAGCACCCACTTTGGGAGACATTGGCCTAGACTGTCACCTTGGCAGCGGCAGACCCCCGGCCTTTTCCTCCACTGAGCCCCTAGAGAGATTCAAATCACAGACCTTCCAGTTAGCAGGCACCACTGGGGCGCCTTCCTCTGAGGTTCTCCCACCCAACTCTCAGTCCTGGAAACTCAATGAGTTTCCACATGGGGGCACTTTGACCTGGTGGGAGCTGATTCGATCCTGGTGTCTTGAGGTGTCATGGCTGCTCAGGGGGGGGGGGGGCTGAGGAAGTGTTGGGATTCAGGCAGGCAGGAGGGGAGCATTCTACCCCACCACTTCGGAGCAGGAACCCAGGCAAGCCCCCAAAGCAGCTCTGGGATGTATTGTTCTAACCACGCTCACACGGGGCCTGCCATCCAGGGTGCACTGTGCCAAGGCCAGCCCGGTGACTAAACACCTAAAACCTCCCCACCTCTGACCCCCGGAGGACGGCTCTGCCCTGGGGGTCTGAGTCTTGAAAGGTTGCTCTCCGACTGAGCCCTGTAATTAGCAACCTCCTCAGCCCTGCCCTGGCCCTGTGCTCAGAACCTGCCCCGACTGGCCCCAGCGGAGAACAGAGTTCAAACAGAAGCTTTTAAACAGATTAACGTGTTTCATGAGGCTGCACCCAGGATGCCAAACACAATTGGTATCTGCAACACTGGACCACGAACATTTGAGGTCAGGAGCCATCGAGGCAAGCCTGAGTCATGGCAGCTGTACGTGCGTGACAAAGTCAACCGTCCCTCAGGCTTTCTGAGCTGTCATCTCGTATTGTACTTTTCATGGGGCTTCGGGGGAAAGTTTAGAGAGCAAGGGTCTTTTCCAGTTGACGATTCACACCCATTTGGTCTGGAACCTTCGATGGCAGCCCACAATGGTCAGTCCTCCCTCTTCTCACTTTCTTCCTTGTGCTGGCTCCTTCCCTCCTCCTCTTCCTCTTCTTCCTCCTCCTCCTCTTTCTCCTCCTCCTCTTCCCACATCCCAAATGTTATCCCCCAGCAAGCGTTGCTCTTTCGGCCTTGTGAACTTGGTTACTTTTTAAAATTACAATACACATTTTATTTATATGATATATATTTTAAATCATTTTATTGGGAGCTCTTACAGTTCTTATCACCATCCATCCGTCCGTCCATCCATCCATCCATCCACTGTGTCAAGTGCATTCATACAAATGCTGCCATCATCATTTTCAAGACATTTTCTTTCTACTTGAGCCCTCGATACCGGCTCATTTCCTCCTCCCCCAGCCTACGTCCCTCATGAACCTTTGAAATTTTATTATTTTTAAATTTTTCATGTCTTACACCGACCGCTGTCTCCCTCCACCCACTTTTCTGTTGTCCATGCCCCTGGGAAGGGGTGAGATTGGTATTCTAAGGTGGGTGGGAAAGCCAAGGGCCATTTGGATATTTGTAACCTCAGTTGAGGAGCAGACTGGCCAAACATTTCGTGAACTCACCCCTTGTGTGAGGGCTGGGGCGGCTTCTCTTGAGTGAGGCAGGTGCTGTGAGTGGTGTTAATGATTTCCAGGGCCTCGGGCGGCCCTCCAGGGCGCTCCCTCCACCTTCCTGCGATTACTGGTCACCTTATCTCCCCTCCATCAAGTCGTTGCTGACTCCTAGTGACCTTGCAGGCCAAGGTAGAACTGCCCCTGTGGGTTTCTGAGACTGACTTTATGGGAGCAGAAAGCCTCCTTTTCTTTCTGAGGAGCACCTGGTGGTTTCGAACTGCTGACTGAGCTAGCAGCACATGTTCACCTTATAGGCCTGTCTATTCACTGGGGTGTGTTGACTTCCAGGATGGAAGAGGAACTAAAGGTGGTATGCCATCTAGAGGTCCCAGCAGTCCCTACCTGACCAATATGTTTGGTCTCTTTCGTTATGATTTGACTATGGTTTCCTCCCATTCTACTTTGGCAAGAGGAGCCCTGATGACAGAGTAGCTAAACATTGGGCTTCTTAACTGCAAGTTCAGCAGTTCGAAGCCACCAGTTGATCCAAGGGAGAATGACAGGGTCTTCTATTCCCATGACTTACAGTCTTGGAAACTCACAGGGACAGTTCTTCCCTGTCCTGTGCAGTCACTGTCAGTTGGCACGGACTCCTTGGTAGTGAGTGAGTGAGTATGTCAGAGACTGAGTGAGTATATGAGTGAGTATGTGAGTGAGTGAGACTGAGTGTGTGAGTGTGTGTGTGTTAGTGATGAGTAAGTGAGTGAGTGAGAGACTGAATGTGTGATTGAGTGAGTGACTGAGTGTGTGAGTGAGAGACTGAGTGTGAGTGGGTAAGTGAGTAAATGAATGAATGAGAGACTGAGTGAGTGAGTGAGTGACTGAGTGTGTGAGTGAGTGAGTGAGTGTGTGAGTGACTGAGTGAGTGAGTGAGAGACTGAGTGAGTGACTGAGTGAGTGAGTGAGAGACTGAGTGAGTGACTGAGTGTGTGAGTGAGTGAGTGAGTGAGTGTGTGAGTGACTGAGTGAGTGAGTGACTGAGTAAGTGTGTGAGTGAGTGAGTAAGTGAGTGTGTGAGTGTGTGAGTGACTGAGTGAATGAGTGAGAGACTGAGTGAGTGACTGAGTAAGTGAGTGAGAGACTGAGTGAGTGACTGAGTGAGTGAGTGAGAGACTGAGTGAGTGACTGAGTGTGTGAGTGAGTGAGTGAGTGTGTGAGTGACTGAGTGAGTGAGTGACTGAGTAAGTGTGTGAGTGAGTGAGTAAGTGAGTGTGTGAGTGTGTGAGTGAGTGTGTGAGTGAATGACTGAGTGAATGAGTGAGAGACTGAGTGAGTGACTGAGTGAGTGAGTGTGTGAGTGAGTGAGTACTAGTCTAGACCTCCTCATTTGAGCCCTTCCAGCGCCATCATCAGTGCTAGATGGGCACTATCTAGTTCTTCTGGTCTCGGGGTGCTAGAGTTTGGGGCTCACCTGGCCCATCAGTCCTTTGAACTGATTTTTTTCTATGCATCTTCTAGTTTCTTCACTCTTCTTTGTCCCAGATGGAAAGAGACCAATAGTTGCACCTTCGATAGCTGCTCATGGACTTTTAAGACCCCAGGTGCTAGTCACCAAAGTGGGGTGTGAAACATTGTCTTTGTGCACTGTTATGTCAGTTGACCTCAGTGACTACTCAGTCTGTGGTCTCGATCCCCCAGGCCCAGAGCTCATTACTCAAGCTCTACTGTATTCATGGATTTATTGGCAATCCATAGAAACAGAAATACTATATATGAAATAGCCTCTGTAGAAAAATATCTATGGGTCAAGTACACATTGGCTTAACAGAGGATATAGTGGGAGAGAGCCCTGGAGGCACACTGGTTATAAGTAAGGCTGCTGACCGTGAGGTTGGCAGTTCGAACACAATGGCCACTTGGTTGGAGAAAGAGGAGGCTTTCTACTCCCATACAGAGTTACAGTCCGGAAACCCACAGGGACAGATCTACACTGCCCTGTAGTGTCGCCATGAGTCAGAATTGACTTGATGGCAGTGAGTTTGATTTTGTTGGTTATCGTGGGAACGGGGAGTAAACAAAAAAGAAATAGGAGGGAGGAAAGGTGTCGCCGTAGTGGCAGTGGGCTGGGAGGGTGGACAGGCCCCCAGTGGGTGAGGTGGGTGTCCGTGGTGACAGAGGAGGCTATATGCCGCTGGTCACGCATCCCTGATGTGGGTGCTGCTGCACTCGAGGACAAGCTTCAAGGGTTATCTGGCTCCTCTCCAGTGGGGCATGCCTGTAATCACTCAAAAGAGCTGCACTGTGTCTGTGGGCAGCGCCTGGTTTCTCCCAGCTCCTTCCTCTCAGGGGGATTTGCGCTGCCACTGTACCCTTTTCTTTGACATTCTGGGTTCCAGGAGGGTCACCCGTATCCATTGTGCTCAGTTTCTTGGGCCATCGGCTCTTTCTCCGGCAGACATTCTGGGTGGTGTGAACCACCAACCCTTTGGTTGGCGGCTGTGTACTTACCCAGGGCACCACCAGGACTCCTAACAACGAGTACCGGGTGCTCGCAGTATGATGAGGGGCAGAATGGGACTCCACCCCTAAGAGCGAAGGGGTGTCGTGGAGCAGAAACACAGGAGGGGAAAAGACCCACAGCCAAGCAACAGATGCTGCGAGGGGGAAGCAGGGAGAGCCTCCCCGCATGCCTGCAGGGCTCCTGTCAGCTTCGCTAGAGCCGACCAGACTGTCCTCCACATGCTCGCATCGAGTCAGGCCTCTACCAGAAAGGGATGCTTCGAAGGCAGCCATGGACACCATGGGAATGGAGGACACTCACTATGGGCGTTTAGAAATGGCATGCGACCTTGGGGAGCCTGTTGCCCATATATGATTGCGTCCATCCATCCCTCCATCATCGATCCATGTCTGCATGAGGGAAACTGTCAACAGCAGGGATGGACAGGTGGCCGTGACCAGGGAGGCAGACATGCCCACCTTCGTGGTGATAGTGCAGTTCCAAGCAATGTTGCACGGGGACGCTCCACGAGCCTGAGTGGACTCCACAGCCATCGGCAGCAATCGTACTACCAGCTCTCTGTGTCTACGACGATTCTCCCATCCCCGACCTTCCATTCACGCTGCCCATGGGGCCTTGGATGTATTCAAGTTTTGTTTGAATACCACTGGATGGGATGGCGAGCCTCTGTATTCGGTGTGTACGTGTCTAACTCGATGCCTTCCCTTGGTGGCATAAAGACACCCTCTTATGTTTTTCTGAAAATTTTTTTTCTTAAGCTTTGCTTTTGCACCTTTGATTGTTAGGCTCCGTCGAGTCTCGTTGGATTAATGGTGGCCGCATATGACAGAGTAGGACTGCCCCAGACGAGTTTGCTAAGTAAAATCTTCTGGGACCAGGTCACTAGGTCTTTCTCCTGCAGAGCCCCTGGGTGGACTTGACCTGTTGGTTAGCAACCCAGCAGGTGATTGTTAGGTGCTGTCAAGTCGATTCTGACTCAAAACCAACAGAACACTACCGAGTCCTGGCCAGCCCCCCAATCAGTGTTCTTTCGTGCCCATTGTTACAGCCACTGTGTGGCTCCATGGCACAGAGGGTCTCCCTGCTGGCCGCTCATCTTCTGCTTGACCAAGTGTGAGGCCGAGCTAGAGGTCAGTCCAGTATTTCTTCCTCAAGCAGCTGTCAGCAAGTATAGCGTAGGAGGCTTCTTCCACCTTCCAGATCAGATCATGGGCCTCTAGCAGATTCCACGGACTTGCCTGGAGTTCAGAGCTGTTGTTGGTTCCTGTCCAATTGACTCTGACTCGTGGTGAGCTTATGTATAGCTGAAGGACACACGTGCTGAGCCATCCTCATGATTGCTGGTACCTATCACAGAAACCAGTCCTGCGGGCAGGCACGGTGCATGATTCACTGGCTGTTAACAGCAAAATCAGCACTTCAGAACCACCAGCCACCCGGAGGGAGAAATGCCAGCCTTTCTACTTCCAAAAATAGTCATAGTCTCAGAAGCCCACAGGGGATGTTCTACCATCTCCTACACAGATGGTGTGAGTGGGAACCAACTGGGTGGGAATGAGTTTGATTTGGTTTGGTTTTGGGGTCACGAAAACCAAGACTTTTAGACCAGAATACATTCTATGCTTTTGATACTCATTTTACCTTTTCCAGGAATTTACAAAATGTTAGCAGAAGGGAAACTAGTTCACCTTGGGGCTGTGGACCTTTCCCGTAATAGATGACCTCAGACCAACAGGGGCCTCCTGTGACTGTCACCTGTGAGGGCCGTTAGCCTTTAAATCACCTGCATAAGGCCAAAGGGTCACTGATGGCTTTCAAACTAAAGGCGAGGCTGTAAGGGGCCAGGGGAATGAGTTGAATGGAAACAGAGCAACTAGCATGGAAATAATGAGAAAGCTCTTGCGTGGCGAAGAACGTCACCCACGTCACCGAACGACTTGGGTAGAGCTTGTTGGATAGGAAGCTAAATGCCATGCAGGATTTCAATAAAATATTCTTTATCAAGAAAGACGGCCCTGCCAGGGTGTGCCTGACCTACCACCGCCCTCACTGGGCTCCCCTCCTCCCCCTCCTCTCATGGCCTTCTTATCGCTGCTGTGACAAATCATTGCTAACTTGGAGACTTGAGGCAACAAGAACTTAGTCCCCTGCAGTCTTGGAGAGGAGAAATTTGAATTGGATCTTGCCGGGCTACACCCAAGGTCTTGGCCGCTGTGATGGTGACGGTTGTATGTCAACCTAGCTGAGTCCTTCTCAGTGGATCAGCAGTTACGATGCAGTCATCCCCCCGCAAGATGAGATAAGATATAATGTAATCACCTCCGTGGTGAGATCTGCTGTGAGCAGCCCATCTCCCGAAAAGGCCTGTCCCCCATGGTTGACTTCTCATATATGTACACGCTCTGGACTGGATCCAGAGCCTCATCTGGCGCGTGTCATCATCTGACTTCGGACTTCAGCCAGCAGCCTGCTATCTGACCTGCAGATCAGCCCCTGCAGCTAAAAGATCCAGGAGATGCCTCCACCCAGATATCCAACTCACAGACTTGGGAGCTGAGAGCCTCCACGATGTGTGATCTGTCTCCCTGATGCGTGGCTTTGTACAGATAGATGCATAGATGCTGCTTCTCTCTCTCTCTCTCTCTCTCTCTCTCTCTCTCTCTCTCTTTCTCTCTCTCTCTCTCTCTCTCTCTTTTGGACGCTGCTTTCTCTTCTCTAGAGCCTGGCCTACGACATTGCGTGGAAAAGAACCCATGGATTCCTGCTACTATGGGAAAGGGGAAAAGAAGTGGGTGGGTACTGGGGTGTCCCATGGACTTGAAACTCAGAGCCATAGAACCCTCATAAATTGTTGTTGCCGTTGAGTTGAGTCCTGCTATGGCAACCCCTACGCACACAGTAGGACTGCTCCAGAGAGTTTTCAACACCGAGACCTTCTGCAAGCAGATGGCCAGGGCTAGAACTAGCCTCCTGAACTGGATTGCCTGCCCCTAAACTGCAGAAGAATAAAACAGCGTTAAAGTCATCCGCTTATAATAGTCAGTGTATATAATATGTTTTCACATGGCAGCCCTAGAAAACGAAACTCACCGACACAGCAAGCCCACTGCCATAGGGTTGATTCTGATGCACAGAGGCCTTAGGATCCGTGTAGAACTGCCCTGTGGGTTTCTGAGGCTGTACCTCTTAATGGGAGTGCAGTGCCTCCTCTTTGCCTCCCTCCCCCACCCCACCCCCTCCAAGCTGGGGGAATCAAACTGCTGATCTTGCAGTTAGCAGCCCATCGTCTAAGCCATTAGGCCACCAGGGCTCCTTCCAGGAGAGCTCCGAGGCCATGTCATTAGCTATCAACAATGATTCCCAGCCCCTCCATTCTATTGGCCTTTTACAATTCAGAGCCATCGCACAGAAGCCTACTTAAAACGAAACCGATGCATAGCTAGACAGGGATCCTACATATCTGCACGCAACGCATTCCGTGTCCAGGAAGGGGCCTCAGAAAGTTGAGCTGATTTTCCCACAGACTTTTTGAAGGCTTCTTCACCGTCATGAGGGGGGATGTACCTGCTCCCATAAAGAGCTCAGTGTCAGAACCCACAGACGGTTCTACTCTCTCCTCTTGGATCCGTATGAGACCAAATCCACTCAATGGCAGGAGCTTTTAGACAGCAGAGGGGAGGAGCAGGGCACACCCCACCCAAATTCACTGACATTGAGTTCATTCAACTCATGGGGAGAGCTGCCCTTGTGAGTTTCCAAGACTCTTGACTGGAGTAGAACGTTTCATCTTTGTCCCTGTAGTACAGGGCAGGATGGAGGAAAAGAACATTTATTAACCATCCACTAGGTGACAGGCACTACCTGTCTATCTGTTGCGTCTGTGTTGGGAGAATACTGAAGCTCTGCCCCTGGCTTGTCAACCACCTACGGGGATACCCGTGATGGGCAGGCTGCAGCAGAGCCTTCAGGCAAAGACAGACTAGAAAGGGAGGCCTGACCAGCTGCTCCCCAGACCTGGCCAACAGAAGCAAGATGGAGCACAAGAGAACGCGGGGCTGGAAGATGAGCCCCTCAGGTCGGGAGCAGTGAACTCAACCATGGCCTTGAACTTACCCATGATAGTGAAGATGGTGCACAACCAGACCATGCTTCATTCTGTTGACCTGGGGTCACCGCGACACAACCTGAAGGCTACCAGCATCATCAAGTGATGGCAGGCGCTGAGGTCAACCTGCAGCTCATCCTTGACCCTCAGAACAGGTCAGGGGAAACAGAGGAAAATAAGGTTCGGAGAGGAAGGCAATTCTCACCAAATCATAGCGTTGTCACTCGGAATCTCAGCCCCCGCCTCCCTGACTGCCAAACCCAGCGAGGTTTGGTAGAATCCCTGGTGGATAGGTGCTGGGCTGCTAACCGCAAGGTGGGGGGTTCAAATCCTCCTACCCGCTCTGCCAGAGAAAGATGAGGCTCAACATTTCCGCATGCTCAATTCGGTGACACTGGTCACAGACTTCAAGTTGCATAGCCGCTCTTGCCTGCCTTTGCTGCGCTGCTCCTCCCTAATGAGCACCCCCCTGCCCCCCCGCCCAGGTTCCTGTCCATCTGTTCAGCTGCCTTTGTCACTTTGACCCCCAGAGCTGGACCTGAAAAGAGTGTGATACTCAGGGCATCCTTTACCAGTTAGGCTAAGATGATGGTTGGGTTTTCCGAAAATTTCAGGAGGTGCTTTTGGTCTAAGGTTTCAAATGAGCTCAGGACAGTCATTGGGGTGGGGTGAGGGGTCATCCAGGCTCCATGGCTTCAGAAAGTCTGGATTCCGTGAGCTTTTGAAATGCTGGTCTGCGTTTCCCCAGATTTGAGTCAGGATTACTCTGTAGACTCTGTGATGAAAATGTTCCATCATGGTGACTGGGAACCATCCAGGTCCCTGGTCTCCTGGCTAAGGAGGCGGCTGGTGATGGAGGTTGGTCCTGAGTCTGTTTTTAACAAGCTTCCCAGGAGATGCTGATTCACAGCACAACTCTAATGCCATGGCTGAAAATGTACTTAGCTTCTCAGTACTCTAGAGGTGATGAGAAAGCCAACTTAGCATATTCCTTATCCTCAAATGCGACTGGGACTCTGAGGAGGGTCATTTGCACTAGGTTGGGTGGGGAATGTCTCCAAAACATCCACTGAAAAGGCAAACATCAACTCTGAGTTGCACATGACCTTGGGCAAGCAGGTAGCCATCGTGGGTCTGTCTCCCTCCATGGTTTTGAGGTGTTTGCCCCGGAGTCTAGGAAACATTCAAATGGACTCGCACCTATCTCTGGCCCGTCTAGTCCCAGCCTCCTCCAATCCCATACAGTTTCAGCAGCCTGAAAGCGGGAGCGTATCTGGGGCAAGTATGAGTTGGCCATCTTGCATATTGTCTTCTCATCACATTGCATACAAGTTCTAATTAATTATCAGACTGTGCTCTTAGGCAAGGGATCGGACAAAATGCCCCAAACTCCCCAATTGCATCTCCAGAGCGATCTAATTTGTCTCAGGGTGAGCAAGCCAGCATGCTCTCTGGGGAGCATCTGAGACTGTCCTTTCTCAGCCAGTGTCATGTCCCCAAAGGTCGGGGTTTGCCAGCCTGCCCCACAGTCACACAGGGATGCCGCTGGCTACTTCATCACATTTTTGAGGTCTCATTCTTGGTTTCTTTTCCACTATTTGGGGGCTGAAATAAATCCAGACACTCAGTTCAGCCTTGGGGATTGTGAGTGAGCGGGCTTACTGATCTTGCAGGAAAAATAAAGAGAGTGGGATGAACTGAGAAGATGGCAGTGTCGATGGTACCTGGTGGCGTAGTGGTTGTGTGTTGGTCTGAGATCCACAAGGTCATCAGTTCAAAACCACCAGCCTGTTCCGAGGGAAAAAGACAGGGCTTTCTACTCCTGTAAAGAATTATAGTCTCAGAAATCCACAGGGGCAGTTCTCCCCTGTCCTACAGGGTCTCTGGGAATTAGCATCCACTTGATGGCAGTGAGCTTGGGTTTGGGGTTTGGTGCTCAAAGGCTCTGCCCCATTCCCTGCAGCCTCAGGCATAGACTGGAGATGGTTCGCTGATCAGAACACCAGACAACACTCAAAGCATCAACTGAGGCCAGTGGAAGCATCGTATGGCCATATGGATATGCCAGAACCCCAAACCATACCCATTGCCATTGAGTCTGTGTTAGCAGTCTCCCTGGGCTCCGTCTCTCTCTCTCTCTCTCTCTCTCTCTCTCTCTCTCTCTCTCTCTCTCTCTCTCTCTCTCTCTCTCTCTCTCTCTCACACACACACACACACACACACACACACACACACACACTGACTGCCATCGAGTCGATTCTGACTCATAGGGACCCTGTAAGACAGGTTAGAACTTCCCTGTATGTTTCCAAGGCTGGAGCTTTTTACTACTGTAGAAACCTGCTCTTCCTCTCCTGGAGTGGCTGCTATTTTCAACTACTGACCTTGCAATGTGCAGTCCGGTGCGTAACCCCTGTGCCACCGTGAACCCACTGCCCTCACGTCCATTCTGACTGATAGTGACCCTGTCGGACAGAGTAAAGCTAGCCCAGATTTAGCCCAGAAGGTTTCTGAGGCTAAAACTGCATGGAAGCCCACTGCTGCCTCTTTCTCTCTCAGAGAGGCGGTAGGTTTGAACCACTGACATGGTGCTTAGCTGGCAAATGCTTAACTCACTGCACCAGCAGGGCTCCTTAGATAGACATGCATACATGTCCATCCTATATTATCTATAGCCATGACATATGCTATGTAGTCATGTCTGTAAGAATGCATTTGGAGATTGAGTCAAAGTTAAGAATGTTGGTCTGACGGCTGTCAGGGTACCCTCAGTCAGTGGGATGAAGGATGGACCACATCTGTGCCATCTGATTAACTGTTTGCTGATCAACCACTTGTAATCTGTCGAGTTTTCACTGGTTGATTTTCAGAAGTGGACAGCCAGGCCTTTCTTCCTGGTCCATCCTCATCTTGATGCTCCACTGAGACCTGCTCGGCATCCTGGCAACACGAGAGCCCCCTCAGACAGGTGGGCAGTTAGGGGTGCTGCCTGTGAGTGGTATCAGCCGAGCATCAAAGTCAGGTCTCCCACATGGAAGGCGAGATTTGCACCCCTAAGCCCCTAGCGCTCCCCAAAGTGAACTTGGCTGTGGTGAAGGATGCCGCAGAGGACAGGGACCAGTTGTGTTTGAGATGGGGCTGCTTGCTGCCAGGCTCCGTTCTCTCACCTGCCCCTGAGGGAAGACAGGTGGGTGGGGTGGTATTCCTGCTGGAATCTTTCAACATCCTGATTGTCTCTGATCCCATGTCAGCCTCATCCACATTTCAGGCTGATGTGGTCATGACACCCATCCCGAATTATCAGATCATGTATAAATATATATATACTTCCCCTCGTTTTATAGACAAAAATGCAAAGCCAGATGGGCTACGACTTGTCCAAGATCCTGTGAGTCAATGGTGGAGTCTGAACTGGAATTACAATCTCGCAGCCTCTGGTGCCCTATTCCAACCCCCTCCCACCCCTAGAATGCTCTCGTTTTATAAGGGAGATTGAAAGAGATGCTGATCCTGAAAAAATGCTAAATACCAGGGCACTCAGGACAACGCCCATCATTACGGGGAGGAAGGCTGAGTGTGAGGGGCCAGGAAGTCAATCCTGACTCAGACTCACCAAGCGGCCCCATAAAGCTTGTCCGTCTGTAGTCATTATGGAAACAGACCCCAGTGGAGTCTCCCGGGAGCTATGGAAGGTGGGAACCACATCGGTGGCCCTGTCAGAGGAGGAGGCAGCAAAATGACTGTCTACAGTGGGGGTGGGAGTCCTGGTGGTGCCCTGGTTGTGCGTTGGGCTGGGATCTATCCCATGGTTGGCAGTTCAAAACCAGCCACAGCCTCTCGGGGCAAAGACTTGGTGGGCTGTCTACTCCCATAAACAGGGACAGTCTCGGAAAGCCACAGCGTGGACTCGATGGCAGTGAGTTATAACGGGGGAGAGGAAGCATTTTTTCTGCCAATAGGTATTAGATACTTATAACAGCATTCACCAGGCTGGTCAAACATTTGACAAACTAACCTCCAGTTGATGGCTGGACCTGCTTCTCCCTGGGGAGGCGGAGGATGTTAGCTGGTTTTGATGATTGTGTGGACCTTAGATGGCCTCCGGGCCAGATGTACCCCACCTCCGGTCTGTAACATTTGTGTCTGTTACATTCACATAGATGGCTGTATCTGCTGAAATACTGCAGTATAATTGAATATATATACATACACACATCCCATCAACCACCATCATAGTAAGCCTATAGCATCTATTTAGGTTGAGCTGCTAACCGAAAGGTCAACAATTTGAAAACACCAGCTGCTTCACAGGAGAAAGATGAAGCTTTCTACTCCCGTAAAGAGCTACAGTCTTGGGATCCCACAGAGGCGGTCTACTCTGTCCTATAGGGTCACTATGAGCCGGGATCCATTTGATACCCATGAATTTGGTTATTTTTGTTGCAAGCGTTTCTGAAGCTGTGGGTATTCATGGGAACAGACATTCTGATCTTTCTCCCGTGGGTTTAGAACTGCCGACATTGCAGTTAGCTGTTCAGTGCTTACCCAACAGCTTCACTAGGGTTATGTGTGTGTGTGTGTGTGTGTGTGTGTGTGTGTGTGTGAGAGAGAGAGAGAGAGAGAGAGAGAGAGAGAGAGAGAGAGAGAGAGAGAGAGAGAGAGATCTTAAAATGCCCACCTTTTGTTTAGCCACTGAGAGCTGAACGATTACACGGCTCTCAGAGCAGAAATGCCCCCCTGGTGTCTGAGATGATACATCTTCCCTGGAGTAGAAAGCCCTGTTTTACGTCCAGGGAGCAGCTAGTGATTTCAAATTGCTGACCTTGCACTTGGCAGCCCGACTCAGGCCATGTTGTTGTTGTTGGGTGCCGTCGAGGTGGTTCCGACTCACAGCGACCCCGTGTACAACGGCACGAAACACCAGCTGACCTTGAGCCCATGGCGGCAGCCACGCTGTGGTCCGTTTTTCTGAAGGTCTTCTTCCCCTTGCTCACTGCCCTTCTACTTGAGATGAGTCTCACCACCCTTGTTTCCAATAAGCCCTCTGGCTGTACTTCCTCCCAGGAGGATTTTTTGCTCTCTGGGAAGCCCGTGATACTTTCAGTCTTCTCCCCCAGCACCATCATTCAAACACACGAATTCTTTCTTGGTCTTCTTTATTCCATGTCCGTGGAAATACCATGGCTTGGGTCAAGTGCACCTGAGTCCTCCAAGGAACCGCCTTGCTTTTCAGTCCTTTGAAAAGGCCTGTGTGGCAGATGGACCCAAGGCTGTGCAGACTTTGATCTCTTGATGGCTGAGTCCGTGAGCATTGATTGTGGACCCACCCAAGTTGAAATCCTGGACCCAGTAGGTTTTCCTGAATCTAGGAATGCATTGTGCTCAGAGCGCACGCCCATTCCGGAGGCCCTGTCTTGGACATCACACATCTTGTCGTAGTTAGGGGCCCTCACGGCAGAGGGGCCCTGTACACACACATGGAAGCACCCCCAGTCCTGCACCAGCCTCACAAGCGCTGTGAAGCTTGACCCCATTCTTAGCGAAAATAAAACCCGATTTTTTTAGGAGTTCCCCTGAACTGAGATGTGACCACTGTCACTTACTTGAGATAAGTATCTCTTTCCATGAATCCCAGAAAGAGTGGAGTCCTGCGGACTTTCCGCTGCATGTGAATCAGGCTCTCTGCCCTTCCAGCCAGCTGGAGAGAAGCCAGAAAAGCAACAATTAGCAGCAAGAATCCACTGCCCTCGACTTCATAGCTGCTTGCCTGGTGCTGCTACCCAGCTCCTCTTGGCCAGGAGTGATTAATCCTTGTAATGATTCAGGCTTCTTTTTGCCACAGCTTGTCCGAAAATACTTTGCTTGCATAAGCTGTCAAAACTTTTGTGGGTTAAAAAAAAAAGAAGAAGAAGAAAGAGAAAAGTGAACTCAGGCAACAGAGGAACCTAAAGGAAGGAGCTTTGTCTTCTCTAGGGAGAGCGGCGGGGCCCAGAGTCACCCTCACCCTGACTAGAGGCTAGCAGTAGCGGGGCACCGGATGCCAGGGCACCTCAGAGAAGGGGTTCGCCATCAGGTCCATGCGGGTCATGCTTCCCATTTGCCAGAGGACTTCCAGAAGGATTTGCGGTGGGCTGTGCTTGATGTGCTCGGCGCAGGTGGCTGGCGAGCAAGGCTGCGAGGTGGACAGTGGGAGTTTCCAGGCTTCCGGTACCCCTTGGGAAGGGAGGCCTGCTGCCTTGGGAACATGAGCCATTGAAAACTCATCAACGCACAAGTCTGCTCCAACATACCCGGGCTCACCAAGAATTAGAGTTGAACTGGGTGAACCCCCAAACTATTACCCTGGGGTACTTTTAAAAGCCTAAACCAAACATAGACCCAGAAGCTTGCTCAACACCAACCAATTAGGGTCATAGCGTGGGTCGCACCTACTGTGCACCGGGCATGGCGCCAGAGCCTGAGCACTGTGTCGTTGGCGCGCCCAGCGGTGCCTTCTCCCCAAGACTCCTTCGCCTCTTCAACTCAAAGCAAGGGCCAACCTGACTTAAGCTTCCCGAGATGACCGAGCAGCCAGCCTACGACCTGGAGAAAATTCAGAACAAAGCAGAACCCACCAGAGCCATGTATCCCAATGACCTCTTCGTCCTTCAGGCTTTCAGGAAGGCCCGGTCCTGGTCATGCAGGTGGAAGAGCAGGCCCGCACAGGAATCGGCAGTCAGAAATCGCCCCAGTGGGGATGACAAATAAATTTGAAAATGATGGAAGTTTCCCACAAACTTTTGGGAGCCCGCTTGTATATCTACCACACAACTTTTGCCTGTTTACAAGAATCTGTTAGCAAGCAAACATTCCATGATCCGTGTAGTTTTTCCATCACCCCTACCCTCCACCCCCCACTTTCTGTATACTGAAAAACCCAAAACACTAACCAATTAAAAAAAGAACAAAAACGACAACTCAGCTGTCAAGTGCGTTTCCACTCACAGGGACCCAAACGGGATTTCTGAGGCTGTCAATCTTGACGGTAGGTAGCCTCATCTTCCTCCCAAAGAGCGGCTGGTGGATTTGTACCACCAACCTCGAGGCAAACAGACTGACGCTCATGCGACTGGGCCACCGGGACTCCAAACAACAATGTAATGAGGGCAGAAGGCCGGGGCCTGGAGGGTTGGGCTCTTTTTAAGACCTGTCCAGATGGGATTGAAGTAACACAGCGACTCACAGGTTAGATGAGACCCTTCGGGGGCAGTGAGTAAGTGGAGCCCAACATGGAGGAGGAGTGTGAGGAAGCTGGCACAACTCCCAGACTAGAATCGTGTCAGCAAAGTGCCCACGTGGAAACGGCTGAGCTGGTGCACGCTTTGCTGTGTATATGACCATGCACATCACAAGGTCATAGAAACCCTGACTTAACACCGAAAGCAGGATGCCGAGTCACTGTTTCCCCACGCCACCTCCATCGAGGTCTACATGCTTCTGAAGACGGCGTTTCCGTCCCTCAACTAGCCTTTCCCATTTACACCACATCCAAGCAGCAGTGTGGGCACTCTCAAGTGTGTGCCTTTCAAATTTGGGGACCAGGTGGGGGGACAAGAAGGCGTCTGAAGGGGCAATGTCAGGGGCGTCGGGATATAGGGCAGATGGAGTAAGAATTCCCGATGAAATTCTTGTGGGACAGCCACTGCTACCGTTGGACAATGGCAGGCCCGCCGACACGATGGGACGCAATTCCTCAGTGCAGCATTCCTGGTCGTTTCCTCACCAAACTAAATAGCCAGCGCTTACCCGAGACCAAAGATAAGAAGCTGTCTGGGGCCAGGGAGGCCCGATGAATGGAAACAGAACAGCCAGGATGGCAATCATGAGGATGCACCATCTCGTGTTGTGAAACGTAACCCACCAATGTCGCTGGACAACAGGTATGCGGTTAGGTGTTGTCAAGTTGGTTCCAACTCGCAGTGACTCAAGCACAACCGCACAGAGCACCGCCTGGTCCTGCGCGATCCTCACAGCCGTTCCTGGGTCTGAGCTCTTCCATGCAGCCACTGTGTCCACCCATCTTGTCGAAGGCCTTCCTCTTCTTTCCCCGACCCTCTGTGTTACCAACAATGATGTCCTTCTCCAGGGCCTAGACTCTGGACAATACGTCTCGGACAATATGTATGTGAGACAACATCCTTGCCTCTCAGGAGCATTCTGGCCGTACTTCTTCCAAGACAGATTTGTTTGTTCTTCTGGCCGCCCATGGTACTTTCAATATGACCAGCACCGCCATTCAACGAATCCGTTCTTCAGTCTTCCTGGTTCAATGCTGGACATTGAGTAAGGACAACACATCTAGACATCATCACATGGGAACTTAATTCACTGTGTAAACTTTCATCCCAAACACAAGAACATAATCAAAAGCAAACAAAGATAATGGGTTAGTTGAGCCCAGTAACAACAGAACTTCACAACCCCCTAGTCCTCCCCATCATTCTGTGTTAGACAGGGTTCTCTAGAGAAACAAAACCAGAATGCTAATACTTTTATATATATTTATACATGTAGATAGATGTATTACATAAGAAATAAACAGTTAATTAAATTATAAAGCAGAACAAATGACTCAGTGCAACTCACTTCCGTGAGACAGTTGTGAGACGCTGGCAGTCTTTCAAGTCTTGAGGGCCACCGGATAGTCCTCTGTAGAGCAATTCAGGCTACCCGGGCAAACAGCAGGGCAGGTCACCAACAGTCGGCCAGATGACAGGGTCTGACAGTCCCCAGCTCAAGCGATGTACACACCAGCAGCGTGGCAAAGCAGGTCTGGAAGGAACCTCAAGCTATAGCGACACGGTCAATGGGTTGGGTGTCCCACAGGTAGCGTGGCTTTCAATTAATCCCACATGTGTTCATTGGCCATGTTGGCACGATAAACATTAACTATCTCATACATGATATATGTCTTACAACTCTACTCATTTTTTAAACTTTTATACTTTGAATTTTATTTTTCCAATCATATTATCTTCATTCTTACTCATTATTTGTATTTTTATCTTTATATTATTATTATTTTACCCTTACCACCTTATTTTGTTCTTGCTTTATATTATTTCTTTTGGGTTTCCCAGTTAGTGAAGCACAGAAAGAGTGGATGCATAGAGATAAAAACTGAAGCAAGGATTTATAGGGGATGTGGTGGGGGAAGGGGGAAACAAAGGAAAGCGAGGGGATTTGGGGAGCAATTCATTTTGAAGGAGATTTAGCCATGGAAGTATGTGATATGGGAACACTATATCAATAAAACCATAATACACACACACAAACACACACACACAATGAGCCATAGTCCGGCAGACCCACAGGGAAGTTCTGCTCTGCCTTGTGGGGGGTCACTGTGAGTCAGTCTGGCTTAGGTCTTCAAGATGGAAGAAAAGGGCTGATGGGTGATCAAGGAGCAGATTTCCGGTCACACTGAATCCCCAGGCCTCCTCGAGATGAGGGGGACCTGAGGGGCTGAGTAAACATCTTGCATGAGCCAGACAGCCTAGATTGTCCTGTGCCATTAATTATATATGACATTGGCACATATATAAAGCTCCTCTTCAAGCCCCCTTCTTGTCACCAAACAGTGTCTGCCAAGCCCGCTCCATGTCCATTGAAGGTCACCTGCAGTTCTTCCCTTGGGAACACAGGCTGGCAGTGCAAGTTCTGCCTGGGTCCTCGATGGTCATCACCCCGAACAAAGGAAGACCAGTCAAGCCCGCACCAGCCCTGAAAGGGCCTGCTTGGTTCGGCATGCTTCATTTCCTCATATGCTTTCTTGGCCAAAGCAGGTGGCATGGCCACAAGGGCTGGCAGTGGAGTCTGAAGTACAATCCCCTCCAAGCAACAGGCTCATGGTGGCCTGTGAGCAGGAAAAGCGTCAGAGCCCTGGCTCTTGTCTGCCAACGGGAAGACTGGTGGTTTGAACCCACCAACTGGTTGGCTGGCTTTCTGTTTCTCTAATGACTCCAAACCCAATTGGCGGTCATGAAGTCAATCCAAGCTCATCGTGCCCCTCTAGGACAGAGTTGAGCTGCCCCACCGGGCTCCTGAGGCGGTCATCCTTCTGGGAGCCCACTGCCACTTGTTATTATTACAGCCTAGAAAACCATTGACCCAACCCAGCTCACTGCTAGAGAGTCCATGCCAACCCAAAGCGACCATATGGGACAGGGTAGAACTGCCCCTGTGCATTTCCAAGACGGTGACTCTTTTTATTTTTAAATCATTTTATTGGGGGCTCTTAAAACTCTTACCACAATCCATGCATCCATTCATTGTGTCGCGCACATTTGTACATACGTTGCCATTATCATTTTCAAAACATTTTCTTTCTACTTGAGCCCTTGGTATCAGCTAATTTCCCCCCTCTCCCTCCCACCCTCATGAACCCTTGATAATTTCTAAATTATTATTTTTTCATGTCTTACACCAACCATTCTCTCCCTTCACTCACTTTTCTGTTGTCCACCCCCCAGGGAGAGGGTTATATGTAGATCGTTGTGATCGGTTCCTCCTTTCTCCCTCCACCTTCCCCTTCCCCTCCAATATGGCTATTCTCATTACTGATCCTGAGGGCTTTATTTGTCCTGGATTCCCCGTGTTTCAAGCTCTTATCTGTACCCATGTACATGCTCTGGTCTAGCTGGATTTGTAAGGTAGAATTGGGTCATGATAGTGGGGAGGCAGGGGAAAGGAGTCTGTAACTCTCTATGGGAGTAGAAAGCCTCATCTTTCTCCCTTGGAACAGCTGGTGGTTTTGAACTGCTGACCTTGCAGTTAGCAGCCCAAAGCGTAACCACTAGGAGAGCTAAATATGTAGATAACACTTGCTTGGTGGAGTCACTCTCTGCCGACCCCCTCAGGTGACGCCTGGATACCCTGTGGCCCTGGGGTGATGGGAACATGTCTCTGGGAGCACAAGCTGCATACTGGTTTTTGCAGAAATACAACTGCAGAGAGGGCTCAGCAGGGCGTGCCGAAGGGCAGAGCATCCTCCATGTGCTGCAGTATAGATCCAGGGTCTCCATGCTCCTCCAAACAGGGGGCGGCTCTGAGCGGAATTCTTGCAGAGAGGGCCAGGCTAAATGAAAGCTCCTTGTCCTTCCCTCCTGTGTCTCTCTGAAGAGGAAGTCTGTTCAGTGGGCTGAGCCCACCCCGTACACCTGCTGCCTCCACGCAGCTCTCCCAGACCATGCCAGCATCTGCTGACCCCAGGCCCTGCTCCTGGCCCCTGGCTGCTTCTCCATCTGTGCCTAGGGCCACAGTCTAGAATACAGACTGCTACCTCTCCTTCCAGGAGTCCTGGTGGTGTAGTGGTTACGTGTTGGGCTGCTCTCCACCAGGTCAGAAGTTGGAAACTACAGTCTACTCTGTGGGAGAAGAAACAGCAGCAATAACAAAAAACCAACCAAACTCACTGCCATCGAATCTATGCCAATTCACTGCGACCCTATAGGACAGGGTAGAACTGTCCCTTGTGGGTTTCGGACACTGTAACTCTTGACAGGAGTAGAAAGCCTTACCTCTCTCCCATCGAGAGGCTGGTGGTTTCACACTGCTCCTGCTTTGGTGGCAGGCATCTGTGTCTTCCTTCTCTGACAGGTTCCTGGTCCCGCAGGCCTGACCCCGTGCCCTTTCTCGTGGCCACATGACACAGGTCACCCTCTCGCCTTCTCTCTCTGCTGTTGTGTTTGAAATTTCTGCCAGGGTGTGCACAGCGAGTTGATGCAGCAGTGGCTAAGGCCACGGGATTTCCCCACCTACCCTGTGGAACCCTCTCCTATGAGCGTGGTTCTTGCAGCGTGTTGTGAAGCTCTGGAGAATGAGAGAGAGAGAGAGATAGGAGGAAGGAGGTATGGAAGGGAGGGAGGTTGGGAAGGAGAGAGAAAAGATCAAAGAGGGAGGAAGGGTGAGAAACGAAGGAGTGAAAGAGCAAAGGAAGAAGAGTTGCTCATCTGGAAGGAGGGCAAAGCAATGTCAATCTCTCATGCAGTGTCTATTTTCTCTGCCTGTCTTTCCCCTCCCTCCAGTAGTGCCAGGGACACTCAAGCACCTAGACTTTTGCTCTCCAAAGCCAAACTCACTGCCATCGGGCAGATGCCGACTCCCCGCCGCCCTGCAGGCCCCTGTGGGCTCTGAGACCATCGCTCTTGGAGGGAGTAGAAAGCCCCATCTTCCTCCGGAGGAGTGGCTGGTGGTTTTGAACCACAGACCTTGCGGTGAACAGCCCAATGTGTTACCCCGTTGCCACCAGAGCTTCTGTGGTGGGAGAGAGACAGGGCTCTCTATGCCCATGAAGAGTTACCGTCTCAGAAACCCACAGGGACAGTTCTACTTGATCCTACAGGGTCGCTGTGGGCCGGAATCCACCCCATAGCAGTGAGTTTGGTTTGGGAGATTGAAAGGCTGGGAGGCTTTCTCTCGCACATCAATAAATAGCCGTGTGCAAACACACCTTCGGGTGCGGCGCGGCACGTGTGGGACCCGGCTTGCTAGCTGTGTGAGAATAAAGTGCACTTGAAACCTTGCTAGATCTTGCCAGGCGACAGCCCCCGACAGCTCCCCCAGTGTGCAGTCTCACCTACGGAATGAGCGGCGGGCCCTCACACCCCAGCAGCTGCACACGCCACCCACCTCTGAACGGTGTTTCTGTTCCTCTTTGCCCACCCACAAGGTTAAAAATAGGATGACGTCCCTTCGTTCCCATTTCCCTTCTTGATCTATATTTCATAGGAATTGCTGCCCAGCCTATTGTTAGGCCTGGAATTTCACCGAGGAGGAAGTGTTGAACCTTTTTAGTTTTAAACAGGAGGGCTTCGGAAAGTCTGTGGCAAAGTGGAATGGGAAGATAATCCACAGGTGTTTTTTGTTTGTTTTTTTAAAAAATCAAGATTTGCCCTTTTGATTCCCTTTGTCCTGGAAAAGAACATTCCTCTGCATCTTCCCTACTGCGTCCCTTGTGATTCATCCTGTCGCTGTGAGGTCCTGTCCAGTTGGTTCGGATGCCTAGCAGTCCCATGCACAACAGAAAGAAACACTGCGCAGGCCTACGCTGTCCGCACGACTGTCCTGATGCCTGAGCCCACTGGTGCAGCTCTGGAGACAACCCATCTTATCCAGGGTTGTGTTAGACAGGGTTCTCTAGAGAGATGAAACCAGATTGCTGATAATTATATATGTATATATTTATAAAGAGAGATAAATAACACAAGAAATGAACAGTTACATTATAAAGCAGGACAAATGGCTGAGTGCGACTCACCCCCGTGAGAGAGTTGTGAGACACTGGTAGTCCTTCAAGTCTTGGGGGCCGCCAGGTAGTCCTCTGTAGAGAGAGCTAGGCTATCCCAGCACAGGCAGCAAACAGCAAGGCAGGTCACCAACTGTAGGTCCCCAGCTCTGGAGATGTTAATTTCTGGAGTTGAGGTCTTAAAGGGACCTCAACTTACAGCGACACAGTCCACAGGCTAGGCGTCCCACAGGTAGTGTGCCCTTTAAATTGAAGCACAGAACAAGCAAGGCAGCTGCACACTGGTCCGCTGATCAAAGAGTGAGAGACAAAGATGGGGCTCACGGAGCCACTTATCTCTCCGCCCTTCAATTCATCCCACTTGTGTTTATAGGCCAGCCTGGCTGATAAACTATCTCAAGGGCCTACCTCTTTTTCACTGCCTCACTACTCTACCAAACATGACGTCCCTCTCCAAGGACGGGTCTCTCCTGAGAATGCTTTGTCCATCTAAAATACAGGAGATGAAGTTAGGCTGTGCTTGCTTCTAAGGCGCATTCTTGATGTCCCTTTTCCAAGACAGCTTTGTTTGTTCTTTCGGCAGTCCATAGCACTTTCCCTATTCTTAGCCAGCACCACCATTCAAAGGCATCGGTTCAATGGCCAACTTTCACAGGCCTTTGAGCTGGCAGAAGATACCATGACTCGAGTCAGGTGCACCTAAGTCCTCTATGGGGCACCCTGGATCTTCCAACACTGTAAAGGGTCCTTGTGCACAGAGTGACCCAAGGCCAGGCGTTGTTTGATCTCTTGCCTGCTGCTCCCATGAGCATGGATTGGGATCGGAGCAAGACGAACACCTTGACAACTTCACCTTTGTCCCCATCGGTCCAGCCGTGAGGGTGCTGGCTTTCTTGGCATGCAGCTGCCATCCGTATGGAGGATGCAATCCTGGATCTGCCTCAGCAGGTGCTCCAAGTCCTCCTGAAGTCAAGATACCTGATTGTGGTGGTGACATTCCGTAAACTAGGTTATCATCTGCACCCTGCAGGTTGCTAATAAGCTCACAGAGACCCCGTAGGTCGGAGGTGAGGATTTCCAAGGTGTCATCTCTGTTACCGAAGCAGACCACTGGATGTGTCTCCCGCAGAGTGGCTGGCCGGTTCCAGCTGCCAGGCTTCTGATGAGCCACCGAGCACTGAACCACTGTTCCACTGGGGCCTCTGTCCCCATCTTGAGATTGTTGACTGCTTCTAGGGTGCTGGTTTTTAATGTACAAGTTTTAACCATTTAGCATTCATCCTATGGTGAGGTGTGACAAAATTTGTTTGAGTGATTTTTTTTTCTCAAATGGACTGCCAGTCATCCCAACTGATTTATGGAATAAATCCCACCTTCCTCATTCATTTAAACTGTAACTTTTTCAAGTTGTGTGTGTGGGAGGGTATGTGTGTGTGCCTGTGTACCTAGTCTTGTTCTCCCACCATCACCCCCCCTCACCTGGGGGCATCTATTGCTGCAGGAATGCTACGGCACTGTGACGACCCTCACTTCAGAGTTTGTTTGGATGCCTGACTGTGCCGGTTGCATAATTTCGTGTCAATTTGAGGACACATAAAGGTGTAGGGTGGAGTTTAGCCTGTCAATCAGGCTGCAGCCTGATGGCCTCTCTTGGAGGGGTGATAGAAATATATAGCTCTCTGGGGTCTGGTCCCCATCTCTCTGCCTTCACCTTCCTGCTTGCCGAGAGCTGCTGGAATCATTTTCCATCGACCTCGGATCCGCATGACTTTGCAATCACCAGCCTGTGATCTTCCTGCATTCTGCGCCATTGCGTGTAGCCGTGTGAGGCTAAAGAGGGACTGTGGACTAGTATGGGACTTACGGACTTGAGTTGGACTGGGCTGGAATGTTTTCTGGCTATATAATCACTTCTTGATAGAAAGCTCTTTCTCCTGTGGATTTGTTTCGCTGGTCCACCCAGCCTGGAACACTGAAAGAGAAAATTCTCCTGCATTGTTCTTCTTGGGCAATTTGAGGAAAGCTCTGTCAACATCCACTTTGAAAATGCCAGGGGTCTTCAGGGAGATCTCGTTGAGTAAAGACATGATTTGGGGTGGCAGGGACCAGAAGAAGTGGAATCACGGGGAATTTGAAAAGTTTCAAGCCAGAAGTATGGGAGAGGTTATTGGCCAAAAGCATGTAAGATTTAAAGACAAACCTTTTTCTTTTCTAGTAGAATCCTGACCAAAAGGGGAGAGGACTGGGAAATTTTAAATCCTCGTGGAATCCAGGTAGCATGGATGCACGGATGCTGGACAAACCCTATTGCCCTGAAATCATCTAAACTTTAAACTAAAAATACCTCCATATTTGAGATTGAAGTTTTTCTGTGGGAGTTTGTTGTTGTTGTTCTTTTGTTTGGGTATGATTTTCTTTCTATGAAATCCAGGTTAGGTAAACATGTCGAGACAGTAACTAAATTACTGATTTTGTATGGTTATAGAAGGGGAGATTGGGGACCAATGGAGACCTAATAATGAGTTCAAGAAAAAGAAAATGTTCTAAAATTGATTGTGATAGTGATTGTTGCGCAAATCCTTTAATATTTAAACGATTGAATTGTAGAGCAGCCCTGGTGGCGTAGTGGTTCCGCATTGGGCTGCTAACCACAAGGTCAGCAGTTCAAAACCACCAGTCGCTCCTCAGGAGAAAGATGGGGATTTCTACTCCTGTAAAGAGTTACGGTCTCAGAAACCCACAGGGGCAGTTTTGTCCTGTCAGTTTGAGTCAGCATCGGCTCAATGGCAATGGAGTTGGCTGTTGTTGATGTTATTATTTTCATGCATATTTAACTCAGAATCAATGTGATGACAGTGGGTTTGTTTTGTACCCAAAGACTAATCAAAGGGTTGGCAGTTTGGACCTACCCATGGTGGGATGGAAAAAAGGCCTGGTTATCTGCTTCTGTAAAGATCACAGCCCAGGGGACCCTATAAAGCTCATTTCTGCTTCCAACACCCATCTGTCACTTTGTCACACTGTGCTGGCTTATATGCCACTGTGATGTCAGATACCTGGCCAGCAATGTTTGAAACACCAGCAGGGTAACCTGTGATGGACAGGTCTCATCTAGCGCCCCAACTAAGACAGCCTGGGGAGAAACGCCTTACGCTCTGCTTCCGGAAATGACTCACCACCATTGAATCCATGCTGACTCACTGCAACCCCATGTGGGTTCCTGAGACCAGAACTGTTACGGGAATAGAAAACCCAGTCTTCTTCCTGCAGAGCTGCTGGTGGTTTCGAACTGCCGGCCATATGGCTCTCAGTCCAGCACATAACCACTACACCATCAAGGCTCCGAAAATTAGTCCCACGAGAAGCCTGGAGATCACAGCTGAACACTGCCCACCAAGACCACTTCAGGCAGCTCATCAGAAGGCACTGGCCACATTCTCAGAGGTGATGGAGCCTCATCAAGTTTCGTGACTCAGCTGGCCAGCGAGGGTTAGGAGGGCCCTGGTGAAGGGGCTGGCACAAGAGACACAACGACGAACTTGAAAACGCCAGCGATCGTGCGGATGGCGCAGGGTTGGGTAACACTGGTTGGTAGTGCAAAAGATCGCGCGGTTGTCCGAGTCCACGGAGCAGTGGCGATCAGCCTCCGGCTGACCACCTATTTCCTGAGAGGTTGTTGGGCCCTCGAGTAGATTTCCACCGAGGAGCACCTCCCCCTGGGGCGTTCCAGGTTACCGACCCAAAGTCTCACCTTCTCGTCACCAAGGGTCCTTGTACCAAGCGCTTCCTCCGCCTTGTCTTCCCGAAACCCTCGTAGTTTTAGAAACAAGATCTTTTCTTTGGCCCTCGCTTTTAACAAGTGGTTTCAATGAGTGGATACTGGTGGGCCTTTCTTTCTTCTTAACCGTTGTTGGTGTTTTTTTTAGCACTTTCTCCACATGTCATACAAGCCTGAAATTCAGTCATATCAAGAAGACTTGTACAATTGTCATCATGCACTCTTCTAGGGCATTTTCTTCTCCCTTGGCGCCGTTGTTGTTCACGTAATGACTATTTTTTTTTCTCGTGGTGTCAAAAAATACACACAGTAGGCCTTCTCCAATCCCACAACTTCTCCGTGTATAATTCGGTGCCGTTGGTAATTACACTCAGAGCTATGCGGCCACGATCCTTTCCCAGATCGCCCACCGCATCGACATAAGCACAGTGCCCTTACGCAACTGCTCTTTCCCCCTCACGCATGGTAGCCATTGGTCAAGTTTGGTTTCGGTTTTTTTAATGTGGTTTTTTGGTTGTTGTTTTTAATCAGTTTGTTGGGAGCTCTTACAGGTAACAAAACATTCCAGCGTTCAGTCACATCCAGCAGTGTTGTACAATTGCTACCACAATCCGTTTCAAAACATTTTCTTTCCTCGTGAGCTCCTTGATATCAGCTCCCTTTTGTCCCCTCCCTCCCCACCCAGTATTCTTGATATCGTATTCACATATCACATACTTCCATGACTGAATCTCTTTTGAAATGAGTTGTGTAATCGCCATCAATTCTTCTGCTCCCTCCCCACCCTCCTGAATTCGTTGTTTGCTCCCCAAATCTCCTCCCCGCCCCCCGACTCCCCCCGCCTGCCCTTACGTCCCCTATGAGCCCTTGCTTCCGTTATTATCTCCATGCATCCACTCCTTCTGTGCGTCACTAACTGGGAAACCCAACAGAAACAATTAAAAACAAGAATGAAATCAAATGGCAAGGATAAAATAATAATATAAAGATGAACATGCAAATAATGAGTAAGAAAGAAATGACCACCATCAACATTTAAAAAGCCAGGGAAGAAAGTTTTGTCATGGAACAAGCAAAAAATACTTGAGCCTAGAACAAATTCAGGTTAGGTCAAGAGGAAGGGCAACTGACCAAGTATGCAGTTCGATCCCGCACAATCAGGTTTACAGGGTGCTCTATCTGATCATAAAGCTGTGAGAGACCCTTGCTGTGTCTAGAGGGGGCCTACCAGCAACTTAATCTGACCAAGATGCTTTGCAGATGGGCTTGGGGCTCCCACTGTCCTCCAAGCCTTCTACAAATTGAGTGTTCACAGGTTTAGGCTCCGATACTTTTCCCTTTGCCGTGTCTTGATCTTGTGATGGTCGTCTTTGGCTCGCACAAGCTGGTGTGCTTCTTCCGTGTGGACTTAATTGGCTCCTAACTTAGATGGCTGTTCATTTGACTATAAAGCCTTTAAGACCCCCGACACTATTCTGACTGATACCGTCTGCTCTCTTCACCACACTTTACTACAGCGCCCTTCTCTTTCCTGGTCATTTCGTGAAGGTGAGTATCGATCGAGCAGGGCCATGTAAACAAACTAACTGTTCTTGGATTGGGGCCAGGGTTAAGTGGGGCCCAGAATCCATTTGCTTGTCCCTAGGAAATGCATGACTCAGATTTACCATGACAGAATCAAAACCCCGTGAAACTAACTACACCAACAGCAGCAACAAGCAAGCAAACAAAAAACCAAATAAGGGGCCAGGGCATGGCACCCCATCAGACTCGACCAGAAAGCACGCCTAAAGGTCGACCAATGGACCTGGAACTATTTATAGGCTTTTCTATTTTTGTCATTGGCTTTTTTGGTTGTTGTTGTTTGGGTTTTTTGGTTTTCTTTTATAGTTTTGCTTTGTTCTGCCTTGTTTTTGTGCTTATTATTGTCTCTGCGTGTCTATCTAGATAAGATAGGCTGGATAAACAATCCAGAGGAGAATACAATGGGACCAATGGTTCCAGGGGACATGGGAAAGGGGGAGACGGGGAAAGGAAGTGGGTGTTAACAAACTCAGGAACAAGAGACCAACAAGGGATACAAAATTGATGGTGAGGAGGGTGTAGGATGCCTAGGGCAATGGAACAGAGAGGAATTGCCAAAACCTGAATGAAGGCTGAACATGATAGTGGAACAAGAGGAAAGTAAAAGGAAATAGGGGAAAGAACTAGGAGGCAAAGGACATTTATAGAGGTCTAAACACAGGCATGTACATCTGTAAATACATCTATCTATATTGATAGGGAAATAGGTCTATGTACATATATTTATATGTTAAATATTGGGACTCTACTCAAGTACTTCCTAAACACAAAAACACTTTGTTCTAATAAACTGGCATTTGTGATGCTCAGTTTCCCGACACAATTGCTGAAGACAAAATGGGTGTGTAGCAAATGTGGTGAAGAAAGTTGATGGTGCCCGGCTACCAGAAGATATCGCATCTGGGGTCTTGAAGGCTTGAAGATAAGCAAATGGCCATCTAGCTGAGAAGCAACAAAGTCCACAGGGAAGAAGCACACCAGCCTGTGTGATCATGAGGTTTTGATGGGATCAGGCATCAAAGACCCAGAACAAAAATTCAAATCAATGTGAGTGAGGGGGGAGTGCAGAGTGGAGAACCAAAGCTATCTGTAGACAATTGGACATCCCCTTGCAAAAGGGTCACAAGGAAGAGATGAGCCAGCTGGGGTGCCGTATAGCACCGATGAAACATACAACTTTCCTCTAGTTCGGTTCTTAACCTGTGGGTTGCAACCCCTTTGGAGGTCAAATGACACTTTCACAGGGGTCACCCAATTCATCACAGTAGCAAAATGACAGTTATGAAGTAGCAACGAAAATAATGTTATGGTTGGGGGTCACCACCACATGAGGGACTGTAGTAAAGGGTCGCAGCGTGAGGAAGGTTGAGGACCACTGGTCTAGTTCTTGAATGCTTCCTCTCCACCCACTATCATGATCCCAGTTCCACCTTACAAACCTGAGAGACCAGCACATGTACACAGGTACAGATAAGAACTGGAAACACAGGGAATCCAGGACAGATGACTCCTCAGGGTCAATAGAGTAGCGATACGAAGAGGGTAAGGGGAAGGTGGGGGGAGAAAGGGGGACTTATCCCAATGATCTACATATAACCTCCTCCCTGGGTGATGGGCAGCAGAAGTGTGGATGAAGGGAGACATCGGTCAGTGTATGACAACAAATAATAACAATTTTTTTCTTTTCTTTAATAAATCATTTTATTGGGGCATATACAACTCTTATCACAATCCATACATACATCAATTGAGTAAAGCACCCTTATACATTCTTTACCCTCATCATCCTCAAAATTCGCCTTCCACTTGGGTTCCTGGAATCAGCTCATTTTCTTTTTTTCCCTCCCCCTCCATCCCCCCTCCCTCATGAACCCTTAATAATTTATAAATAATTATTTTATCTTATCTTACACTGCCTGGCGTCTCCCCTCACCCACTTTCCTGTTACCCACCCCCCAGAGAGGAGGTTACATGTAGATCCCCGAGATTGGTTCCCCCTTTCTACACCCCCTTCCCTCCCGGTGTCACCACTCTCACCGCTGGTCCTCAGGGGTTCATCCGTCCTAGATTCCCTGTGTTTCCAGATCCCTACTGCACCGCTGTGCATCCTCTGGTCTAACCAGGTGTGCAAGGTAGAATTGGGATCATGAACACTGGGGGGGAGGAAGCGTTCAAGGACTAGAGGAAGGTTTTGAATTTCATTGTTGCTACCCTGAAAAATAATAACAATTTATAAATTGTCAAGGGTGAGGGAAGGAGGGGGGAAAATGAGGAACTAATACCAAGGGCTCAAGTAGAAAGCAAATGTTTTGAGAATGATGATGGCAACAAATGTACAAATGTGCTTGACACAATGGGTGGATGGATGGATGGATGGATGGATGGATGGATTGTGATAAGAGCTGTACCAGCCCCCAGGAAAATGATTAAAAATAAAACAAAACAAACAAAAGGCAGGAAACCCAAAACCCTTAGAAACAAAAACGTGAAGCATTGTCAGTCATCCTCAGGGGCATAAGCCGATTGCACTGACAGCATCGTCCATTTACCCAGTGACGCAGCATTCCAGACTGCCGGTGTGAGGGGCCTGTGGGAGTACTGCCCCACGTTGGGCCTCACCCCAAGAGTTGTTGGCCTATGCAGTTGAATCTCCCATTTGATTGAGTTGTTTACCCTAAGCGTGCAGAGTGGTGCCACGGGAAACCTTCCTGGATCAATTACAGGTGCAGATCCCTGCCCTTGTAGCAATACCTGTCACATTGCTTCATGGGAGGCGTTGGGGTTCTAAATATATGGTGATTCGGGGTCCCTTTCCATTGGATACCCACCAAGCTGGGGGTCCCCCAAGGTTTGAGGGGTCCTTCTTTATGTCCACATAGCACCTTGGAAATATTTCATTGACTTTGATTCCCAAGGTGCCCTGGTAGTGTAGTGGTTACATGCTGGGCTGTTATCTGCAAGGTCGGCAGTTTGAAACCACCAGCCGCTCCTCAGGAGAAAGATGAGGCTTTCTAATCTCATTAAGAGTTACAGTTGCTCCCAGGACCCACCGCTCGACCTCTTCCTCCAGCAGCCTGAGGTGATCTGCCAAAATGTTTCACTGCTCATTTGACCCAGAAAACCCCACGAAATCATGGAATGCACATCAAGAGGTTGACTCTTCAGGTCGAGTTTTAAGATCTGCCCAGGCCATCCAGGGTTTGTATCTCCAGAAAGCCACCAAGTACTTGAAAGATGTCACTCTGCAGAAGCAGTGTATGCCCTTCCCACGTTACAATGGTGATGTTGGTACGTGTGCCCGGCCAAGCAGTAGGGTTGGACCCAGGGTCGGTGGCCCAAAAAGTGCTGAAATGTTGCTGCTTGTGCTTAAAATTGCAGTGCATCGGGCTGAACTGAAGGGTTTCGATGTGGATTCTCTGGTCACTGAGCACGCCCAGGTGAACAAAGCCCCCAAGATGCGCCGCCAGATTTAGAGAGCTCATGGTCGGATCAACCCCTACGCAAGCTCCCCCGGCCACTTTGACACGATCCTGACTGAAAAGGAACAAATTGTTCCGAAACCGGAAGAGGAGGTTGCACGGAAGAAAAAGCTCTCCAAGAAGAATCCGAAGAAGCAAAAACTCATGGCTTGGGAATAAATTAAGTTTTAAAAAAAAGGTGCAGTCTCTGAAAATGATAGTGGCCAGTTCTACCCTGTCCTTTAGGGTCACTGTGAGTCAGTATCAACCCAAAGACAGTGAGTTTGTGTTTGTTTGTTTGTTTGCTTTTATTATCACCAAGGTCGCTCCCTGGAAAACAAGCTATTCTTTCTGCTCCAATGTCTTTGCTGGTGATCTAGACTTTTCCTGGCTGCTCTTAAGATCTCCTCATTTGTGTCCTGGTTTCTCTGGATGGGCTGCTAGTGTGGATTGACTTTTGTTTTTTCTACTTCAGGTTCATTGTGTTGTGTGGTAGTTACATAAACGGGTGTCAAGAGTGAAGGGGTGGAGTCTAGTCTGTGGATTGGATTATAGCCCATGAGGCCTCTGTGTGGGCATGGCCTGCTCCTGAGAATTCTGGGAAAGTTGGTATTTTCCTCCTGGGAGGCGGGAGACACTTTCTCTCCCCCTCGCTCCCCACTTGGAGACTCTCCATTGACAAGGCTCACTCCCTGGGAGACACTGCAGCTGACGTGGGACTCCACGAACACCCTGAGCTGGAGAAGCCACATGGACCTTCCCTGATGCAACCAAACCTTGGAAGCCTGAGAAGCCACATGGAGACCCCTGCCAGCACTGAGATGCTTACAACGCCACTGGATCCAGAGACTCTCCACCCACCGGTCTGTGATCTTCCTGCATTCGGTGTCATTGCATGTGTTGCATGAGTCTGAAGAGGAATTTATAGATTGGTATCGGACATATGAGCTAATATCAGACTTACGGGCTTGACTGGACTGGGTTGAAATGTTTTCTTAGTGTACAATTACTCTTTATATAAAACTTTCTCTCAAAAAAACCCCACAACTCTCTCTTACACACCTATGAGTTTCTATGGATTTGTTTCTCTAGTCTACCTGGGCTAACACAGGCTGCTTCTGTTTGAGAATCAATACCCAGCAGTATTTCGGCGGGGTGGGGGACCAAACGTAGTCACGATTTCTTTGAAAATAATCTTTTTGGTTTTCTCAGGGACCCCTTTAAAAATAACCAGTGATGTATGCCAGGCCTTTCTTACTCTCCCCTCCTTGTGTGGATTGTTGCTGTTCGCTGCCGGTGTCTCTATTTCAACTCCTAGCAACCCACCCTAGGAGAAAGAGCAGAACTGCCCCTCTCTCCTCACCTGTAATCTTCATGGGCCACACCTGGAGGTCTTCCTCCCACAAGGCTGCTTGGGGGGGGGGGGGTTTGAAACACCAGATTTTCAGTGAGCGGCCTGAATCTGTAAGCCTCACACCACCATGGCACCAGGCAAATCCGCTGCTCCAGACCTCTTGAAGATGTGGAAGCGCACAGGTGTCGCGTGGAGGACTAGGGTGTGTGTGATGTAGGGCATGGTGTCCCCCAGCCCCCCTGTGCATGTGGAAGTTGCACGATAAAGAGGGAAAGCCAGAGGTACAGTGATGCACTTGAATGGGCGTGCTGGCTAAGAATACGGAGAGTACTACAGATCTCCAGAAGAACAAACCAGTCTGTCTGGGAAGTGGGACAGCCGGATGTCCCTTAGAATCAAGGATGGTGAGACTTTCAGGCTTGTCATCAGGAGAGACCAGTCTCTGGAGAAGGACGTCATGCTTGGTAAAGTGGAACGGCAGCAACAAGAGAGGAAGCCCTGAAGGAGATGGGCTGACCCAGCGACTGCAACAGTGGGCTCACATGTAACATGCATCGAAGGGGCTGCAAGACTGTTCTGTTGTCCGTGGGTTGCTATGAGCCAGAACGATTCCACAGCACCTAACAACAAGAACAACGGCAAGCCACGTTCTCCGGTCCTTGGCGTGACCACCATTTTGGACTCTTGCTAATGGTCCGGATGCACGTCTTTGTCGGTGTCCCATTTAAGCCTTAAATAAACGTGCTTATTAAGCTAGCTCTGAGATTGGGGCCTCTTTGGTACCCTAAACCAAGATGGAGTTAGGGATCTGACGGCAGACCACAACCTTCTGAGACCTTTCAATTTCATGCTCTAAGACAGCATGATTTCTTTTTTTAAAAATATGTGGGTTTTTTTTCTTTTCTGCTGAGCATATGCTGTTAGGACAACATTTAGTTCATCTTGTAGCAGATGAACCCCCGAAAGGACTTTGGTCTATTTCTCTCCGTAGTCCATTGTCGAGCCCTTTGGACAAATTACTCAAGATTTAGAACCCGATGGCTGTCACATTGTTGCTGATTTGGATTCGTGGAGGCCCTGTGGGACAGACTAGAGCTCTCCCATAGGTTTGTTTGGACTGTCATCTCCGGCAGATTTGCCAAGTGTTTCCCCCACAGAACTGAGCAGCGGGGTGGGGCCGAGCACCTACCGTTGTTTATCGGCCCAGGGTTTACCCTCCTGCTGCCAGGGCTCCTGTGTGCAGGACATAAGCAATGGCTTTCTCTCCCCCAAACTCAAAGGGACCATGCTCAGCCACCTTGAGTCCAATTCTAACTCCACAGGGGCCCCCAGAGCACAGATGGAATGGAAACCCACTAAGGTTGACCAAGCAGAGCCTGGGCGGCATCGTAGGTTATGCGTTGGGCTCTCACGGTCAAGTTAGCTGTGGGCAGACACCAGGGGCTCCGCCCTAGGTCGCTGTGAGTTGGATTTGACTCGAGGGTAATGGGTTTGGTCGGTGTGGAAACCATGAAGGAGCATCCTGTGGCCTCTGCCTACTCCAGAAGTGTGCGTGGGTTCCCGTTAGCCGCTGGGCACTTCATCACTGCACCACCAGAGCGCCCGCTCTTCTCTAGGAGAGGAAATGATCCTTCTGGCCTTGGGGGCTTTCTCTGAACGTGAACTGGAAGGGTGCTTATCCCGGCGGAGAGAAAGGCACTTGGGCTTCCAGAAGAGGCACAAGTACAGTGCAGGCGTGACTTGATGAGAAGCATCCCCCGCCCTCCCCCAGGAGCCTGGAAGAGTTCTTTGGCTCTGGCTTACATGGGGGAGGACCGGAAGCGGGATGGAGCCTAGGGGTCCCAGTGAATGCAGAAGGGGGGCTATGGCCGGGGCTGGGGAGGGAAGGCGGGAGAAAGACGGTTCTGTTGGGAAGGGGAGTAGATGCTGAGGTTGCTTTGGCTGCTTGGTGTCTAAGGAGCCTACTCGCAACGGAACAAAACGCCACTGGTCCTTCGCCTCCCACCCTCCCCATTCTTCTTCGTCTCTTGTCCTGTGATGTGTTTGCTGTTCAGAAGTGCTCCGTGTGTCGTTATTTAGCCTTCTGCCTGTGCCTTCAACGCTTTCCCAGCCGTGTGCTGCTCCTCGGTAAGGCAAGCACCCTGGATTCTGTCTCTCAGACACATTTAGCTCACCTGGACCTCCCCTCCCCACACTCACCCACCTCCTGCTGACGGCTCCTGTGTTCTGGACAAACCTCCTGAGAACTTCAGGACTCACTGCACGGACCCCTCACCGTCGGCCTGGGCACACGACACATGCAGAGCTGCGTCTTGACCGACCTTCTTTGTAAAAAGGTAAACCACTCTATCGGCAGGGGTTCGGGACGACGGAAGGGTTTCCTGAGAGGCTGTATCGTAAGACAGCCTATGCAGTCCTTCAGACCCAAACCACTCTGAATGCCTCTGCACAGCGTCTCACAACAGGGGCAATTATTCTTATGCTTGAGCCCATTACTGTAGCCACTGTGTCTAGCCATCCCGTGAAGGTCTTTCTCTTGGTCACTGACCCTCTAGGTTACCAAGCGTGATGTCCTTTTCCAGGGACTGGTCTCCCCTGACAGCACGTCCAAAGTACATCAGATAAAGTCTCGCCATCTTTGCCTCCTCGGGGCACCGCGCCCCTACTTCTTACAAGACAGATCGGTTTGTCCTTTTGGCCGTCCATGGGTACTCTCATAAATAGGAAATAATTGGGGTACAGATGGAAGGTCAGCTACTCTGTGGTAGAGGATCAAAGAGACCCCCAAGTCGAATATTGTTTCTAGAGATACAATTATTAAGTCTTAAACAGGACAGACAGAGCATCCGCACACGGCCATAATGGTGTCCAAGGATTTATAAAAACCAGCCACTTAAATAGGACACGGGAGTACAGGGGAAATGGTCACAAAGCCATGATTGGGACAGAGCAACGCATCATAGCTGCCGGCAGGACCACAGGAGCAGCAGTATTGTTGGCTGGAAGGGGTCTAGGCGTTCGGTCACTGTGTTAGTGTGAAACAGAGATCAGGTTGACTCAAGAAATTGATTCTAAGCTGATTCCTGCAGAAGGGAAGCAGCCAGGTCTCTCCCCAAGCAGTTTCAGAGGAGATCAGTCCTGACGCAGCAAGTTCATATACCTTAAACGACATGACAGGAGACAGGTTGGTGTATCATGAGGCCAGGTGTTTACCACGTCACAGGAAACGATTGCAGGTGCTCACCATGTTCACAGTCCGTACTCTGGGAAGCAGGCTTTGCAATGATGCTAAGGAAATGATCTAGACTTACACTTCCCCTGGGGCCACTAGATGACCATCCCTGACGCCTCTAGTGCTCTTGTTTACCTAGATTGGGGTGAGGCTTCAGTACTTGGTTTGACCAGACTACCACCCCTGAGACTTCAGGGGATTCTTCTTCTCTGACTAGTTAGCTTAGTGGCCTTGCTAGCCTCCTTCCTGAGACAGGACATCCCTACTGCTTAGGCTTCAAAGGAGTTTTTACTGTCAGGGAAAGGGGCTATTGCCATTTTGGATTTTTAGCCAATTTAATTTGTGGTATCTTTCTAGTAGTGTGATCAGCGGCAGACCGACGCTTTCACCCTATCAGAAACAGAGCCACATCACTACACACACCTTCTTCTAGATCGAAAAGCTTGCGAGATTGATTCGAGGGCACTCCAAGACCATCAGACCCGTGACTGTGCGACCCTAATACCCCAATTTCCATCAGGGCACACTCAGGCCCTAAAGGCTAGACCCCCCTCCCCTCACCCTGTTCCTGCCCCTTCCCTGGCCTTCATGTAGCCATCAGAGTCTTCTCTTTTGGTGCTAAAAGCAGCTGTCTTTTTCTTTGCTTTTCCCTATACTAATGGCATTATTAAATATTTATCTTTGTGCAATTGAATAAGTTTGCTAAGTGTAATGTTCTCTAGTTTTATCCGTGTCTTGTGGGATATAAACGAATTGTCATTGTTTTTATTGATCCATAAGATTCCACTGTAGGTGTTGTGAATGGGCAGGATCAACCACACCACTATATTAGTAAATAAAGCCTTTATTATTAAATAGCTGAACCCAGAGTAGGCCAGTGCCTATTCTCCATCCAGAACAAAGACAAGCCAACCTTTTTCTGGTTCAAAAATGGGGGCTGGCTCAAGGGGAGGGATCTTCTAGCTGGCACATCCTTATCAGGGAGACAGGGTCACGGGGTCAGGAGAACAGCACAGCTGCAGGTGCTAATTCAAGGTCTTACGAGATAGCGTACATTTATTGCTTAACTGGGCGGGCAGGATTTGGAGACGTCTCAGAAGAGTCAAGGTCTGGTTGGGAGAGGGAAGAGGAGAAGGGGGGCTAACTGCTAGCAGGGGTTCAAGGCAGTTTGAACCCAGATGGAACACGGCATGCTAAGCTAGGTGAGGACAATTTAAATGCATATTCTATCATTGGAGTTTGGGGTTGTTTCCACGTTTGCTGTTTTGGAAATTGCTGGAATGAACATGGGTGTGCATAGGTCTGTTCTTGTTGTATTCTTGTTGTCCTTTAGGGCATTTACCCACTGGAGGAGAGATTTCGGGCTGATAAGGTACTTGTACTTGCATTTGTTTAAGGAAGTGCCACACAGATTTCCACAGTGGTGGTGCCAGTCTACAGTCCCAGCGGCCATGCAAGGAAAAGCATCCTGAGCTCGTGGAATCCTCCCCAGCATGCATTGCTCTCTGTTTTATTGCGCTTTGCTAAAGGTGCCGGTGTGAGGTGTGATTCAGTGTTGTTTTAATTTCAGTTTCTCTTATGGCTCATGAATGCAAGCATTTCTTCATACGATTGTTGGCCGCCTGAATGTCGGCTTTGTAAATTGTTGATTCATGTGTTGTGGTCATTTTAGCAGATTGCAGAGCAGATCTGTTTTCCTAGGAACAATTCTACCCTGTTGTTTGGGGTATGTATGAGTCAGTATTGACTCGATGGCAGGAAGGAGTAGCTACTGGGTTCCAACTGCCTGATTCTTCTGGGAGCAGCTGAGTGCTTCCCACAGCACCACCAGGTTGGGTGGTGGACAGGAGGATACGGGGGACACTAGTCTCTTGGTTTCTTGGATTAATTTTACATGATGTCAGAGCATTGTTTCCAGAGACAGAGATGCCCATTCAGCTTGGCCAAGGATCATGGTTGATAAAAATCATCAAGGAGGCGAGGCTTCATGGTTGGACAGAGACAGGTGGTGCCCTCAAGACTGAAGGGCCTGGGTCTGAACTCACTCTTGTGCTAGAATACCCAACCAAGCGAGGTCAGAAGGGCAGCAGTGACCCAAGGACCCAGTCCAGAGGGGCTGGGCAAGAAGGCGACTACGTGGAAAGAGGAAACGGAGGAAGTGGAGGAGTGGTGGTGGGTAGTGTAGGGGTTTGGGATGAGCTGCCATGAAAGGCATGCATACTGTTAAGTGGACAACCGGTGATCTGCTCGGATAACTGTCACCTGACACGCAGTAAGTCACAGAGCCTGTCTGCTTGCCACACCCCAGGGAACGGCACCTAACATCTGGTGGCTACAGATAAGATAAGATCCTGTAAGGAGCCTGGGCTGCATCTGTCCTTTGGAGTTCTCTGACACCTCCCCCACCCCTGACTTACTGCAGGAGGATGTCACCTGGGGTTCCTGTAAGTGTCCCCTCTCCCCCTCCCATGGTGTTTCCATACCTTCCTCCTCTGGTGTGTCCCTGTGTCCTGAGTGCCTCTATGTCAAGGCATTGGCCCCGATAAATAGCTTGAGGTATGACATTGCTATCTCCACCCCCCTTCTTTCTTGATCAGCTCTGAATGCCTTCAAACTCAACATCCTATACCATCTATCAGCTCTCCTTGACCCTGAGTTCATTGTTACTTTGTAGGGAGTGGTTGTTTTCTCTTGGAATGCTCTTCCAGACTCGGGTCCAATAGTGGTGGCGACACTTAGGGATCTCCGGCCCCACTGTGAAGACCCTGGAAGAACCTATTCTGCCTGAACTCCAAACCACCCTGGAGAGACACATGGGGTGCACCCACCACCCAGAGTCCTTTATCTGGTGTCTTTCAATTGACGGACACGTTCTAGATGGGCAGAGACATCTCTTAGCACCCGCTCGGCAGAGCCAAGGATGTGGTCAGCAGCTAGTGTCCTTCATGGTTTCCTTGCTGGTGTTGTTTGCTGTGGAGCTGATTTGGGCTCATAGTGACCCCATGTGACATAGGCTTTTCCTGGCTGTCACCTTTAGGGGAGCTGATCGCTAGAGCTGCCGGATGGTTTTTGATGAGCTTCCCAGAGCTTAATTGTTGCACCGGCAGGACTCTTTATCAATAGGTTACAGTGCTCAAAAATGGGACTCCATACTGTGATTGGTTAACATGGCGGAGAAGATGAAAACAAGGGAAGGACGACATTGTAAGGCATTGCTGGAAGTCTCCTGATAAATAATAGCCATCGAACTACTTTGCTTAGTGAATCTCCTGCACCAGGCCTCCTTAAAGCGTTTACGAGCACTGGGGTTACTTTGCGGCCTAAGGTGCCCCTGACCCAAGGCAGGGTATTTTCCATTGTCTCATGTGCGTGTGATGAAAGTTGGACATTGAATAAGGAAGGGTCGATGTGTTTGGATGATGGTGCTGGCAAAGAACACTGGAAGGACCACGGACTGCCCCAAAAGCCGGCTCTGTCTCGGAAGAAGTACAGTCAGCGTGCTCCTGAGAGGGAAGGGTCGTGAGACTTGGCCTCACATATTTTGGACATGTTGTCAGGAGAAGAGACCAGTCCCTGGAGAAGGGCGTCATGCTTGCTAAAGCGGAGGTGACAGCGACCAAAGAGGGAGAGCCTGGACAAGAAAGACTGACCCAGTGGCAACACTGGGCTCAAACATCATACAACTGTGAGGATGGCGTGGCCGGGCAGCAGGGTTCATCTTGGGCTTAGGGTTGCTATGAGCCCGAACTGACTCCACAACATTCACAGAGTTAGCCTCATAGCTAGCCCAAGGCAGGGATGGAAATCTCGGCGTGTAGGGGTGTAAGCAAGCTCTTCAGAAGTCCCAAGTGGCTTTGCACAAAGCTTAAATTTTGCTTACAATGGGTTAAAGCTTCTAAAGTGTTTCGGTGAGCTGAAATACCTCTTCTGTCCTACTGTGTCAGGAGCGCCTTATCCCGAATGAGCATTTCTAAACTAAAGACTGACACATACGCAGACTGCAGCCTTCAGGCAGTTGTTTTGGGAGGCCATTCGTATTTTTTTTGTCTTTTAGCAAAACAACTATTAAGAAGCCATGCTTCTAAGTAAAGGGTTTTTCTTTTTTTATTTATTAATAAATCATTTTATTGGGGCTCATACAACTCTTATCACAATCCATACATACATCAGTTGAGTAAAGCACCCTTATACATTCATTGCCCTCATCATTCTCAAAATTCGCCTTCCACTTGGGTTCCTGGAATCAGCTCATTTTCCTTTTTCCCTCCCCCTCCCTCCCCGCTCCCCACTCCCTCATGAACCCTTAATAATTTATAAATTATTATTTTATCTTATCTTACACTGCCCGACGTCTCCCCTCACCCACCTTCCTGCTTCGTTTTTCTTTTTTAATCATTTTATTTGGGGCTCGTTCAACTCTTACCATAATCCATCCATCCATTCATTGTGTCAAGCACATTTGTACATATGTTGACATCATTATTCTCAAAGCATTTGCTTTGTACTTGAGCTCTTGGTATCAGTTCCTCATTTTTCCCCTCCCTCCCCGCTCCCTACTCCCCGATGATCCCTTGATAAATTTATAAATTATTATTATTATTTTGTCGTATCTTACACCATCCAACATCTCCCTTCACCCACTTCTCCACTGTCCGTCCCCCAGGGAGGAGGTTATATGTAGATCCTTGTAATCTGTTCCCCCTTTCTCCCTCATCTTCCCTCCACCCTCCTGGCATCGCCACTCTCACCACTGGTCCCGAGGGGTTCATCTGTCCTGGATTCCCTGTGTTCCAGTTCCTATCTGCACTACAAAAGATCCTCGCCGGCCCAGTATGGGCAGAAGAACAATGCTCACCAAGTGCATACAGGAGACTGCCACATCGAACAACTCCACCCAGAGACCACCAACGGGAAGATAGCTCCCAAGATAACAATGGCTCAACAATGGAAAGATGGCAAAATGAACCACAAACACACAGGCACAACCCGTGGAAAAGAAATGGCGGTAGGAAAACAGCCAACAGAGGAGGGATAAAATGGCACTACAGAGTCCACAGATAGATGTAATAACCATTCGTATTTTTATTGGGGCGAACCTCACACCACTCTCATCGACATTTCAGGAGACTCAGAGAAGTTAAATACGATGACCAAGATGACTTAGCTGACTAATGGCCGCCGGGTTCACGCCTTCATCTATCTGCTGCCAAAATGCTTTGTTTGTTTATTTGCTCACCCACCCACCCCCCTCTCTCACCGTGGACAGTCACAGTCTCCCGAGCTGATAACATTGTGTGTTCCTGACAGTTGAGAGAGGTGGATGGTTGGTGTTGGTGAGGGGTGCACTCAACCACACAGGGATAGACAAGGAGGAGGTGGAGGGTCCTGGGGAAGCTCCCAGACTTTCCCGTCTCACAAGCAGGGGGCAGGAGCCAGGCGTGGGGTGAGAAGTTGTGGGCAATGCCTACCTGATACCTAACTCACGGAGACGTCCATATGAGGTTCTATAAAGAATCGTGCTCTGCCTCTCACTGACCCCATGGCTTGACCACAGCGAATGCTTCCGTTAACCATAGCCTGGCCCCAGTAGTCAGCCCAAGTCTCTCCATCCCTGACATTCAGCCTCTCTTGTTTTTCTTTGGGTAAAAATGTAGTCATCACATACCATTTCAACCATGTCTACATGTCAAACCCAACGATCTTCTTCAAGTTGTGCAAACACTCTCATCGGCCTCCACAGTGTTCAGCCGCCATTTACTTAATAAGGTCGTTTCGGTTGGAAGAAGACCACAGCTCCTACCCTATGTTTTTTATGTTCTCATGCATTTCTCAGAATTGAATAACAATATCAGTTAAGTATTTGGTGTTCATATTAATAAAGAATACAGAAAGGATATGGGAAATTGATTTCAATTTCATGGATCACAAAAAACCCAACCAACCAAACAAACTTTCAAGTTACATGGAAACCCAGCAGGAAATAGATCATCTTGGCCTTTGAATTTGAAACTGTTAAAAAAAAAAACTCATCAAAACTCATACAAATTTGAACACAGGATTTATTCTGAGAATATAGGAATTCTTCTACATTCATATAAAAGCCAAAATTCACCCCCCCTACCATTGAGTTGATCCTGGCTCATAGCACCCCTCGATGGGATTTCTGAGGCTATAACTCATCAGTAGGGAGTCCAGCTCAATGTAAAGAAGGCCAAAATCCTCATGTCGCCAATAGTCACATCGTGATAAATGGAGAAGAGATTCGAGTTGTCAAGGATTTTGTCTTGCTTGGACCCACAGCAGCCTGGCGTGCGACCACTGTGCCACTCAGTCTCTTCCCACGGAGCTACTGGCGGAGTCTGAATCAGGACGTTTCAGTTGACAGCCTAACATTTCCCCCGCAGCCCCGCCCCCAGGACTTCCTTGAAGGACCTCACCGAGTGCCATAGAGTGGGTTCCAGTGCATCGCGATTGATGCATTGATACATTTCGGAGGCTGTAAGTCTTTATGGGAACAGACAGCCTCATCTTTCTCCAATGGAGCAGTTGGCAGGCTTGAAGCACAGATCTTTTGGTTAGCATTCCGACACCTAACCCACACACTGGTGAGCAATTCCATTCCCAGGCATGTCTTCGAAAGACTTGAAAGCAGAGGCTCCCCAGAGAGCTCTCTGCAGTGTAATTCACCAGCGCACAATGAGAGAGCTGGCCCGAAGCCCATCAACAGGTGAAGGGTGAACCAGATGTACAAGCAAGGAAGTAATCCTCACCTTCCCAGAGTCATCTCATCGCGACCGTATGCAACAGGGTAGAACTGCCCCTGTGGGTTTCCAGGACTGTATCATTTTACAGGGGTAGAAAGCCTCCTCTTTCTGCCGAGGAGTGACTGGTGGTTTTGAACAGCTGACCTTGTGGTTAGCAGCCCGGTGTGTAACCACTCACGAGTGAACTCATTCTTCTTTTTCCAGAAAAGGAAGCGTGTGGGCACCTGGTCTTTGAGAGCTCCGAGTTCCAAATCCCTCAGATTGAGGGCCGTATCAAATCCACATCTGTCCTCTGATGGAGAAGAAAGGTGCTTGCGTCTGTTTGCCTGGGGCCACCACGGTTAAGTCTTCCTTTTTCAGAGGAGTCAATTGAGTGCTTGACAACACGAACATTTTCATTCCCAGGTGCTTGTCACCCCTCCCAGATATTTGTAGGAGATGGAATTCATGTTTCTTGCGTACTCTTTTTCCTCCATTTCCCCATGAACTTCTCGAACTCCCCTCCTAGGTGTACAATAAAAAATGCTGTTTAAATAAAAAATTTTCAAAGGAGTTTTGCGGTCCTGATACCCGCTTTGGCATGAACGAACCCTAAGATCATGCTGTTGGATTAAATTAGTGAGACACAAAGGAATAAAATTGCAGGGTACCATTTATTTTCATTTTAAATATCCAAAATAGGGCAATGGATAGAGTCCAAAGTTCATTCTTGGTTGACTGGGGGTGAGAGAAAGAAGTACATGGTGTGGGGTTTGGGGGAAGCATGATCCAAAGGGGCATGGAGCCTGTGCTCGGGATGATGGAGAATTTGGGGCGGCATGGTAGCCTAGAGTTGCACAACCAGGGAAAGATAAGCAGTGCCACCGAACGGAACAGGCCGGGACGGTGGAAATGACATTCAGTCGTGGGTACAGGTTGCCCCAACTATGAGGTAGTTGAGTTCTAATGATGAACTACACTTAGAAAAACCAAACAAATAAAAACATCAGTGCCAACTCAGACTGTAACTCTGCGCACAGGAGTAGAAAGCCCCGTCTTGAACCCTCGGGGCGGCTGGCGGTTTGGAACATCTGACCTTACACATAGCAGGCAAACTCATCGCCGCTAAGTCACCAAGGTACCTGGAACTACACTTAGGACTGTCATCCTATTTTCAATCATCTTATCGTGAGTAGTATGGCCCACAGACTCAGGCGTGGCAGTGTGCCCTTTTTCAAGATTGTCATTCTCCGTTGTTCCCTCGTCAATGCTCAACATCACGGCTTACAGCTCAGAACCCGGACACAGGGTGGAGGGACGGAGTGTGGAGGGAGAAGGGGAGGCGAGAAGCCGTCAAAGTTTTACAACGCAAGGACGAGCTGGAGGTTTGTGTTTTGTTTTGTTTTTCGAAAGGACATCCAGTTGCCTGACGATTTGGCCCCAGAGGCCGGCGGCTTGGCCGGAGTCGACAGGTACCCCTGGGAAGGAGTGAGGTGCTACCTCTAAACCTAGGAAGGGAGGAGAACAGGAGCATTCGGGCAGCACTCACTCATTTCTGACTAGAAGAGCCCCCACCTTCCCAGAGATAATCCAGAACCTTCCGCAGGTGGCGTTTTCGCTCACACGCCGACCAAATGCCGCCTTCCTCCGGCTCTTCACTGGCCGAGTAGATGTTGATGGGTTGTGTGTGTGTCTTTGTGATGTATTCAAATATATTTGTGCGTGCAGATGAAGGCTTCCAGGTCCCACACCCAAACCGAGACCCGATGTCTACAGATACTTCTCATGAAGGGTGGTAATAACGGAAACACAAACTATGAGGAACTTGACTGACGTCAGAACCCACTGAGGACGGAGGCCTCAGAACAAAGCCCTGTCCTAAGAGACTCGAATCATAAATAAAGGTAACGTGTGCTCACGGTGCTTGCTGTTTGAACCCGGCCTTTCCTCCCCACGGCCTGCTTCGCTGGGCGGCCGCAGGCCCCTCTTAGTCCAATCCAAGTGGGGGTGAGCCGTGCCGGCAAGCCACATGCCCTGCGGATAGAATAGGACGCCGTTGGTGAACTCAAGGTTCCAAATGAGAAGGATCCCGGCGCCCGGCAGGGCGATGTCCAGTGAACGTACTGATGGGTGGTGTCACAGAACGCCTCCCAGTCAGTGCCAGTCAGTAGAGCTTTTTGGCGTCTTCCAGAAAGCAGCCGCTGATGCAGACCAGGAGTATGGTCTTGATCCGAAGGCTGCCAATGCCACAGGGAAGGCAGCAGGTGAGGGAGCTGAAGGCCACTCACCTGGCCATTTTCCTCTCATGACGTGGCACACGGCTGGATCAGGAACCCAGGCAAGCACGAATGTAAATGAAGCCATTAGCTATAGAGCTAGCGGACTGTTAGCAAGCCAAGAAACCCATGCATCCTAAGGACTCTTAATAAAAACCAGAGTTCATATGAGACCGTTCCCACTGCAGTGCCCCGGCGGCGGTTCCCGAAGTACTGTCACCAGGACTACAGAGGCTCCAGGATGCTCTCAGTGACAAATCCAAAGAGTTTGCCCAGATCATCAAAACTGGTCGTACTTATACCCAGGATGCCGTTCCACTTACTCTTGGACAGGGATTTCTGGTTATGTTCAGCCAGCAAGGCACGCAATGGTAAAAACAGAAGCTGTGCTCCCACGAATCCACGGGCTCGCAGCTGGGAGGCCCTGCGGTGGGTCCCGGTTTAAATACTAGAGTCCCCTCAAATGTGGCTGCAGTCAGTCACAGGCTTGCCTTTGATCTCAGCTGAGTGGGTGACGCCCGCAGATAAGCAAAGTCATTTAAATATGTTTATAATGAAACAATCCTGTTTGTCAAAATAAAACACAAGAAAAACTCGCTGTTTTTCTCAAACACAAATGGATAAGCTTTTAAGGAAATTCCTATTGAACTCGACTGTCCTCCAGCAGAGCAATTTGATCAGTATGATGTCATAGAAATATATATTATATAACAGAAAACCAAGATAGACTCTGTCTTGAAGTGGCTTGGGAAAAAATTCTAAGATAAATATTTGTTTAAAAAAATAATTGAAGCAACAAAGTCCACATGGAAGAACACACCAGCCTGTGTGATCGAGTGGTCCCGAAGGGATAAGTTATCAGGCATCAAAGAACAAAAAAATCATATCATTGGCTGCACACCTCCATAATAGGATCGCTGAAGACAAATGGGTGCATAGCAAATGTGGTGAAGAAAGCTGATGGTGCCCGGCTATCAAAAGAGATAGTGTCTGGGGTCTTAAAGGCTTGAAGGTGAACAAGTGGCCATCTAGCTCAGAAGCAAAAAAGCCCACATGGAAGAAGCACACCAGCCAGTGCGATCACGAGGTGCCAAAGGGACCAGGTATAAAGGCATCATGCAAAAAAAAAAAAGATATATGTGTGTGTGTGTATATATACCATATTGAATGAAGGGGGAAGTGCAGAGTGGAGACCCAAGGCCCAAGTGTCGGCCAATGGAGATCCCCTCATAGAGGGGTTTAGGAGAGGAGATGGGTCAATCAGGGTGCGAGGTAGTACCGATGAAGAACACAGCTTTCCCTCAGATCCTGGATGCTTCCTCCCCCCAACTACCATGATCCGAATTCTACCTTGCAGGGCCGGATAGGGCAGAGGTTGTACACTGGTGCATATGGCGGCTGGAGGCACAGGGAATCCAGGGTGGATGATACCTTCAGGACCAGGGGTGTGAGGGGCGATGCTGGGAGAGCGGAGGGCGAGTGGGTTAGAAAGGGGGAACTGATTACAGGGGTCCACGTGTGACCTCCTTACTGGGAGAGGGACGGCAGAGAAGGGGGGGGAGGGAGACTCCAGATATGGCAAGATATGACAAAATAACGATGTATAAATTACCAAGGGCACATTGGGAGGTGGGAGTGGGGAGGGAGGGGAAAAAAAAAGAGGACCTGATGCAAAGGGCTTAAGTGGAGAGTGAATGCTTTGAGAATGATTGGGACGGGGAATGTATGGATGTGCTTTATACAATTGATGTATGTATATGTATGGATTGTGATAAGAGTTATATGAGTCCCTAATAAAATGTAAAAAAAAGAATGTACAAATGTGCTTTACACAATTGACATATGTATGGATTGTGATAGGAGTTGTATGAGCCCCTAATAAAATGATTTAAAAAAATAAATAAAATAAAGACAGCTCGGTGGCTTGTGGGATGAGCTGGGACGGCCCCGAGGAGTCCTTGGCGTTGGACTTGCGCACTGTGCACGCTTGCTTCTGCGGCGGTGACGGCTCAGTGGGCGATTCTCACCTTCCAGGCAGGAGCCAAGTTTTTCCTGTACGGATGTGCCTCAGCTGAGGCTACCGCCAGCCAGGTGTCGGCTTGTGTGTGTGCTCTGTTCCAGCAGCGAATGGGTTTCAGAGAAGCCTCCAGAATGCCACAGGTGAAGACGATGACAGTGGGCCACCGGGTCTGAGAACCAGCCAACGAGCTGGGACCAAGAGGGTGAGACCGACCCCACACCCTCCCAACCAAGTGCTGAGAAACCGAGGGAAGCAGACATGGGGGAGCTCCGGGACCCGGGCTTCTCAGAGAAGGCTCAGCAAGCAGAGCCGACACTGAGCATATGACGCACATGGAGGAAGCCCACCGGCCGGAGACTCAGCTGCCCACTGGCCTGGCGCCTGGTGGCCACCTTGAACGACGGCAGACGGCGTTCAGCAGGATCCAGGCAGCCTGCTCAGCTCACCCAGGCTGCACATCACCCAGGTCCCTGATGGGTGCCCAGAGGTGCGTCCCCACCGCCTCCCTCCATCCATCCACCTGGAGGCCAGCCAGCCTCCTGACGCTCTGCTGGGCAGTGCCAGTGGACTTCTTCCTTGTCTTCCTCTCTACAACTGCCCCGCCCTTAATGTTATATTCGCTCCACCTCCACACGCCCTTTGAGGTCAAAAGGGCAGCATTTGCCCAGTGGTAGAACTCAGCTGGCGGAAGTGAAGGGAAACGGTTTGTGCAGCAGGGGGGAGGTGGGGTGGGAGCGGGGTGCTGTTGCATTGTGGGAATTGCAGTTGATGTTTCGTAACAAAATGTGCATGAATTGCTGAATGGGAAACCCAGCTGCAATACAATGGAACAGAAGGTGGAAGGGAGGGGGGAGAGCAGGTGGAAGGCGAGCCTGGCCATGGGGAGGGCACGGGATCCGGCAGCGTTGTGTCCCCTTCTTGTGCCTGGGGCTGTTCAATATCAGGGGTCAGCTGCACATCCACTACCATCGCTCCTCCCCTCCCCTTCCACCACTGAGTTTCCTCTGTGTGGACCCTTCACCTTCTCTGTGTGGACCCTCCACTGGCTCATTCCACGGCGGCAGGGCTAATGGCTGCACTTGGCAACCACCTTCCTAGTCTGGAAGAGCCCCCTCCCTGTGACCAGTGGGCTGATAGATCAGCGCAGGCCAGAGCCTTCCTGCCCCCAACAGAGTCCCTGTGCTGAAGAAGACGGGGCCGGGTCCTGTGGGATCCAGGATGTCTCAGAAAGGTTGGGAGGGACAGAGAGCAGTATTTCCCAGCAAAGGGGTAGCAGGGGTGGGTAGAGGGGGCTAGGCAGGGAGAGCAGAAATGGTCTCCTGAGGGAAGCAGGGACACGGTCTAAGCTCTCTGAAGCTTTGAGGACAGAAGTGCCTACCACACGTTGGTAGCTTTGTTGACCCACACAAGTTTGTGCTTTCACATTTAGGAGGCACCCACTCCAAATCCAATCCAAACTCACTGCCACGGGGTCGATGTTGACTCATAGTGACCCTATAGGTCAGGGTAGAACTGCCCTTGGGGGTGTCCAAGACTCTAATGTGTTATGGGAGTAGAAAGCCTCCCTTTGCTCTCAAGGAATGGCTGGTGGTTTTGAACTGCTGACCTTGCGGTTAGGAGCCCAATGCATCGCCTACAATGTATGCCAGCAGGGCTCCTTGTTGAGAAGGCACAGTGTTGGAATTCAGGGGGGTAACTCCAGGGCAAAGCTGCGTCTCTGTGTCCATTTAGGGGGAAGGCCCTTGTCCTTGTCCTCGGAGGTCTCCATGGGGCAGGGCATCTGTCTCCCCATCTGCTTGCTTTGTCTGTTCCCTTTATGTCCCAGACGTGGATCCAGACACACCCAACAGGAACCCTTGCTGTTACACGAGAATGTAACAAAGACAGCGCGACCCTAGTTCGGGTTGTAACCAGAGGTCTAGGGGTGGGATCGACAACACGATGCAGTGCAGTGGAGGCACTGTGCCCCTCGCTGCCCACGGGGCTCCCAGCTGCCCACGGGGGCCCCCGGCACGGTGATGTCTCACCACTCAGTCCGTGCAGAGATACATGGCTGCGGCCCGCCCTTTCCCAGAGGGCCTTGAGCTGTTCATTGTGAGGGGCAGAGAAGGGCATTCCTTTCCTGGGGACACACAGGGGCCCCCACCTTTGGTATTGTGTGTGACACAGACTAACAATGCCCGCTGGAGATCTACTGGGTGCTGGACACTGTGCCAATGGCTTTATTGGAACCTCGGTCTTCCATCAAGAGCCCTGGTGGTGGAGTAGGTTGGCGTTGGATGCTGCTAGCCACAGGGTCAGAAGTTCGAAATCACCAGTACCTCTGCGGGAGAAAGGGGAACCTTTACGGCCTTGGAAACCCACGGGGGTAGCTACACTCTGTCCTAGAGGGTCCCTGTGAAAAGGCCCCCTGTGGGAGTTATAGAATAGTCAATTTAAGGATTAAGTGTGTAGGGGTGGAGTCTAGCCTGTCAATCAGGTCACAGCCAATGAGGCTTCTGCATGGGCATAACCTTCCCCTAAAGATTCTGGGAATTCCAGTTTTTCCTCCTTGGAGGGAGTGGGAGACTCTCTGCTCACACCCTGGGAGACATAGCATCTGACAAGACACATGGACACACACACACACCCCCGCCCCCCCCCCCCCCCCGATGCATCCCTGGGTGCTGGAGAAGCCACTTTACCAAGCAGGATGCCCTTCTCCAGGGACAGGTCCATGAGGCCAAGTGTGCTGAGTAAAACTGCTCTTGAGCATTTTCAGTAGCTGACTCGGCCAGGCCTTTTGTGGGACAGAAAACCACACTTGGCTATTTGTCTCTGGCTTCTGAAAGCAGTGAGAGCAATGAAGGTGCTCTGCTGTCTGTGGTGTAGTAGTTATGCTGTGGGCTGCGATCCACAAGGTTGACAGTTCAAAACCACCAGCTGCCCCAGAGAAAGACAGGGCTTTCTACTCCCGGAGGCAGTTACGCCGTTAGAAACCCACAGGGGCCATTCTTCCCTGTCCTGTGGGGTCGCTGCCAGCGAGTTGGCATCAGCTCGATGGCAGTGAGTTTGGTCTTTCTAAAGGATCCCTGCTGCCCCAGGGGGTTAACGGTTTGGCTGTCAACCCAAAGATCGAGGGGCAGTTGGCAGTTTGAATCTGCCTGCTGCGCTGGAGGGAGAAGGATGAGGTTGTCTGCACCTGTAAATAACGACATAGAGCCTTGGGAAGCGGAAGAAATTCTGCCCTACGGGGTTGCTTTGAGTCAGAATCGACTTGCTGGCCACGGGCAGGGGCTTGAGGTGTTTTTCTAAAGGCAGAAGTCAGACTCCATATGTGGCCGAGTAACTGCTGGAAGCAGGGAGCAGGGAGCAGGAGGCCGTCGTCCTGAAAATTCATCAAGCCATTGTCTCCAGTCTCTCCTGCCACTCTCCCAGGAATGGCCCAAGTGGATGGCTCTCGTTGTTGTTCTTGGGTGCCCGGGGCCCATTGTCACCCCAAGTACAGCAGAGAGAAACACCACCTGATCCTGCACCCTCTTCACACTCGTTGCCGTGGTTGAGCCCGTGGTTGCAGCCACCGTGTCAGTCCATCTCATCGTGGGCCTCTCTTTTTCGCTGTCCCTCTGCTTTACCAAGCACGGCCTTCTTGCTCATGTGCTCCCTCTCGGAGTGGCTGAGAATCGACTCCTTTTGGGTGCAGTGACTGTGCATTCTTTCCATCTTCTCTGGAGGCTTCTTGCATCGGTCTCGACTTTGTCCTCGAGTTTAAGATACGTGGAGTGTGTTCTTCCGTTTCAGCACCCCAACTCTCGTGGGTGACGTCCACAAGCGGAAACCTGCTCACTCACCTCCAGGGAGGCTGGACGTCTGAATTCAGAGTGGCAGCTCTAGAGAGAGGCTGTATCTCTCGGTTCTAGCGGAGGATCGTGGCCTTTGCTCAGCGTACATGGGCTGGTGTTTCTCAGAGGATCCTGTGTGCCTGGGCATCTTGCTTCTCTTGGGTCTAGGACAGTGGTTCTCAGACTGTAGGTCGTGACCCCTTTGGGGGTCAAACAACCGTTTCACAGGGGTCATCCGATTCATAAGAGCAGCAAAATTACAGTTGTGAAGTAGCAACGAAAATCATTTCATGGTTGGGGCCGGGGGTCACCACCACATGAGGAACGGTATGAAAGGGTCGCGGAATTAGGAAGGATGAGAACCTCTGGTCCAGCAGGTTCTCAGCACAGGGACTCTGTACCCAAGGACGCACTCCCGTCCCTGCTCTTCTTTCTTGGTGGAACTGAGGTTCCCCCCCCCCCCTCTGCTCACTTCTCTCTCCTTGCGCCTCCTTTAAGGCTGTGACCCAAGTGGGATGTGTTGTTATCAGGTACGCTGCCTGGTCCTGGGCCACTCCCATGGCCATTGTTATGCTGAGCCCATCGTGTGGCTGCTGTGCCGGCCAGCTAGGCCAGATCGCTGAGGGCCTTCCTCTTTTCTGCTGCCCATCTACTTGACCAAGCATGGTGTCCTTCTCCAGGGGCTGGCCTCTCCTGACAACATGTCCAGAGGACCGTGTGTGAGACCAAGGCTCGCCATCCTTGCCTCCACGCAGCATTTTGGCCGTGCTTTTTCCAAGGCAGCTTTCTGTGTTCTTCGGACAGTTCTTTCAATAGTCTTCTCCATCATTCAAATTCATTAGTTCATTCTCGGTTCTTTCATTCGTTCACTGCTCAGCTTTCACCTGCATAGGAGGTGGTTGACAGCACCCTGGTTCAGTCCTCCAAGTGACCTCTGTGCTCCTTAGAATTGAAAAGCTGAAAAGAATTTTTTTAATTGAAAGATCATTTTATTGGGGCTCGTACATCTCTTCTAACAATCCATACATCAGTTGTTATCAAGCATATTTGTACATATGTTGCCACACGAAAAGCGGCTTCTTTGAGGGTAGATTTCCTTGTGGCTGAGTTGTGAATTTCTAGACCACAGCTTCCAACCCCCAGAGGAATCCTTCCTCATTAACCAATGCAGGCTAGGACTCCCAACACGGAAAGTGGAGGCTAGGGCCAGCAGATTACAAACTAGAAGACCACACTGGGGATCATGGTCTAGCCGAGTGGACATAGATTTTGTTCTTGTGGTGAGGAGCTCTTGAGTCAGTTCCCACTCACGGACCCCTTGGACAAGGGAAGGAAACATTTCCCGGTCCTGAGGCAGAAATACATATATTTCAGGGTGGGGGCACTTTAATCCATGACAGTCATGCATATTCATTGAAGCCACGGTGATTAGGCACCCTAAACATTGGGGCTCTCTCTCTTGGGACTTCCTGCAACAGTGAGAAGGAATGGCCCGGCCCTGGGGACAATGGGGGAGCCCTTTCCCAGGACTCCCTGATATGGCCCCTCCCTGTATGCCCCTTGGCTGTAATAATTGGGTAACTGTAAGTACTACAGCACCATGGAGTCTGAGTCTGGAGACCCTTAGGACGGAGAAGAACTGGACCCGTGGATTCCCAAGTCTGCAACGAGCAACCAGCCTCATGGTTCTCCCTCTGAGCAGTTACTGTCTGCAAACACTTAATCTTTTCTTTAAAAAAATCATTTTATTGGGGGCTCTTATAATTCTTATAACCATCCATCCATCCATCCATTGTGTCAAGCACATTTGTACATGTCACCATCATTTTCAAAACATTTTTTGTACTTGAACCCTTGATAGCAGCTTATTTTTCCCTCCCTCCTTCATGAACCCTTGATAATTTATCTTTTTTTTTTTTTCATGTCTGACACCAACCACTGTTTCCCTTCATCCACTTTCTTGTTGTTTGTCCCCCCCCCCCAGGGGGAGGGGCTGTTATAAGTTGATCATTGTGACCAGTTCCCCCTTTCTCCCCCCACCTTCCCCTTCCCCTCCTGGTATTGCTACTCTCATTATTGGTTCTGAGGGGTTCATCTGTCCTGGATTCCCTGTGTTGCAAGCTCTTATCTGTACCAGTGTACGTGCTCTGTTCTAGCCGGATTTGTAAGGTAGATCTAGGGTCATGATGCAGGTGGGGATTAAAGTAGTAGAGGAAATTGTATGTTTCTTCAGCAGTCATGTCAGAAAGTGAGCATCCCAGAATGCCAGATTTATTAGAACAAAGTGTTCTTGCACTGAGGGAGTACTTGAGGGCCAATGTCCATCGGCTACCTTGATACTTAACATATAAATAGATATAGATTTCCCTATCATTATATATAAATATATTTACATATGTATGTACCTGCATTTAGACCTTTATAAATGTCCATTGCCTCCTAGTTCTTGCTTCTATTTCCTTTTACTTTCCTCTTGTCCCACTATCCTGTTCTACCATCATTCAGCTTTCATTGATTCCTCTTGGCGACGTTGCACTTGATCAAGACCCACCAGGCATCCCATGCCCTTCTCGTCATAGATTTTAGATCACTTGTTGTTCCTTTGTCCCTGGGTTTATTGGCTTCCCCACTTCCTTTCCCCCACCTTCCCCCCTCTCCTGTGCTCCACCCCGCCCCCCGCCCTGAACCATCGGTCCGTTGTTTTCTCAGGATTGTTTATCCTGTCTATCTTATCTAGACATGCAACAACAAGAACACCAAAGCAAAACAAAAACAAACAAAAAAAGAAAAACAGCAACATCAAAAAAGAAAAGCCTATAAATAGTTCCAGGTCTGTTTGTTGACCTTTATGTGTGTTTTCCAGTAGAGTCTGGGATGCCATGCCCTGCCACCACTAAGTCTACTATTTCTACTATGAAGTCCAGTATTTCCTGGGGACTTCATTGCTTTGCTCCCCTTGCTGCTCTGATGCACGCCCTTAGTGTTCCCCCAGGGGGGTGGGGTCATATTGGGCACAATTTCCACACAGCGTCTCCAGTGCTGTTCCCCATAGCGCTATGGGTCAGTGAGGGACCCACCATGTCTCCTGGTAGGGCCGGCCCTATGGTCCTCTCTATGCACTGACTGCTCTGAGCAGGAATATCGTCCTCAGGGCTTGGTGGGCCAGGATGCGTTGTTCCACTCTCTTTCTTCTTCCCTCTTCCAAGTTTGCTCTTGTGTACTCGGAGCAGATGTACCCCCCTCCCAGAGCTGTAGCTGCAGTGCAGTCCTCTGTAGCGCAGTCTTCTGGGGAGGGGGCCCACGTAGCTGGGATTGGGGCCGGCCCCGCCAAGCTGTTCATCTTGAGGTTAGCTGCCCATGGTGTGACCCACGTCACACCACCAGGGCTCCTTAAGCACAGGCCAGAGGGTCTGAATGATGTGAGCCGTTCTACCCAGGCCCCCCACGGGCAAGGAGCCGGCAGGAGCTGGCAGTACAGAGCTAGCTGACTTGTGCTGGGTGACGAGTGGGTCCAGTACTTCTAGCTGTGATAAGAGACAGGCAGGGGCTTGCTGGCTGTAACTCAGGGCATTGCATGGGCCCTCCAGTCTATGGCACTCCCAGATGCCCTGGCCGCAGGTCACCAGTTCAGTTAGGCTATGGGAGAGAGTCTTGCCTTAGAAGTAGCTGGGACAAGGAACAGAAGGTGGAGCTTGCCCATCCGGCCCCTCCTAGAGGGTCTCACCTATCTTCCAAGGACACACTTCTGGGTAGATTCGAACCTCCAGCTTTCGGAGCGCCGTTTGCTTCACCCAGGACCGCCAGAGTTGGTACAAGATCTGCGACATCCTGCAGCTTGCCCAGCCAGGGGCCCTCTGCCAAGAGCACTGGCTAGCGTCACTGCCATGAGATTGAGGCTGACGCACTGCGACCTTATAGGGCGGGGGTAGGGCTGCCCCTGTAGGTTTCCGAGACTGTCACTGTACAGAAATAGAAAGCTCCGCCTCGACTTTCTCCCGCGGAGCACCTCAGGGTTTCAAACTGCCGACCTTGCCGTTAGCAGCACAAGGCGTCACCCACCACGTCACCAGGGATCCTTGACAATAGAGACGATTCACAGGAAAGGACTGGTAAACTATTAATAAAGAACGTTAACTGGCATCAGAAGAAATCCTAGAATCGTTTTTGAAAACCCCTTCACGTAGGCTCCAGTTGACGCCTTCGGTTTGGAGAAGGGCAGCCGGCGGGCAGCGCGGGCAGCGGGCTGGGGGCCAGAGGTACGGTGGGCTCGGCCCCGCCGGCAGGGCACGCATGGTCCCGGCCACGGCCCAGCCGGCGGTTCCAATAGGCTGAGAGGCCACCCAGCCTTGGGCAGACGGCGGCCTGGTGGGGGGCGCCCAGATGGGAGAATCGCAGATTGGGGCGCGTCGCTGCCCGCCCCGCCCGGCCCGCGCCCGGGTCCGCTAGGGCCGCGCGGCGCGCTCATTGGTAAACGGGCTGTTGACGCGGCGGAGGGGCCGGGCCTCGGGCGGCGGGCGCGCGGGGGGCGGGGGCGGGGGCGGGCACGGGGCAGCGCGCGGCTGGGGAAACCGCGCGGGCTCCGCCTCCCGCGCTCCATTCACTCCGCGCGGGCAGGTGTGAGCGGCCGATCAACTGCCGGACGGCGCGAGCGCGGGGGGCGCGGGCAGCTGGCATCCGTTAAGCGCACCTTCTCCTCCTGCTCGCCACGCAGCGCAGCGCGCTGGGCCGCCCGCCCCTCCATCCATTCGTCCGTCCGGGCGTCCATCTGCCCACCCGCGGTTCTCCCGCATCTCCTCGGCTCGGTGAGTGCCCGGTCCCCCACCGGCGCCCGCGCAGCGCCCCCGGGCAGCGCCCCGGGCTGGGGTCACCTTGGAGAGGCCAGGCGCCGCGTGGGGCGGCGGCAGGGAGCGTGGAGGGCCCAGCGCAGGGGACCTGGCCCTCTTCGGGGTGGCCCCGCGGCCGGGTGGCGGGCAGGGGCGGGCTCGGGGCGTGCACGCGGGGCCGGTGCCCATGCGGCTGTCGCCTCCCTTGGAGTCCATTTTGGTTCCCTGAAGGCGCGGCGTGGTGAATGATGCAACACCGATCAGAGTCAGCGTGGGCCGCTGGCGGCTGGCGATGCCCGCGACTAGCAGCTGCCGGGGCCGGGGGCGCACGGGGTGGGCGCGGGACTGCATCCGGGCCGGACCCAGCACAGGGAGCCCGGCGCGCTGGCGGGCGGGCGCGCTTGCCTTACATGGCGCGTGGCACCACACCCCGCCCCGCCACGAGTCCCAGGGTGTGTCATCAGCCGCGCAGCCCCAGCCTTCCCAGAGGCCTGGAGGGTGGCGTGGCGGCAGGTGTCGGTGCTGGACTCGGCGCCGGCCACTCGCGTAGGCGTTGGTCCTGGCCCTGGCCCTGTTGCCCACCGCCTGGTTCCCCAGACCCCAGTTAAGCCCCGGCCGCGGGTCCTCTCCATGTCTAGGTCCCCAGGGTGACTTCGCGGAATTCCCCCATTGGTGGACTTCCTTGTGACCCGATTTGCCCTGGAAAAGGCCGCACGCTCCAAGCCTTCCAGATGGTCTGCAGTTGGAAGAACTTCTTCCGGCTGAATCCAGACACCGTGGGTTCATCCTGCCAGCCATGCAGCCTGTCCACTGGGCAGGGGGGCATTGACAGAATAGCACTTACAGCCCTGACCGCGCGCGCTTGCTCCCCCTGAGTCAGCGTGGGAGCCAGACAAGGGTTTGCTGTGTGATGGAGGCTGGGGTGATTGGGGTATCCAGACCTAGATTTCCGCCACACTTGAGGTCTTCCTCGCCAGTCCCCCAGAGTTGCTTTTTTTTTTTTTTCCCAGACATAGTTACAAGAGGAAACAGACCGGGGTTTCAGCCCAAAAGTACGAGGGCGTTTGGAAAAGGTCGTTGAAAATGTCCGTGGTCTCCATTAAAAAAAAGAAAATCCGTTCCTTCTTCAACTAAATGTTAACTGGTCCTGATAGAACTGATATAATTTATTGGCATTTCGCTGAGTTTTTTGTTTTGGTTCGGATATGTAGAAAACCCGAGGTATTTTTTAGCTGGTCTAGTGGAAATTACCACCATTTGAAAATTCACAGACCTGTTTGCCCTGACAGTAAAGGGAAGAATTTTAAGTCATCCAGCTAGGATGGGTGAGGCATCTGGGGCTTCGAAGTACAAGGTGGGAGGCTCAGCCCCCTGCAGCTGCTCGGAGGGAGACAGATGGACTCCTAGAAAGATCCTTTTGAGAACTCTAGACGGCAGCAGTGCCAACTCTGTCCTGTCAGGCTGCTGGCAGTTGGAGTCAACTTGGGGGGTAGTGTGGGCTTGGTTTCATCAGAGTGAGATTCGTGGAGTAGCGACACTAATAGACTCAGGCAGTTTTAAAGGTTTGCCCCCCGCCCCTTGGAGCATAGCCAGTCACCCGGGATGAAATTCCAAAGGGAGTGAAGGTGTCTTAAGTACCATACACAGGACGGAGCCCACAGCAACCAGTCACGGCCATCGAGTCTGTTCTGGTTATCGACGTTCGATAAGGTTTCTGAGACTGTCTGTCTTTTTCCCAGGGAGGACCTGAGGTTAGCAGCCAGCGCCTAAGCCGCGGTGCCCTCCCAGGGCACAGACATCCGTCATGTGCTTAGTTCCCCAGAGAGGGAAAAACTCAGACAACTCAAAGCTCACTGTCTTACAGTCGATTCCCACTCCAAGGGCGTCCCTGTAGAACAGAGGAGAGCTGGCCCTGTCATTTCCAAGGCTTCCAGTCTCTTTACGGGTGTAGAGAGGCTGAGGAGTGGCTGGTGGTTTCAGACGGCTGACCTTGCCGTTATTAGTCCTGCTCTTAGCCCACTGTGCCCCAGGTGTCCTTGGACCTTGAAAAGGGGGCCTGGGACGTAAGATCTGTGACCTCACAGCAGCAAACAAATCCCTCTCTGCCACTGAGTCAGCTGACCCAGAGCAGCCCTACAGTGCAGGTCGAAACGCCCCTGTGGGTTTCAGAGACGGGGAGCCCTTTTCGAGTATAGAAAGCTTCATCTTTCACCCGCAGGCTGGCTGGTGGTTTCGAACTGCTGACCTTGTTAACAGCCCAGCAGGTTAACTCCATCACCAGGGCTCCTGACGCCAGGATGGTTGAATGCTACCACACACACATTATCTTTGATGGAACGTCCCAGTGCCTGGTGGGATGAAATACACGTGTGGCCAGTGAAACCAAATGGTGAAGTGAATGATGTCGGAGGGACCGATTGATGTCAGAGGGAATCCCTTGACGTGGGCTCTTGCTGATCCACTGGGAGGGCCTTGAAGCAGGAATGGATGCTTTAGCTTGTCCTCCAAGCCTGGGTTAGCGGTCCTGTGTGACATCTGATTCCTCTTGGTCTTGTGGGCTCCTCACATCCCTATAAGTTGCTTATCGGATAAGCAGGTCCTTGTGAGGTGGCCTGGGGACCCCTTCTCCCACTCCCCTATTGCTGTAGACCAGTGGTTCTCAACCTGTGGGTTGCAATCCCTTGGGGGGAGGTGTCGAACGACCCTTTCACAGGAATCTCCCAATTCATGAAAGTAACAAATTTTACAGCTATGAAGTAGCAACAAAATTAATTTTGTGGTTGGGGGTCACCACCACATGAGGAACTGTATTAAAGGGTCGTGGCATGAGAAGGTTGAGAACCATTGCTGTAGACAATCAGGACTCGGGGTGACGAGCCACTGGAAGCAAGGATGGGTCAGCGTGTTTTTCTAGCGGCGATGGCTCCTGCAGTGTGGACAGTAGGTTCGTGGGGAGGGCGGGCCAGCAGAGAAGCCTGGAGAGGAGTGACAAGGTGACTGAGGGGAGGCATGTTGGGGGCCCTAGGGGAAGCCGGAGGTGGTTGGATTCTGGATATATTTTAAAGGAAGACACCACTGAGCTTGCTGGCACATTCATCGGGGGTGGGGTGGGGGGCCAGGGAGAGAAGAAAGTTGAATAGGTTCTTAGAATAGTTGCCACAGAGCCCCCAAGGCACTATGGCCTGGGTGTTGGGCTAGGTCAGTGGTCAAAACCCACCCACTGGCTGTTCTGAGGGAGGAAAAAAAAATATCAGTTCTCTGCTCCTGTAAAGATTTATACTCTTGGAAATGCTCTCTAGGCTTGCTGGGGGACTCAGCCCCCTGGCTGTAGGTTTGGCTTTGATCATTGTCATTTATAGCACAAACCTCGCTCTCCACCCCCTCACCCCCACAGGTAACTCTGGGGAACACACTGTAAGAACTTGGCATTGACAGCTGAGTGACTGAGGATTTGGCCTTTCACAGAGCCGTGTCTAATGACATTGCTGCTGCTGTTACTTGTGGTAGGGCCTGGGGGTGACCAGGGACAATGGAATGACCACCAGGGCCAGGAAGTCCTGGTCCTTCACCACTCTCACGGTTGCTACCCTGTAACCACTGTGTCCATCCATTTCTGTGGGGGTGGGGGTGGGGGGGTCCGCCTCCTCTTGGATGACCCTCCACTTTACCCAGCATGACACCCTTCTCCAAGGACCAGCCTCTCCTGACACAGTCTGTAAGACAAAGTCTCGCCACCCTCTCTAAGAGCATTCTGGCGGCACTTCTTTCGAGACAAACGTGTTTGACCTCCTGGCAGTCCCTGGTATGTTCAGCCTTCCGCACCAGCACCAGCATTAAAGTGCGTCAGTTCCCCAGCGCCAGTGCTCATTCAGTGTCCAGCCTTCACCTGCATAAGAGGCAACTGAAAGTACCACGGCCTGTGTGCGCAGGCGCATCTTAGTCCTCAGAGCGAGATGTCCTTGCTCTTCAGCACTTTACCGCGGTCTGTCTGTGCAGCAGATTTGCCCAATGCAGTGCATCCTTGATCTCTTGACTGCCGCTTCCATGAGCATTGGCAGTGGCTCCAAGCGAAATGAAATCCCTGACAGCTTCCATCTTTTCTCCACGTATGCTGCCTGTTGGCCCAGTGGTGAGGATTTTGGTCTCCCTTACATTGAGTCGTAACCCACACTGAAGGCTGCCATCCTTGATCTTCATCAGCAAGGGCTTCAAGTTCTCGCTTTCAGCAAGCAAGGTTGTGTCCTCTGCACATTGCAGGTTGATAGTGAGCCTCCAATCCTGAGCGCTGTAGTCTTCTTCATATAACCTACCTTCTCTGATGATTTGCTCAGCATCCAGCTTCATTAAGTATGGGGAGAGGATATCACCCTGACTCACACTTTTCCTGAGTTTAAACCATGCGGTAGTCCCTTGTTCTGTTCACACATCTGCCTCTTGATCCATTCACAGGTTCCCCATGAGCACCATGAAGTGTTCTGGAATTCCTGGTCTCCTCATTGTTGTCCTCAGTTGGTTTTGTGAGCCAGACAGTCGAATGCTTTTGCACGGTCAACGAAACACAAGTAAACATTTTTCTGGCATTCTCTGCTTTCAGCCACCTCAGCAATGGCGCCCCTTGTTCCATGTCCTCTTCAGAATCTGGACTGAACCTGTCAATATACGTCTGCAACCTTTGTTGAATTATCTTCAGCAGAACTTGACTTGGATTAGATAGGAATGATGTCGTCTGATCATTTCCACATGCTATGGGGTCACCTTTGTTTGGAATGGGCACAAGTAGGGGTCTCTTCCCCTCAGTTGGCCAATTAGCTAGCTGTCTTCTAAATTTCTTAGAATAGAGGAGTGAGTGTTTCTAGTGCTCCATCAGCTTGTTGAAACATTTCACTTCGTTTTCCATAAATTCCTGGCGCCTTGTTTTTGCCTCAGGGCTTCTATGCAGCTTGGACTTCTTCAGCGCCATTGGTTCTTGACCTTGTCCTACCTCTCTCATGAAGCGGTGGGATGGCTCCCAGGTCTTTTGGGTACAGTGACTTGTGAATTTCTTCTACTCGCGCTCTTTTTCTGAACATTCAATTTAAGTTAAAAAAATGTTAAAACGACTTTATGGACACATGATTCACATACCATGCAATTCAGTGTTTTAAATCTATTAAAAAGAGGTGTGTAATCATCGCCACAATCCGTTTGAGAATATGTTCTTCATTCTTGTACTCTATGATTAGCTCCCCAATTTCCTTCCAACCTCCCCCGCCAGGACCCTAAGAAACTAATAGTCTAGTCACTGTCTTTATAGATTTCCCTGTCTTGAGTTTTCATATGAAGAAAATCATGTCTCTCCCCTCCCCCCAATCCAACCATGGCAACAACAAGGAAAGGACAAGGACCAAGTACAACAAAAATAAACCACAGAGAAGCTCCCTCCAAAAGAAAGCAGAAAATAATCGAAACTAGCACAAATTGAAAGCGGGTCTCAGGGCAAGCCAATCAATCAATAGGAAGGTGTTAAATTTTAACGGAAGTGCAGCTGCATTAATCCACTTCCCCGTGCCCTCTGCCTTCTGTGACTAAGGCTATTCACGCCCCTGGTCAATGCCAGAGGGAAGTCACCTGCCAGCTTCCTCTTCTGACACTTCCTTCTCTCACCTGTATCCAAAGTCCCTCTTCCCTTCTCTTTTACATCTTAAAAGAGTGATTCCAGACTCTTCTAATTCCTAATTATTCCTCCTTAACATAACAGGAGCAGTGAACAAATGTCCCCAACCGTGATTATGGCTGCAGATCTTAGGTACTGAATCCACCAACCTAGCTCCCTGCCCTGGAGTGGATGGGGCGCTTCTACCGACCCCTGTGAGTTTTCAGCGACTGGAACTCTTTATTTACCGGAGTAGAAACTTTGGTCTCTCTCCTGGGGAGTGGCTGGTGGTTTCGAACAGTCGACCTTGTGGTAAGCAAATGCATTACCCACCAGGGCACCCTGTGACTCTTAGCTGCCACCTACCTACCTAATTGGATTGAGGGGATTCACCTGAATGAATCCACGTTCCTCAGTAGTGTTTCGTATCCGGGACCTTCAAAAGGTCCGAGGTTTGCTTCAGGCCAGGGAGGAAAAACAATTTTCATCTCAATTTCATTGTGGTGTCCCATTCTCCCAGCCCCCTTTCTTGGGGGATAGGAGCATCAAGTCTGATTCGTAGTGACCCCCAAAGGACAGCAGGATTTCCCCGTAGGGTTTTCTGAGACTCTACATCTTTCCTGGGGCACCCTGGTGGCACAACGGGTTAAGCGTTGGGCTGCCAGCAATTGGGGACCATCCTGTGGAGAAAGACAGGCTTTCCGAGGCTGCACATCTTTCCAGGAACAGACAGCCCCTTGGCTATCCCTGAACAGCACACCAACAGTGCCCTCAGGGTTTGGCAAATGTAGTGCCCTGGTGGGGGTGGGGGAGGGTCATCGGGACGTGGGGTCTGCACTGGGCCTCCGAGGCTCCTGCGGGGAAGGTCATGCCCCACCTGGCCTGGATCTGTCTGTGACCCTTGTTTCTGCCCCACTTCTGGGTCCTCTGTCCACAGCCAAGAGCATTAAGGCCTGTTGGGGTCCACTTGGCTGCACTGGGCAGGGTCACTATGGGCTCAAATTTCTGGGGTGGACCTGGCTGAGCTCATGGGAATGGGGAGCACCTTCCTGAGGCCCCAGACCCACATGTTGATCTTGGGTTTGGCTTCTGAGGAGCCTTGGTGGCTCAGGGGTCCGAAAGGCACAGCCTGGGCTGGAGGGCAGTTGTACTTGGCACCCGTGGGGTTGTGGGGAGTCGGAATGGACTCCAGTATGGGGAGCAGAGCTCACTGCCCTTTCTCAGGGTCCGCCTGTGTGTGTGTGCACATGCATTTGGGTGTATGAATGAGGTGTGTGTGTAGCTGTATGTGTGTGCACGCATGAGGATCGGTATGTGCAGGTGTTTGGGCTGTACGTGCATGAGGTGGGTGTGTGTGTATGAGTAAGGACAGGTGTATGTGCATGTACATGCATGAGGTGGGTGTGTGCACATGAGTAAGGGCAAGTGTGTGTGTGCATGCCTGCGCAGGCGCATGCCCGGGAGCACAGGGAGAGCTGACCTCAAAACATGTTTGAATGATCCTGAGGGCCAATAGCCCCAAACGTCAGGCTATTTCTTTAAAAATCTGTTCGGTTGCTGTTGAACACACGAAAATATCCACCAACTGGAACAGTTTCCGAGCTTCTCTCGGTGACACTGAATTCCCTTGGTCGCTGTCCCCTCTGAGTTGTCCTCCTCCATTCACGCAAACTCCTGGCCCCGAGCGCCCGTGTCACCTTTGCAGCTGCTCTTGTGACTGGGATCCCACAGGAACTCCCAAAACCAAGTTCCTCTCGGTCATCCAGTCCACGCCGACTCTCAGCGACCCTGCAGGACAGGGCAGAACCTGCCTATGGGTTTCCCAGACTGCAGCTCTTTCTCCCTCTGAGTGGCTGGTGCTTTCGAACTGCTGACTGTGAGGTTAGCAGCCCAGTGAGTCCTTGGCACTAGGTCATATCAATTAAACATAAGCTGCAGTCGATTCGCGCCAAGGCTTGTGAAGGACCCCATGCACCCCTCCCCCTTGACCGGTTTCGAATTGGGCTTCTGTTATCAGGAGCAACTTTCATTGGCAGATTTTTTAGGAATTGGAAAGCCAGGCCTTTCTTCCTCGTCACTCTTAGCATGGCACCGTGGCTGAAATCTGTTCAGCATCCTAGCACCAGGGCAGCCTCCATGGAGGTCCGGCGGCAGCTGCACGTGACTGCAGTAGCTTGGTCTCCCACACAGATTCTGGCGCCGACCCCCGACTGCCCTCCCATATCCCAGCTCTGGCGAGCACTTAAACTTAATGCTCTAGCCCGAGGAGTATGCTGCCATCGTTTCAAGTGACAGACTCACAATGAAACAGACAACCTGGTGCCCAGTGGCAAAGCGAGTGTCCTGGAATAGTGGATGTGGTCCCGGGTCTGGCTCACCATGCGTCCTGGGCAGTGCCCGCCCGGACGGAAGCCCCACGGCCCCCAAGTTCTGAATGCTGGGACGCTGTAGCTGCTACCTTCTGTGTGACACCCCTGCCTGCTTCCTTCCTCTTTGCCGCCTTTGAGCTCAGGCCTTCCGCCCCCGGCCCCGTGGGGGGTGGGGGAGACTTGTCTCAGTGTCCCCTTCCCTGGGAAGTGGCCCCGGGAGAGCCAGCAGTGGCAGGCTGGGGCGCATTCCTTCCGGGCCAGTAGGGGACTTCCAGCTGCCCAGACTCCGATAGGGGTGGGGAGCCCTGCTTTATTTACCCAGCAACCCCAGGTACCTGAGCTCTGCCCGCTGCTGCCATAGGAAGGCCCCATGCCCGGGGTCTGGTGGGAACCAGACAGTTGTGTTTATAGGGAAAACCAGCTCCCTTCTCAGGTTTGGCAGCCATCTGGAATCTGCTCCTGCTCTGTAGCAGAGTCGTGGGGAGGGGGACAGAGAGGACCCCACCGTGTGCGTCGGAGAAGCCAGCTCCGTGCCTGTTCCTTTCTTCTGTTCCTGTTCCAACCCTGGGTGGGTGGAAGTCACCAAGACTTCTGTTGGCTGCCCCACCTACCCAGAGCTTCCTTTGACACTCCCAGAGAGCCAGGTGTCCGTCTGTCTTGTATGGATGGGTTGCTGCCAGCAAGGTTCGAAACCTTACCAGCCGCTCCTCAGGAGAAAGACAAGGCATTCTACTCTCTTAAACAATTCAAGTCTCCGAAACTCACAGCGGCGGCTCTGGTCTGCCCTATAGGGTCACTATGAGTGACCTGATGGTGGTGAATTTGTTTTTGGTTTTTCCCAGAAGAGCTCTGGCAGGTCAGAGGCTGTAACTCTTGGCTGGAAGATGGGCAGTTGGAACCCAGCAGAGGTTTGGAGGGATGAAGGAGGCAGTCGGAGTCTGCAGAGGGAGCCGCCTTGGATGCCCTGGGACTGGTCTCCGTCCTACAGGGCCTGCTGGAAGTCGGGCTGAGTGGATGGCCCAGGGAAGGGTTGTTATCTTCCCTGCGGTCTAGGCCCGAGGCTGGCTGTGTCCACGCTGTGCATGCTCTGGGAAGGTGAGCGTGACAGGTTCTCATCACGCACACCCCCCCCCATCCTTTTCCCTGCCTTCTTTCAACTTTTTTTTTGGGGGGGTATGTGTCACATTTTAAATGCAAAGAAAACTTGCAGGCGTTGGGAGCGCCTTCTTGCCTAAGCAAGCCCACCGGTTATGCTCTGCCCCTTTGAAACCATGCCTTCTCTGTCTGTACACCTACACACCTGCACACGGACAAGTTAATACGAGTGTGTAGTTTGGATCCTGGCACACAACCCCTCACATCCCTCGATGATGTTGACTTGATCTCCACTTACAGCCACCCCATAGGATGCAGTAGAACTGCTCCCTGGGGTCCCCCAGGCTGTGAGCCTTCAGGGAAGCAAACAGCTTCATCTTTCTCCCTTAGAGTTGCTGGGGGTGGGGGGTGGGGGGACTTGAACCTACAACCTGTCAAAGGTCAGCAGACCAGTGTTTAACCCGCTGTGCCACCAGGGCTCCTTTGCATGCACCCATGAGAGAGTTTCAAGCAGTTCATAGAAAAATGCAATGGAAAGATAATAGGCTTCCCCCCCGTGAGTTCTGAAGCCCCTTCATATATGCACAGGTCTGTCTGTATACTGTACGTACGTGTGTACACACTTAGGGAATAAAACAAACCACCGGACTGCCCTGGGTCCATTCTGATTCACGGCAACTCCAAAGGCCAGATGAGAGCTGCCCGAGGGTTTCCGAGACGGTCAATCTCTGCGGGGAAGAGAGAGCCTCAGCTTTCTCCTGAGTGGCTGATAGTTTTGAATTGCTGACCTTGTGGTTAGCAGCCCAACTGGCTCCGGCATGCACCCATTCAGACCTGTTAAAACCAGTTGCCGTCAGGTCGGTTCTGACCCTCCGTGATAGACGAGAACTGTGCTGTGGGGCTTCCGAGCCTGTAGCTCTTTATGGGGGCAGATCACTACGTCTCTCCTGCAGAGCGGCTGGGTGGGTTTGAACGGCCGACCTTTCAGCTTGCAGCCCAGAGCTTACCAGGGCGCCTCACATTTGCACTCTTTACACAGGCAAACTTTAGTGTGTGCGTGCGCGCACACACACGCACAAGTGTGTTTTCCAAACACAGGGCCCTTCTCTGACCTAAGCACAGCATAGTGCTAAATTCAAGGGGTTTGGTCTCATAAACCCACGGGATACTTCTATCCTGTCCTAGAGGGTGGCTATGACTTGGCATCAACTTGATGGCAGTGAAGGGTGGTTTTTTGTTGGGGGGGAGGGGTGGGGGTGTCCTTTCTTTCCATCAGCTTCCTGCCCTCATTTGCTCCACCTGCTCCGTAGGGTCATTAGAAGTTGGTGGGTGTGAGCCACAGACCCCAGCCGGGTACCGGGTCCTTGGTGTGGTCAACGGCTCCTGCACCGCTGAGGTCACTGGTCCTCCAGGAGAGTTGTGGGCTCTTTCACCTTGGAGACCTGCCTCCTCCCGGCCATTAAGTGACTTTGACCTCCCCGTCAGTGGCGTCTCGGGGAGAAAGCTCTCTCCAGCAGCGGCCATTCGCTCTCTCAAGGCTGCTGTTGATGTCCGATGATCCTGCTGCCCCTTCGGTTCTCCTGGGCAAAAGGGTTGGATTTGAACGGACTCAATGCCAATGAGTTATTTTGTTTTTGATTTTTAAATGACCATCTTTCCAGAGAGCTGTCATTTAGTTTTCTGCCCCCAAAGCCAAAGGAAAAGGTGTTTCTCCGGGTTCAGGATACTCATTGTTCAGATGGTGGAAACCCGCAGGAAGGGGCCAGGCAAGGCAAATAAGCTCCGCTCGGAGCTCTCCCATCAAGGCCTGGCGCACAGCCAAGTCCAGGGTGGGCTCCAAGGGGTTGGAAGAGTCTCTCTCTGGGTGGGTGATCTCTTCTGCCCCCCAGCCAGCTCCAGACACACACAGCAGTGGAGAATCCTGCCAGAGTGGCCCCAGGCTAGAGAGAAGCTGGCTCTCGTCTGAAACCAGTCCTCTTTCATTACCTCTGCCCACCACTTGGGCAGGCACCCACCTGGGTATGAAAACCTAGCCTTTATCTTGTCATGGCCCTGGGGCAGGGAAGGGCTTCCAGCCTTGTGAAGATCCAGGGCTTGTCCAAGACTGGAAAGGAACCGTGGCAGGCAGGCCCTCTCTTGTCTGCGGTGAACCCCTCGCATCCTGGGCTTGGCCGAGGGTTGGGCGGGTGAGGTGCTGGGGGTGGGATGATGGCGGGTGCGGTGTGTGAGGCCCTGAGTGGACCCCGGCCCTGTGCAGAGCAGAGCAGCTCCACAGGGCTCCGCAGGCTGTGACCTTCTGGAAGTGGGCAGCCTGGCCTTTCTTCCAAGGGACTTCGAGGGGTGGACTTCCAAGTCCACCTCCAACCATTTGGTCGGCCGCTAAGTCAGTTCCCTGGCGCCACCCCGGACCCCTCTGACCTTATTAAATAGTTCACAGCGTAGTGGTTATGCTTTGGGCAGCTAACCGCTAGGTCAGCAGTCCGAAACCACCAGCTTCCATCCACCTACGCGATGGACGCACACCGTGGCTGCCAGGATGGACGACGACCAGAGAGCAGTGATGAGGACGCCCGCGCAGGCCCGGCCGGGCTTCTTTCTGTTCCAGGGGGGGCCCTGTGGGTGGGAGCAGACTCGACAGGCTCCAAGGACGCCGACAACCACCGTGAGCAACGGCCCCAGAAATCCACAGGGCCTGTTCAACCCTGGCCTTCGGGTCGCTGTGAGTCGTCAGAAGGGATCCATGGCGGTGTGGCAGTTAGATGATTTCGTGTCGACTTGAAGACAAACGTGAAGGGTGGGCTGTAATCCTTAGTTTTGTTGTTGTTTTGTCCCAACGTGGCTCCCGTAGGAACATGTGGGGGGAGGTTTGCCTGTCATTCGGGTCGCAGCTTGATTGGAGGGAAGCCGAGATAAATGGCCCTCTGGGGCCAGCCTCTTCCTCCTTCTCCCCAGAGGCGGGCCACACTGTCTGGTTCACCTTCCTGTTGGCGAGCCACGTGGCTGTGACCTGCCAGAGCCCTGGGAAGCTTCCACCGCCATCGGATATGCCAGCCTGTGATCTATCTTCCTGCACTCGGCATCACTGACTGTGGACTAGAATCGGACGAATGGACTTGATCTGGACTGGGCTGGGGTGTTTGCTTGATCTGTAATTACCTCTGGATGTAAAGCTCCTTCTGACACGTGTAGGAGGGGCACTGAATTTGTTTCTGTACTCCACCCGGCCTCACACAGGCAGTAAGCTTTATTTTATTTTTGGTTTTTAACTCTTCGCTGGTACTAACGGTCAAATTTCTCCGTCAAAAGGTTGGAAGCTCAAATCTGTCCAGAGGTGCCTCAGAAGAGAAAAAACCAAGTTCATTGCCATCAAGTGGATGCAGCCTGCTAATGACCTTATAGGGCAGGGTGGAACTGCCCCCGGCGGGTTTTGAGGCCATAACTCTCCACGGGCAGGCATGGCAGACAGCCTCATTCTTATCTTTCTCTTGCAGCGCTGACTGTTGGTTTCCAACGTAATGACCTTGCAGCGAGCACCCAGGCTCCTGGCAATCCACTGGCAGGGGGAAACCAAAATGCAAAAACCCAACCACGTAAACCAGCTACCGAGAACGCCGTTTTTATCAGAATGAAACCCACAGCCAAGCAAACCTTACTGAGCAGAGTCCCACTCGGGCGCATGCACGTGGGGTCCCCCGGAATGGGGCTTGCCTCCAGAGTCACTGGTCGGACTCGTCTCAGGTTGTCTGTCTGTTGAAATGAACTTGTCGGTCACCGAAACACCCAAGTCTGGGCTGGTTTTGCTTTCCCTCCTCTTGCGGCCACTCGGACCAACAGTTAGACTTGGCTTTTGGCGAAGTGGAAGTGAGAGGTGTGGGTGCCCGTGGTGAGTGAGCCTCCGTCCTGCCCCCAGGCTGCTCAGCGAGGGGAGGCTTCAGAGCCTGCACTTCCTCAGGCTGAGGGTCTGTCATGCAGGTCCCGTCACTTCCCTTTGCCGGCCCAGAAGTAAGCAGGAGCCACCCCCCCACACCCTCCCACCCCGCCATCCCTGGCTTTGGTGGGTGTCCCCAGGAGGCCTGGGTACCCTCCCCTGCCACCGCCCCCCGACATAGAAGCTACTGTTGTGATGCTTGGGAATCCACAGGGCCGTTCTACCCACCCTAGAGAGGCACTGTGAGTCTGAATCAGCTTGAGGGGAGTGGGTGAGAGTGTGCCTTCTCAACGCGCTTTGGGCAGCTAGCCACAAGTCAGTGGTTCAAGCCTACTGACTGCTCCTCTGGAGAAAGAAGAGGCTGTCTACTCCCATAAAGAGACAGTCTCAGAAACTCACAGGGACCGCTCTGTGCCCTCGGGGGTGTGATGCACTTGATTGTAGTGAGGGCGTTTCTCTTCCCTTTCCCTTTTGGCTTGTGCTGTCTCTGGCTCCCCATCGAGCGTGCCTCAGTTTCCCTATGTACGGAGGGGGGGGTGTGAAACAGGCCTGGGGTTGCTCAGAAAGGCCCGGATCAAAAGGCTCTGGTGTTTTGGGTATTTCCCACCTGTGTTTGTTTTCCCTCTGGCCCTCGCCCCTCTCCTGGAAGGAGCTGGCCTTGACAGTGGCCGGAGGGAGCCCCCGGCTGCCCAGCCAGAGCCTGTCCTCCCGCTGGGCCCACCAGGCCCGCACTGCCTTGGGCCCTGCCTCAGGCCACCCTTCAAAGCCACCCTTTGAAGTGCAAACATTTCCTTTCCTGAAAAGAAGGGAAATTGAAATGAAAACTTATTGTTCTGTGCACACAATGTCCCCTCTGATCAAAGAGGGCAGTGGGCCTTATAAAGAGTGGCCCCTGCAGTCCCCGGGGAGGGGAATGGTGTCGCTGTAGTTTGCAGATCCAGCAGTGTTCCCGAGTTTGGTAAGCCCCGATTTTTCTCTTACTGACCCTCCTAAATCCAGGTCGGACCTATTCCCCCCTTGCCAGGTCTCTCTTCCATGTGTGTTTCTCTTGGAAGGGGGGCGGTGGTACCCCGCTTCAGCTCCTGGCTCCTAACTGGAAGGTCCAGATTCGAACCCGCCCCCTTAAACGTGGCAGGCTGCCCAGGACATTCCGTGGGCCACTGGTCCCTCTGTCCTCCGAGGGCTCCGTGACTCGATGGTCCATAGCGGCCACGGGAAGCCACTTGTTTGGGAAGTGCCTCTTGGTAAAGGACACCCCAAGATGCAGCCGATGAGAGCGGCCTTCTCGGAGAGCGCCTGCCCAGGAAGGGGAGGACACAGCCTGCGGGGCAGCTTCCAAACTCGCGCCCTCTGCACCGAGGTGGATGGGCCTGCACCGGGAGAGAGAGGTTGTCGCCGGACCTTGTGCTTTGCGGAGCTCACTGCTCCCTGGGTAGCCCATACCACAGTGATCCTGGTTGGAAACCTTTAATGGCCAGAAAGTGCTATTTTGGGACCCAGGGAGCTCTGGGCTAACGAGTAACACCAGCCCGACGGCGTCTCTGTTGTCATTTGTCCCTGGGAGCTTGGTTGGCACCCATCTCCCCCGAACCCGAGGGAAGCCCGTCCTGTTGGAGTTTGAGCATCAGGTCGGTTGGTTGGTCGGTCGGTCAGTCGGTTGGTTGGTCGGTTATCAGGGCCCTGGTCAGATGGAGAGGAGCCCTGGTGGTGGAATGGGTTATGTGTTGCTCACCTAGGGTGGGCGGTTTGAACCCACCATCGGTCTATGGGAGCCAAGGTGAGGCCGTCTGCTTCGTTTGTAAAGGTTTTGTACAGCCTTGGAAACCCACGGGGGCCATTCTCCCCTGTCCTAGAGGGTGGCTGTGAATCAGAGTTGATGGATGGAAGTGAGCTTGGTTTTGGGAAGAGGTCTTGGTGGCAGAGTGTGTTACACATTGGATGGCTCATCGAGGGGTGGGTAGTTCGAAGCCCCCAGTCACTCCGTGAAAGAAAGATGAGGCTGTCTGCTTCTGTAGGGGTGTACAGCCTTAGACAACCCCCGGGAAGGCCCCACATTGTCCTCTTTGTCCCCATGAGTCTGAATGCACCTGGGGCAGTGGGTTTGGGTTTGATTTGGGGATGCTGGAGCCAGGGGACAGCTTTTCCGTGGCCCGCCCTCCCTCTCCTGCGGTGGAGATCTGCCCAACTCCGGAGAGCTAAGAGTTCTCGGGTCTGAGCATAGAGGCGTTGCTTCCTCCTCCACCAGGGCAGCATGCTGGCCTGGGTTCTGTTTCAGGGGGTCTCCGTAAGACGCAGCCCCTCTTTTCCCGCCCATGTGGGACGTGTGCAACCCCAGGGAGGTGTTTAGTGTCGGGAAGGTGAGGTTGTTTCAGGCTCTCCCTCCCTCAGCCAGGCACTGCGTTCTGGAAGCTTCTCTTGGGGTGTCCCCTGATCATCGGGCAGGCACACAGGTGATCATCGGGGGTGGGGGGGGCTGCCGTTGTGGCTCACAGCCTCCCCCGACCCCCACCACCACCAAGTGAGAAAGCAGAATGGTTGCCCCCCCAGGGCATTCTGGAGAGAATTCTTTATGGGAGCGGTGTGCCAGGTCTTTCTCCCTCAATGCTGCTGGGTGGGTGTGAGCCCCACACCTGTCAGTTAGTGGTCGAGCACTCACGGACAGACATGTTGGAGGGGCGTCAGCACTGCTGTGGATGAAAATGAAAAGGTGGTGGCTGCTCCCGTGAGCTTTCCGAAGCCCCCTCTCCCATATGTATTACCTGCGCGTGGGAAGGAGCTCTTCACAGCTGAGGACCGGTGGCTCGCACCACGCCCCCCTGCACACGCTCCCGCTCCCCCCCCGGGCAAACTTGCCCCCCCCACATTCTCCCATCCTCGGGCACACACACTTGGAGGACAATCCGCTCAGCAAAGTTAGCCAGATTAAACCGCGTTTATCAACAAACGAAACAAAAAAGTCAAGAGAAATGGTTTTCCATCAGAAGAAGCCAATGCCTGGGACATTGGGGAGGGGGCGAGGGGAGAGGAGAGGAACAGGCTCTCGTGGTGGGAGAGGGGGCTTTCTGGGGTGCTGCCAGGGTTGTACTTCTCACACTTTCACGTGTGTGTGTGTGTGTGTGTGTGTGTGTGTGTGTGTGTGTGTGTGAGAGAGAGAGAGAGAGAGAGAGAGAGAGAGAGAGAGAGAGAGACGGACTTCTGGTCGGGCGGCTGAGCGTGAAGGAAGGTGAGGGGCAGAGAAGACCCCAGAGGAAGGTGAGGTCTGCCCCCCGCACTCCCCTAGTGGGAAGCCAAGCCGTCAGCCCAGCGGAGTGGGCCCTCGCTCGCTCCTTGTGGACCTGGCTCGCCGGCTGGCCGAGGCTTGCAGGCTGGATTGTGTCCTTTGTTGAGCGTGTGTTTTTCCACGTCAGAGATAAGTGTATTTGGTTCTGAAAACGGCCGCTGGGTTTTACCCAGCTGGGGCACGGTGACATCAGAGAGAAGTGGGCCTAGATAAGCTGCCAGTTGTACTGACACAGTGTACCCGGGACCTCCTCCGCCCGGGCGCCCTTCCTGCGTGCCCCCGGCGGGTGGGCAGTCGGGACACCGAGCCTTTCATGAACGCGCTGCCCGCGCTTGTGGCTGAAAGGGTCACCAGGAACGTGATTTTCTACTGCTTCCTGGATGAGCAGACATGTGTACGTTACTGTGTGTGTGCACGCATGCACACACACGCGCGGAGAATCCCAGTGCCTTCCCGTTCCATTTCCCCGTAACCTTTAGAGGCAGTAAACGCCCACGTATACCTATGTGTTCGTAGGCAGGTTGGCAGATTGTACCCACGAGGAGCCCATCAGGATGGCGCAGGGATGCCCAGCAGAGGCAGCAGTCAGAAACCACCAGGCCCTCCTCGAGAGAAAACGGGCCTTTCCACGCCGGTAAAGAGCCACAGTCTCGGAACCGCACAGAGCAGTTCCACCCTGCCCCACGGGGTCTCTAAGAGTGGGTGTCCACTTGATGGCAGTGAGTTTGGTTTTATATATATGTGTTGTGTGTGCACCACCCCCCCACCCCCACCAATTGCCATGAGTCGGAATCCAAGTGATTGATATCAGTGGGTTTGGTTTGTTTTTGTAGGCGCGTGCGTTCGTGTGTGTGTGTGTGTGTGTGTGTGGTCATAGCAACCCTACCAGACAGAGCAGACCTGCCCCTGTGGGCTTCCAAGACTGCTACTGTGGAACAGTGGAAAGCCTTTGTTTTTCTCCCTCCCAGCTGCTGGTGGTTTTGAACTGCTGAACTTGTGGTTAGACATTTCGAAGCCTCCCTGTGTGCGTATGCACGTGCGTGTGTTTTGAACTAAAGGACAGCCTGGGATTATCACTGCACAGTCTGTCTCCTCAGGATATCTCAGCAGCTCGTGAACCTTGTGGACGTGAGTGTTGGTTCGAAGCTTCTTCCAGGCTCAATCCTTGTCCAGGGCCTGGGGACGGGGAGACAGGAGCCCCCCATCCCCACCCCTCTCCATGCTGTTGTTGACCTTCGGACACCGCCCTGCTCCTGCCAGGGGCCGATGGATGGCCTCATTGTCTGCAAGCAGTTGTAGGCCTGACTCGCCAGAGCAGAGGTTCTCAACCTGTTGGTCGTGACCCCTTTGGGGGAATCCAGCGATCCTTTGCAAGGGTTACCTAAGACCATTGGAAAACACATATTTCCGATGGTCTTAGGCACCAAGACACATCCGTCTCCAGGTGGGTCCGCCCACATGCAGATATGCTGATCTGGTGAGAAAGAAGCTATCTCAACTTTCGCACTGACTGACGTTGGCTTTTTATCCAGACTGTCACGAAATGTAGCAATGTCGTTTTCTGTTGTTACATTTAGACTGTTACCCATGCTACACCATGCTTCAAGACAAAGTTTCATTTGTTTGTCATTATTTTTGCAATATTTGTCATTATTATTTTGAAATATTTCACAATATATAATGACATTGTTTTTGTGATGAATCACTATGCTTTAATGATGCTCAATTTGTAGCAATGAATATACATCTTGCATATCAGATATTTACATTAGGATTTCATAACAGTAGCAAAATTACAATTGTGAAGTAGCAACGAGAATAGTTTTATGGCTGGGGTCACCACAGCATAAGGAACTGTATGAGGAAGGTTGAGAACCACTGTCTTGGCGCGTGACTCGCAGGGGCAGTTCTACCCCGTCCCACAGTTCCCTGAGAGCTGGCAGTGACTGAGTCGTTTATCAGTGACTGCTCTGGGCAGCAGGCTGGGCTGTGAGCCCGCGGGGCCGGAATGGAGATCTGCAGGGGCACAGACAAGCTGGGGAGGAATGCGGTCTGGCCTCTTGCCCAGGCCACGGGAGCCGGGGGCTGGGGACTTATCACCCACGGTTTGGCAGCGCTGTCATGCCCGGGACAGGCGCCTCATAGGACTGGCTTTGTCCTCG